>NC_061868.1:19424631-19741995 GCF_907164915.1 Impatiens glandulifera
GTGTAGAAAAGAGAATACAAAGAGATCTTGTTATTATTGTAGCAAAAGATGTCTCCTTGTATTTACACAAAAGAGACTATTAATAGGCAATTAATAATTAGCCGTTAGACAGAAACCTTTCAGCTTCTTAACTATTGAGTTTATCTATGAACTGACTAATAAATATAACTAATATATTACATATTTTTAACACTCCCCCTCAAGTCAGGAGTAAAGAGATTGATTACTCCTAACTTGTCGATGATGCTATCAAAGTTTCTTTTATCTAGAGACTTTGTGAAAATATCAGCAAGTTGATCTTTGCTAGGTAGAAAGGGGGTTTCAATTTCACCAGATTGAACTTTCTCACGAACTTCAATGTGCTTGGTGCGCTCATGAAATACTGGATTTGATGCAATATATCTAGCAGCATTATTGTCGCAATACATTTTTATGGTCTTGAGCTCAACTCCCAAGTCTTTGAGAATATATTTAATCCAAATGAGTTCTCCAGTAGTAGTCGCCATAGCACGATATTCAGCTTCGGCGCTTGAACGGGAAACAATATTTTGCTTCTTACTTCTCCACATCACTAGATTTCCTCCAACAAATGTACAAAAGCCGGTAGTGGACTTTCTATCAAAGTTGCCTGCCCAATCAGCATCAGTATAACCAATGACGTCAATGCGGTTGTTTCACTTCATCCATATGCCTACTCCAGGAGTAGCTTTAAGTTAATGTAAAATCCTGTAAACAGCAGAAAGGTGTGAAGTTTTTGGAGCATGCATGAATTGACTTACATTGCTAACTGCAAAGGTTATATCGGGACGAGTAACTGTTAGGTAGATAAGTTTACCTACAAGTCTTTGATACATACTAATGTCATAAAGAGGTGTACCTTCTTTAGTTTTTAATTTTGCAGTTGTTTCAATGGGAGTCTTTGCGGGTTTTGCAGCAAGCTTACCCGTTTCTTTTAATAAGTCCAAGACATATTTTCTTTGAGAAAGAAATAAACCTTTCTTAGAATGAGCAATTTCTATCCCAAGGAAATACTTGAGAGTGCCAAGATCTTTAATATAAAACTTCTCCTGTAGATACTTTTTAACCTTGAGGATATCACTTGAGTTATTACCTGTTACTATAATATCATCCACATACACAAGTACAATAGTAGTAGTATTTACAGTAGTTTTAATAAAAAGAGAAGAATCAGCAGAGCTTTTTCGAAAGTTATGATGAATAAGAGCGTTACTAAGTTTAGAAAACCATGCCCTTAGAGATTGCTTGAGTCCATAAATAACTTTATTCAACTTACAAACAGATTTTGAGTTAAGATTTTCCTTATATCCTTATGGGATAAACATATATACTTCTTCTTGCAAATCGCCTTGAAGAAAAGCATTTTTTACATCTATTTGATGTAAATCCCAATTTTGATTTGCAGCAACAGATAATAATATCCTTACCGTGTTCATTTTTGCTACAGGTGCAATGGTTTCCTCATAGTCTAATCCATAGGTTTGGGTGTATCCTTTGGCAACAAGTCGGACTTTATATCTTTCAATTTTTCCTAAGCTATCATACTTGATTTTGTACATCCATTTACAACCAACCACTTTCTTACCTTTAGGAAGAGGGACAAGTGTCCATGTATTATTATTTTCTAGAGCCTCTAATTCGTTATGCATGGCAACACACCAAGTAGGGCTAGACTTGGCTTCTTGAAATATTTTTGGCTCTATTTTATCAACAGATGTGATAAAAGCATGATATTCACTAGATACATTTTCATATGATAAGTATTTTTGAATAGGATACTTTACCGAATAAAGATGATAATCTTTAAGCTTTTTCGATGGTTGAACAACCCTTGAGGACCTTAGAACATTGTCATCCCTTGTAGTTGTTTCTGAAATGTCTCCGGATATAGATCCATTGTTACCTTCTCCCCATGAAGGTGTACTTAGTGTCTCATGAGTAGTGTCTGGAATGTCACTTTGAGTTTCATAGTCATTATTTGTGACCGAATCATTGTGACTTTCTTCTTGTGGATATCACATGTTGTCCCTTTTTCTACTTCTTTATTTTGAGAAGTATTTGAATCACTATCAGAAAATATATTCTTGTAAGAAAAATTCATATCCATGGGCAATACATGATCTTGCCAACCAAACTCATTGAGATCATCATTATTATCCTCCTTATTTTTGTAATAAAATTCATCTTCATTAAAGATGACATTACGAGAAATATAGAGTTTTTTAGAAATAGGATCATAATATTTATATCCTTTTTGGGTAGTCGAATAACCAAGAAAAATAGCTTTAACTAATTGAGGACTTAATTTATCAATATGGTTTATATGCACATAACATACACAACTGAAGACACGGAGATGATTAAGGTCACTTTTCTTGTTTTTTAATTTTTCTAAAGGACTCAAATTATTAAGAATGCTGCTAGGAATACGATTAATGAGATGAGTAGCAGTAAGTAAAGCATCAGACCAAAATCTTTTTGGAACATTAGATTGAAATAATAGAGAGTGAGTAACCTCAAGAAGATGACGATTTTTCCTTTCCGCCGTACCATTCTGGGCCGGGGTATGGACACAAGAGGTTTGATGTATTATACCTTTTGTTTTGAGAAAATATGAAATTTTTTTTATTGATATATTCAGTACCATTGTCAGTTCTAAATAATTTTATTGAAGCTTGAAATTGGTTTTCAATAAAAGAAACGAACTCTAAAATTTTTGAAAATACTTATGATTTATCGTGTAGTAAAAAAATCTAGGTGGCTCTTGAAAAATTATCTATGAATGGAACATAATATTTAAAATTATTATAAGAAGTAGTAGGTGCTGGACCCCAAACATCAGAATGAATTAACTCAAAAGGAGCTTTAGATATACTATTTGAATTGTGAAACAGAAGTCTGGCTTGTTTAGCAAAATGACATACATCGCAATCTAAAAAATCAAACTTCGATTGAAATAATTTTCTTAGCACATGCTTTGATGGATGTCCTAAACGACGATGCCATAGAAAATCAGAATTATTCTTGGATTGTAAAGCATAACTAGAAAGTTTAAAAATGTAAAGGTTATTTTCAAGTCTTCCTCTACCAATCGTGATCCCGGTCGACCATTCTTGAAAAACAACATCAACGTCAAAAAAAATAACTAAACAATTAAGGTCCTTTGTGATTTTACTAACCGAGATTAAATTTGGTGATAATTCAGGAACATACAAGACATTATGCTGTTTTGAGAAAAGTTTAATTGATCCAATTCCATGAATGAGAATACTAGAATTATTAGCTACTTTAACATTTTGATTGAGTTTTTCCAAATTTAAATTTTCAAAAAATTCTTTATTTTTAGTCATGTGATCCGTGGCACCGGAATCAATAATCCAATAGTTTAAAACGGAATTGAAATTAGAAGAATGCGCATAAATACCTGGGTCCACTTGATTAGTGGACTTTTCTTGTCGGGTTTTCATGGATTCAGAGAATTGGAGAAAGAGTTTTAAGTTGTCTGGATCCACACCATGTATTTTATTATGATTAGGCTTTGGAGTATTCCCTTCAGCTTGGGTTGCTTGTTTGTAGGGAGAGCCCAATCTGAGAAACTCTCCACCTTAAAAACGTTAGAAGCTGTTTCTTCATTTGACCTAATCAGATTCCAGTTTCTCATTATACTGTCTTTTCTGTTTCCTTTGGCGAGAAATCCTCTCTGACCATTTCCGGTGGCCATTGCTGGTCCTCTTTAAATCGATAAAAAGGAGAAAAAAGATTCAGATAGCCACTTGGGCTTAGAGAAAATAGAAAAAAATAATATGAGAATAATAGACAATTATGAAGAGAATCAGAGTCTAGAGAGATTATATTATTGTTCCTCTCCAATTCGATGAAGAAAGAGAAAAACAAAATATTTAGAGATCCACTTGGGCTTGATGAAAATAGAAGATTCAGTTCCTCTTTAATCAGATGAAGAAAGAGGAAAACAAAAGATCTAGAGAGCCACTTGAGCTTGGTGAAAAAAGAAGATCTAAGGTCAGATTTTCAATAGATTAGATTGAGCTGGATCAACCGTGCTCTGATACCATGTAGAAAAGAGAATACAAAGAGATCTTGTTATAATTATTGTAGGAAAAAATGTCTCATTGTATTTACACAAAAGAGACTATTAATAGGCAATTAATAATTAGTCGTTAGACACAAACCTTTCAGCTTCTTAACTATTGAGTTTCTTGATAAATTATATATTATTAATTTGAATTATACACAATACTATGACATTTAAATTCAAATTAATAATATCATTGTTCAATATTTAAATTGTATTAATAGATAGAAATAATCACAAAAGTGACAATATTTGTTGAAATTGATCAATGAAATTTTGAATGGTTTTTTTGTGCAATTGTTGTGATTATATTATTAGGCCCAAAGACAGATAATTAATTTACTAAATTACATAAATATTTGTGATTGTAAACATGTAATAATTATATAGTCTTATTTATTCAAAGAATTAATCTATTTGACACAAGTTATTATAAATGTTTCATTATTACAACAAAATATTATTATTATAAGCACTAAAAATTTTACACTCCAATTTATAATATTAAAATAATTATTTTGAATTATTTTTAAATAAATAAGATCAAAATAATTATCCTCATGGCCAAAAATTTATTAAAAACAATTAATTATTATACTAATTAATCAAATTAATCAATAATAAGGCCAAAATAAATAATAAATAAAATTATCTGGGATAAATGTTCTACTCATAATGTCTCAAAATAATTTTAGAAAAATTAAAAAAAAAACAATAATTTTGATGAATTGTTGTATTAATTTCATTTAAAGAGAATTATTTATTTAAATCCAAAAAACATATAAAAAAATAAAATAAAATAAATTGATAAAATATTTATCATATTTACTTAAATATTTTGTGTATTTAAAAATATAAAAGTCAAAAGGGTGAAATAAAAATTGATTTCAAATAAACCTTGAGGTTTTAATAAGCAGCTAAAACCCAGAGGATTCATTACAGCATGATTCGCGACCAACATATGAACGCTTGGTCTTCTTCCAACGCTCCTAAATTCTTCGCTTAGCCAGTTGTAACCGATGGAGCGTGTTTCAAGTTCGCATCGAAACGACTCACGGATCGCCAACGGAACGCCAAAACAGACGAAACAACGTCGTTTTTGGCTCCGATCACCTTCTTCATCAAGATGCCGCGAGGATAAACATGAAGAAGCCTTGATTATTTTTGATCTTAGAACTCAACCATTTGTTGATGGTTTAGAATGATTCAAAAGCCAAACTAATCACCCTACAATGGTGATCATTTTCCCTACGAAAATATAGATGAATCACCCTACTCCGTTGACTACCATCCAAGAATAGTCAAAATCCATTAATGGCTTTTGACTGATTCAGGTCACTATGCTCCTTCAACCGACCTATAATGAGTATAAATAACCCCCTCAATTCATTCTGAAGGTAACCTACCAACATATAATCCTCAAATAAAAAAAATAATCAAGAACGACCATTATAGCTTTATAACTTCGGATTTTTTGAAATTTTTGTTTAACGCCTTAAAGCTCAGATCTATGCATCCAAAAACATTCCCTAAGGATCAAAGTGTGTTCTCCAATCCTTAGTAAGGTTTAAATAACCTCTAATTCATATTTACAATTTGAATTTTTTATATATCAAATTGCATAAGCTTGTATGCTTGTTGTTTATGGTGTTTTATGGTTGAAAATTCCTCCCTAAATGTTGTATAAACTATCTAGATAGGATATAATCGATCAATCTATCTAAATAACAAAAACCCAAATTTGAATTTTAAAAATAAAAAAACAGGTTTGCTATTTTTAGGTTAATTCGATAGAATCACAACCCATCAAGCTTCTCAACATGATTGTAATGATGTTGGGAAATTATTTGGATCATGTTTGATCCATCCTGATCATGTTTTGATAAAAATTAAAATTTTCAAAATAAAATAAAATTTTGATTTCTTGATTTGTTCACAACAAACAACTAGTGTTCTTGTTTTGGTACCAATCAAGTATATGTAGTATAAGGAAGTTATTAGATAACTCCTTACATTTCAAAACAACCTTACAATCTAAATCGCGATTTTTGATCATAAACTATTTTCAACAAATTGATCATCATCCAGGTCGATCCATACCTTGAGATGATGATCAACATGTTCATGGGAGATTTGTGAAGCTACCGAAGCTCTATAATCAAATAATCATAGCTAAAAAATGAAGTTTAAAAATGGAATCATTATGTTCTTGAGGACCGAGGCTTGTGAGCCAAAGAACGAGAGATCCGACATAAAATCCTCGGTCCAGACCAAGACCAAGGGCCGATAAAAATAAACAAGAACCGAGATCTAAGACCGATGTTCTTGAGTTAGGAACGAGAAATGCAACCGAGTATTCTCACTTGGGATCGAGAGGTCGGACTTGGGATCAAGACTCCCAAGACCCACGACCGAGAAATACAAACCTGGGACTGAGAATCCTAGACCTAGCACCGAGACTCCATAGACCAAGGACCGAGAAACTTAGCCTAAAGTTACCTCGGATCCAGAGGTTTATACATCTTGACCAAGAAACCTAGCCCCAAGCTAGTCCATGCTCGATAGGTTTTACACCTAGACTAGTAAGATCAACTAAGAATTGAGAGTCCTTAACTTCTCGACTGAGAGACTCCGACACTCCGACCGAGATCTCTCGAGCCCAAAGTGAGGGTCTTTGGATCCCAACCGATAAAATTGGACCCAAGCCTTAGGACTTCGGTCCTAAGGCCTATTTGGTTCCACTTTTAAAAATTCAAAATTATTTTTATAATTTTGGGACTTCAAATCATTTTCTAAAAATCCCGAAAAATTATAAAATGCATTTTAAATATTTTAGGATATTTTGACAAAAATATTTCAATAAAGGCTTGTTTGGTGTTTATTTCTAAACCTTAATGCCTTTCAAAATGACTAATATTTTTCCGGTATTTCCACCCTAATTATCATCCACAATAGGTACCCGTATTTAAATATTTATGTTTCAATACTTTAAATAATTCTAAACCTATATACAATCGATTTTCAAATACCAACTTTATAAGTAGAAACCTTTGTCGAACGGGTATGAAGGATAAAGCGCGAAAGACCTTTCCCGAGTATAACCAATCTTCGAACTAAAGGAAACACAAATTAAAGAAGTCCATATATGGACTTAAAGAAGCATCCCATCAAGGGTAACATAAATTTCAAAAAATAATTCTCTCTTTTGGTTTTGAGGTGAATTTAATCAATGATTATGTGTATCACAAGTTTACTGGGAGTAATACATATTTATGATTTTATATGTGAACGAAATTTTGTTTGGCACAAAATGTTTCACATTAAGTATCTAAAATTGTTATGAGATATTTGAAAATAACAAGAGATTAAATGCTCATATATCGGAGGTCAAATCTGTATGAGATCATTGGATAAGCTAACTCTAATTTTGTAGGATGTCAAAATAGTAAAAATTGAATTTAGACGATGTTTATCAGTGGAGGAGCTATATCATAGAAGAGTGTTAAACAAATATTTTTAGTTTCCTCTAACATGACAATTAAATTCATAGCATGTTACGAGGCATAAAATCATTGTTTATGACTAAGAAATTTGTCATGGGGCTGCATATTATGGAAGGAATTGAGAGACCACTAAAATTGTACAATGACATCATATTAGTCGTATTGTATTCCAACAATAATATGAGTACAATAAAGACAAAATTTATTAAAATTAAATTTCTTTTTGTTAAAGAAATAGAACATAATAGACAATTAAGTATATAACATTTATGAATAAACTATATGTTAGCATATCTCTTATAAAAGGCTTGGTACACAAGGTCTTTCATTAACACACTACTCACATGGATATTTTAGTACTGAGGATCTTTAGTTTAAGTGAGAGTTATATTACATTGTTGTTTTATGACTTAGAAGTGTTTGTTTATATACTTATGTTTTTTTATATACTATAATAAGAGTTTGATCTCACTTAAGTAGAACTTGTTGAAAATTGACTTGAACAAATTGTTGTGCATTAAATTTTCATGCCTCACATAATGATATGAATTTTCAATTAATTGTATTAATTTATGTGATCATTGTGGAGTCTAGTTGTGATTAAATACATCAGCGAGCTATTTGATATTGTATTGATATAATTAATTGATAAAATTATTTACACAATATATGATTGAGATTACAAAAAATATTTGGTGCATCATGGTTCACACATTTATTATTGTATATACATGATTTAGTGAGAGATTATTAAAATTTATGAGTCACTAGTACAATAAATAATTTTTCAAATTTCATATTTAACATAAGACAAAATAATGTAATATAATGTGAATCAAATTTTTGGTTTATGGATATATTTGTCATTAATATAAAATAAAAATACATAAGTGGTATTTCTAATTTTATGAATGACTAGATTAGAAATAACCAAACCAAAATAACTTACATTATATTTGTTATTTTGTAACAGTAATGTCCTCAAATTGAGGTACGATCATTTACTTTTTGTGTCCTTATCAATAGAGAGGATATATAATTGATATACTCATCAATTGGAAAATCATTATATTTTAAGGAAAAAGAACATTAAAAGAATATAAGTACATTTACTTACGCTAATTTTATTTTTTCATAGATAAATTAAAATTTAATTTAGATAAATTTCACATTATTATTCTCCTCCTGAATACAAAAGATAACTTTAGAAACTTAAAGGTTATGCTTCATATTCTATCATTAATAGAAACTTATAAATTTTCTGATAGGATCGGCTTTATCAATAGAGACGGGGTCTGGCTAATGATGAAGGCTTATGAAAAACGGTTTGATAGAAATCCTGTTAGGGATTAATATCTTTTTCTATTCTACGCAAACTTGTGTAAACACTTGAAACAGATTCAAGGCGGAATTGTTTACATGGGTTTGAAGCACAAGATGAAATATGAAAAGATGACAGAAAATGAAGAACACAGCTGTTTGTTTATGGATGTTCGGAGAAACTCTCCTACGTCTCCCCTTCTTCCAACCACCAGAAGGATTCACTATATGATGAGAATCAAATACAGTTTACACACACACTTAGCTCACTATTGAACAGAACACTTTCTGTTCAATTACAAGAAAATGAAGAATATCACTCAGCTAATGGTGTTTTGATTCTAGCTCTCTCTCGATTCACACACAGTACAATCAGAAAGAAGCTTCACAGAATAAGTTCAGTAAGCAAGATGATTGAGTAGTCTCTCTCTGCAAAATCAGAATGCTTGTTCGTAAGATTGGTTGAGGTTGATAAAGTCGCTGCTTCGTCCGTTGCTCTAAGGATTGATTAAATACTGAGCAGGAGCTAAGGGTCGAATTTTCAAGAATGATACGTCGCGTTCTTCCATTGGAAAGCCTACATTGTACACAACAAGTTCTGAGTATAAGATCGTGGCCGTACCGAACTGGTAGTGCGCCGAATATTCTATCAGGAATGTACCTGCAAAACGGGTAATGTGAGGAAAATTCTCTTACGTGGCATTCCTTGATTGGATGCATATAGTTGTTGTACTAATCTTCACAGGAAAGTGGAGCAGAAGTAGAGTACAACTATAGTACGTGGGTAAGAGAAATGCTAGATTCAAGCGTATTGCCTAAACAGAGCATCAGACGTATTTCAGTTAGACGGATTTGGGAAAATCAGTCTAATGAAATAAGTCAACTCCTTCTAATGAAAAACGTCTATTATACCGCCTGGTCTAATATAATTAGACTCGCCTCTAATTTTAATAACCATTAGACGGGTACGTCTAACTCCACTGAGTTAGACTACACGTCTAATTCCGGTTCTACATCAGACTAATCTGAAGGAGTTAGACGCACGTCTAACTTTCAATTAATTAGACAACCCGTCTAATTATAAAATAACCATTAGACCGGCACGTCTAACTCCAATGAGTTAGACTACCACGTCTAATTCCGGTTCTACCTCAGACTAATCTGAAGGAGTTAGACTCACGTCTAACTATCAATTAATTAGAAAATCCGTCTAATTATAAAATAACCATTAGACCGGCACGTCTAACTCCACTGAGTTAGACTGTCACGTCTAATTCCGGTTCTACCTCAGACTAATCTGAAGGAGTTAGACTCACGTCTAACTTTCACTTAATTAGACAACCCATCTAATTATTACATCTATTAGACTTACACGTCTAACTCCGATGAGTTAGACTGTACGTCTAATTCTATTAGACTTACGTCTAATTCCGCGTATTCATTAGACTACCCGTCTAATTGTTTACGTCTATTAGACTTACACGTGTAACTCCGATGAGTTAGACTGTACGTCTAATTCTATTAGACTTGCGTCTAATTCTGCGTATTCATTAGACTACCCGTCTAATTCTTTACGTCTATTAGACTTACACGTCTAACTCCGATGAGTTAGACTGTACGTCTAATTCTATTAGACTTACGTCTAATTCCGTGTATTCATTAGACTACCCATCTAATTCTTTACGTCTATTAGACTTACACGTCTAACTCCGATGAGTTAGACTGTACGTCTAATTCTATTAGACTTGCGTCTAATTTTATGCGAATGGAGATCAAAATCGGTCTAATGACCTTCATTAGATCCAAGTCTAATAACATATTGTCTTAATACACCTGTATCAAAACTCATAAATTATTTCATCATCAAAATATCAGTGGGTAAATTATTTCAACACTTAGTCAAAATAATTTGACCCAACAATTTTCCCCTTTTTGATGAAGAAATTGCAAACCTGCATCCACATAACAAGATATGCATTCATCCAATAAATAAACAAACAACTTGTTCACTTACACCACTCATTCAAAAGAACCATTATTCGAAAAACTTATCAAAAACCATGTTCAATAAAGTTAAACAGAGTAAAAGAAGAGAGATCATTGTTCTTCCCTTTTTACTCGAGGATCGGTTGGACTCATCTCTTGCCCAGGAAGCATGTTCATAAAATGAGGATAGCCGCGACCACCACGACCTCCTGCATTCGATCTTCCTCCACGCTCAGCAACACTGCCACGTCCACCTTGATCAACATTAGACAACCTACTCCGGCCACCATCATTTCTACCACCGCGCTCAGAACCACTTCGACCACCACCTCTCTTGGTCGGCCTAGGATTGTCATCAGAACTTAGGGCCCGCCTGGATCTGGTCCCGGATGCTACACCATCGTTCCTCCTGCTTGACTCACCTTGAACTGGTCGAGGTTGAGCACTTTCAACATTGCCTAAAGCATCTTCCTTAGCTTGAAACTTCCTGGCAAAGTTCTCAGCAAATGTTTGTCGTTCATTGTCATTTCTCCTCATGCACCCTTGCATTTCTACCAGCTGATTCTTTACCAGACTGAATTCATCCAAGGTTTCCTTGTGGCGTTCGTCATTGATGTGCCTCTCAATGTCAAATAGTTCAGTTTGGTGGTTGAAGCTTTTATGTTGAAATTTTGAAAACATTACATTCGAGACATGGGTCTCATAAGTATTCATGTTCAGGGTCTTATCCAGCTCAGTTAAGATCTTGAACATGTTGCTGAAATTCGCTCTTTCCTCTTCCCTGGAGATCATTGACTGACACATAGTCTTCTGCATTGAGGAAAGCATATACTTCATAGATCTTAACAATTTATTTCCTCCAGCGGATGGACCTTCGTGAGAAGACACTTCTTCAGATTCTACAGCCATACTTTGAATAGGCTCAAAGTTTGTATGAACCTACAAGGATTGCTCAGGCTGATTAACTTCAACATCCTTAGTCGCTTTCTCTTGTACCTCTTCATCGTCAACTTCTCTTTGTGCTCTTTCAAATCTTTCGAGCAAACTTCCAGAATAGTGACGGGGAGTGGTTATATTTTCGTGAACACTTCCCACAACACCATCAGGATATAGGTAAGACTTAACAACCTTTGGTTGCTCATCTTGTTCCTCCTCAGACGAGGAACTTTCTTCTTCATCATTCTTCTCTTTAGAGGGTTCACCCTCAGTTCTTACAGTTTCAGGTTGAGTTACCTCGGCCAATTTCTCTTGAGCACCCTCTGTTCTCGCAACAGGGGTTATAAACACATCTTCTTCAATAGGAGCTTTCAAAGCCTCCTCGGTTACATCTTCCAAGATTACTTCTTCAACATTTGTCTCAAGAGCTTGTTCAGGCTCTTGAACATTCACCATTTCTTCATCTTCATTAGGAAGCTCTTGAACAGGATGATCTTGAATGCGTCTCTCTTCGGCAGACAGGGTCCCCAATTCGATCAGGAGAGCAACATCTGATTCATCGGCGTTTGGAATATCCATGGCATCTTCTTCGTTGAGCGGTTCTGCGCCAGAGCAATCGGCGCCATGAATGTATCTGGAAACAGCAGAAACATAGCTTTCAATGATATCATTCAACTTCTTCAGCACTTTGACTTCAACATCAGCTCCTTTTGCGTCAGGGTTGAAGTTTGCTTTCCTGGCTTCATAACAGAGCTTTTCCAAGAATGCAAGCTTCCACCAGTTCTCTTTTGTTCAATACTTCACCCACATCTGATGTTCTTGCCCACTTCAGGACCTTCTTCTCGTTCGCTACTCTTTTCTTCCATTCTTTCGGTATGGCAGCATTGGACAACCTCTCAGTACACCAGGAATCATATATTCCTAACTTTTCAGATGAAATGACTATTACTTGATCCAAAATAAGATCAACGATTCCTCTTGCTTCAGACACCTTCTCAGGAGCTTGAAAAGCAATAGACTTCCCTTTTCCAACAATCTCTACATGTTTTGGAGCTGGTCTTGGTTCACCAATAACAATTCATTTTGCCCCTTTCCTAGACCGCAACAATTCGAAGGCAGATTGGGGTTTCAAACAGAGCTCAGCAGGAAGCTCTCTACAAACAATCTTTCCGACCACCAAGGAATCCTTGGGAGCAGGAATGATGGATTCACCAGCAACAAGGGTAGAAACAACACCTTGTTTTAGCATAGACGACTCTGTAGCACCGGTGGCTACCAGATCAGAGTGAGTAACAGGGGACTCCGCCCTGTCAATAGATTCAACATTTGGACTGGCTGACTCAACAGCAGGCCCTTCAACAGATTCTCTCATGGGAGAGAAAACAGATTCAGCTTGTTCCACTTCGGGAACAATAAATTTTAGCACTGCAGCCAAAGACTTAGAAGACGTTACCTTAGCAGATTTAGACGCGCGAGGCACCTTTGTCTTCTTCTCCTTTGAGGCAAAAGAGCTCGAAGGTTTCCTCAAGAAGGTTGAGGGAGTAGATAATGATGTCATCGGGGTTGCAGCAAGTATGCCTGGACTTTGCTTTACCCTTGAATCAACGGATTCGGTGTCCTTCTGACTTGGACTCTTCATGCTGGAGGAACTGACCTCCGATTCATTCACAGTTCTAGTTCTCTTTGCGCTGTTGACACAACAGAAGAAGAGGGCTTTGATCGGGTGGAAGGCCTTCCACCAGTCTACAAACTAGAGGCCCCAGATGTAGACTCTAGGTTGTTCTTCACACTAATCATAGTGTTGGCTACCGTAGATGCAGTAAAAACTCTTGCGGAGTTAATCTACGCCGGTTCGCCAACAGGAACCCCCAGAAACTTCAACAATTGGCTCAGTTGAGCCGCATACGTGATACTCTCCCTGTTCGTCTGGCTGATGGAGTAACACAGATTCTGAAACAGGGTATGACCCCAGTTTATCTGGATTCCTTTAGAAATGGCGCACATATAGTCAAAACGGTCTTGACTATAGAGATTGAAAGAGCCGGACTTCCCTTGCAGCGCCTTCGCCACCACGTCATTTAAGAGAATGAAGTCGGGTTTGAATACCTTCTTACATCCATTCACATGGATCTTAGAACCGTCAGCGGAGAAGGAGGACTTCATTTCCTACATGATTTCTGAAGGGAGCACCAAGTC
The DNA here is from genome assembly GCF_907164915.1 of Impatiens glandulifera. Taxonomy (NCBI): domain Eukaryota; kingdom Viridiplantae; phylum Streptophyta; class Magnoliopsida; order Ericales; family Balsaminaceae; genus Impatiens; species Impatiens glandulifera. The sequence continues at coordinate 19,438,684 of NC_061868.1, forward strand.
GAACAGATGACTCTCCGTTGGAAGTTCAAAGAACTCCGCATACACCGCTTCATCAAAAGAAATCTCTTCACCGTTAACGGTTGCTACGATTGAATCATCCACCATAACTGTCGTTTTGAAGAACTCGCGACCTTCATCTTCATAGAAGATGAACGGTCCGCCTAGATACTTCCTCAACTTAGAATATTCTAGGGTTTGGAACATCTTTACCACCTCCGCTGATCAAAGGAATACACCGATGGAAAGTCCACCTACAAAGTACAGTGACCGAGCGTGATTTTCTTCACCATTTTGAGAGAATGTGAATCGATACGATATTTCAGAAAGTTTTAGTGAGAGAAATGCAAGAAAACTAGGGTTCTTAGAAATTTCGAGAGATTGAAAGTTTTCAAAATCATGCAGGAATGTCCTTATATAGATGAAAGATGGAAATACTGAATAACCGTCTATTCTAAGGGTATGGCCCACTAATAAATGTTAGACGTCCTTTTTTTTCAAGAAGTAATCATTAAAAATGAGGGTATATCGAACATTTTCTCTAAACTTGATAGACACGTGTCTTCATGTTATTAAGAGATGACTGTTTGATATTTTGAGCGGGAAAAACAGATAGCTCTCAGCGTTTGATAGCTGTCCCTGATCAGTCTAATCGGCACGTAATTAGACGTTTTTCTTACTTCACAAATAACACGGTGTCTATTAGACGGATGAGTGTATTAGACGCATACGTCTAATTCCGTGTAAGTAACAAATCCGTCTAATGTTTATTAGACGTGTACGTCTAATTCCGCATAAACACCACGTGTTAGACGTGTGTTTATTAGACGTGAGCATCCTTTTGCTCAAGACGTAAAAACGTCTAACGTCTATTAGACGTGTCCGTCTAGTTGCGTGGATATAAAATATCAACATATAGACTTAGATGTATAAATTGTGAGCAAAAATACGTCTAAGTACATACTTTTTCTCTTAGACAGCCTTGTCTAATTAGACCGATTAAGGATATTCGTCTAGAGAATATCTTTAATTCCAAAGAAATTTTTCTTCTCAAAAATGAATATGGACATTAGAGTTTTATAAACAATTTTTATGGTCCAAAGACCAAAAATATTTTTAATAAATAAAAAAAAAATTATTCTTCCAGAATGGCAAGTGCCATTGTTGATCTTTCAAGCTGTGTACTCAGATGAGTACTCTTCTAGATTCCTTTCTACTATCCTCCTGCATCACCTACAAAATAAACTATTTACTAATCTTGGACCCATACTCAATTGGGTCCTCGATCAATTAGTCCCTTAGGAATCCATATTTGAGTTATTCTGATGGATTTCCCATTTTGTGTTGTGATTAATGCAAAAGATTTTGACTTAGCAGATGACTTCTTGCTATCCACTGATCCTTTCACTTTTGAAGAAGGTTTTCTTTTAAAACTCCTTGACTTAGAGTCAGGTTTTAAGTTACCATACTTATTAGCCTTTTTAAGCTTATTCTTAAGCCAGCTAACAGTTGGTGGAACATAAACTATTTAATTTTTGAAAGCAACTTCTTCATGAATAGGATCAGATTCAATGTCAGTCATACTTCCTTTGACAAAACTTATTGGCTTAAGTTTGTCATTTGGCTTTGACTTTTTGTAGGACAGGTTAGGATCATTGCTATCAAATCTCAATCCGGATCTAGATCCAGCAGGTTTCAACATGCTGATCTGATATCTGACACCATTACCAGACCTTGTCCATGCATAAACAACATAGTTAAGCCTTTTGTTTTCAGATGAAAGAGTTTGAATATGTTCCTTGAGCGTCTCATTTTCAGATGAGATCTCTTCAATTTTATTTTCAAAAACATGTGACTCTTCCTCTTTAGACCGATTTGGTTCATTTAAATCTGATGAAGATTTAGTTTCATTTAGAGATTCTGCTAGCTTTCTGTACTCGATGACCATTTCATCTAGTGCAGCTACCAGTTGTTCCCTTGAAAACCTTTCGGAGGAGAAATCAAATACCTCAATTTCCTGAGTTCCTTCCTCATCTTTTCTGGCCATGAAGCAAGCCACGTCTTCTTCATCACTTTCACTGGATGAGAAGTACGAGCCACGGCTGCTTCCTCTGTTCTTTCCGTCACCGGCCATAAGATCCATCAGCTCTTTTCCATCTTCCTTGGCATCTTCACGCTTTGCTTCCGGCATTCCGATGCATAATGACCTTTAATACCACAGTTAAAACAAGTAACATTAGATTTAGATTTTCTATTATCACTAGAATTTGAAGAGTTTGAGTTAGAGTTGCTATTCTTCATGAAATCGCCAAACTTCATCACAAAGAGAGACATGGCATCGCTGCTCAGCTGCTGAGCTGCCATCTTCACGTCCGGAGCAGTTGGTGGCTCTTCAGCAGTCACCAACGCCTTGGCAATAATAACGGACGAGGGTTGATCTTCTTCCATCCTACAGTTCAGCTCGAACTCATAGGCCTTGAGGTCAGCGAAGAGATCAAAGAGAGAGATCTTGTTCAGATCCTTGAATTCACTCATCGCCATAGTCTTTATGTCCCATTCCATTGAAAGAGCACGCATGACCTTGATAGCAAGCTCCCGGTTGCTATAGGTCTTGCCTAGGATGGTCAGAGAGGAGACGATCTTGCTGAATCTAGTGTCAAAATTGTTTATTGTTTCACCAGGACGTATTTTGAAGTTGTCGAACTATTGACTGGCAACCATGATCTTGTTTTCCTTGGTTTGCTCGTTGCCCTCACACAGTTGAGTGAGTCTGTTTCAGACCTCTTTGGCAGTGTCACATTCGATGATGTAATTGAACATACTGTCATCGAGAGATCTGTACAGAACATCAAGAGCCATGTTGTTGAGGTTGTTCAGCCTCTTTTCATCAACAGTCCAGTCGGCCTTCTCCTTATCAATCTTGATAGGACCTTCTGTGACAACACTCCACATGTCATCATGAAGAGAAGAGAGATGAGCACGACCCTTTTCTTCCAAACAATATAGTTTTCGCGAGAGAAAGTTGGAATGGCTGTAGCACTGGCATCTTTGGGTATGTTAGACATATTTCAGGAAAGGCTTGAAAATAGAAACAAGGCTCTGATACCAATTGATAGGATCGGCATTATCAATAGAGACGGGGGTCTGGCTAATGATGAAGGCTTATGAAAAACGGTTTGATAGAAATCCTGTTAGGGATTAATATCTCTTTCTATTCTACGCAAACTTGTGTAAACACTTGAAACAGATTCAAGGCGGAATTGTTTACTTGGGTTTGAAGCACAAGATGAAATATGAAAAGATGACAGAAAATGAAGAACACATCAGTTTGTTTATGGATGTTCGAAGAAACTCTCCTACGTCACCCCTTCTTCCAACCACCGGAAGGATTCACTATATGATGAGAATCAAATACAGTTACACACACACTTAGCTCACTATTGAACAGAACACTTTCTGTTCAATTACAAGAAAATGAAGAATATCACTCAACTAATGGTGTTTTGATTCTAGCTCTCTCTTGATTCACACACAGTACAATCAGAAAGAAGCTTCACAGAATAAGTTTAGTAAGCAAGATGATTGAGTAGTCTCTCTCTGCAAAATCAGAATGCTTGTTCGTAAGATTGGTTGAGGTTGATAAAGTCGCTGCTTCGTCCGTTGCTCTAAGGATTGATTAAATACTGAGCAGGAGCTAACGGTCGAATATTCAATAATGATACGTGGCGTTCTTCCATTGGAAAGCCTCCATTGTACACAGCAAGTTCTGAGCACAATGATCGTGGCCGTACCGAACTGGTAGTGCGCCGAATATTCCATCAGGGATGTACCTGCAAAATGGGTAATGTGAGGAAAATTCTCTTACGTGGCATTCCTTGATTGGATGCATATAGTTGTTGTACTAATCTTCACAGGAAAGTGGAGCAGAAGTAGGGTACAACTATAGCACGTGGGTAGGAGAAATGCTAGATTCAAGCGTACTGCCTAAACAGAGCATCAGACGTATTTCAGTTAGACGGATTTGGGAAAATCAGTCTAATGAAATAAGTCAACTCCTTCTAATGAAAAACGTCTATTAGACCGCCTGGTCTAATATAATTAGACTCGCGTCTAATTTCAATAACCATTAGACGGGTACGTCTAACTACACTGAGTTAAACTACACGTTTAATTCCGGTTCTACCTCAGACTAATCTGAAGGAGTTAGACCCACGTCTAACTTTCAATTAATTAGACAACCCGTCTAATTATAAAATAACCATTAGACCGGCACGTCTAACTCCACTGAGTTAGACTACCACGTCTAATTTCGGTTCTACCTCAGACTAATCTGAACGAGTTAGACTCACGTCTAACTTTCAATTAATTAGACAACCCGTCTAATGATAAAATAACCATTAGACTAGCACGTCTAACTCCACTAAGTTAGACTGCCACGTCTAATTCTCGTTCTACCTCAGACTAATCTGAAGGAGTTAGACTCACGTCTAACTTTCACTTAATTAGACAACCCGTCAAATTATTACATCTATTAGACTTACACGTCTAACTCCGATGAGTTAGACTGTACGTCTAATTCTATTAGACTTACGTCTAATTCCGCGTATTCATTAGACTACCTGTCTAATTCTTTACGTCTATTAGACTTACACGTCTAACTCCGATGAGTTAGACTGTACGTCTAATTCTATTAGACTTGCGTCTAATTCCGCGTATTCATTAGACTACCTGTCTAATTCTTTACGTCTATTAGACTTACACGTCTAACTCCGATGAGTTAGACTGTACGTCTAATTCTATTAGACTTGCGTCTAATTCCGCGTATTCATTAGACTACCCGTTTAATTCTTTACGTCTATTAGACTTACACGTCTAACTCCGATGAGTTAGACTGTACGTTTAATTTTATTAGACTTGCGTCTAATTTTATGCGAATGGAGATCAAAATCGGTCTAATGACCCTCATTAGATCCAAGTCTAATAACATGTTGTCTTAATACACCCGTATCAAAACTCATAAATTATTTCATCATCAAAATATCAGTGGGTTAATTATTTCAACACTTAGTCAAAATAATTTGACCCAACATTTTCTACTTTTGTGGATAAGATATTCCATCACTAACAAACAACTTTGAACAATTTTGGATATGTTTTCAAGTACACGAACAATTCTAATATAGGAGAACCACCACCTAGTTGAACCACCATAACTGCATGCATGGGATAAAGTCTTCTCTAACCATGTACTTGTTCTCAAATAATCTTGGTGAATGAAATCCAACGCCAAGAACTTTACAATCAATCAAATTTGGATGGTTATATGAACAATTATGAAACAAATCTTTTTAAAACAAGTTTGTCAATCTATTTTAGATTTAGAAATTCTCTCTATCAAACCTTGGATTTGACGGTCTTCATCTCTTATTTCACTAGTTGATCAATGTGTATCATATATAATGCTATTATTACGCTTTTTGAGATTCGTTCTAAAAGCTAGTAGAGTTTATCGAGGGAGTTAATAGTTTTCTCAAAGATTTACGAGCTTGATAATTTATTAAGTACTATTTTTTTTCATTTTTTTATTTTTTTCATGTCATGTCATTCTTTTTCGTTGTGCTTAAACGATTTATCATTTCATTTTTAATATACATGGATCTTTTAAAAAAAAGTAATCCTAAATAATCTATTTTTTGGCGCACGCAAATAAATCCTAAACATAAAAATATTTTTTTGTTTTTAAATTTGATTTAATAGAAATGACTTTTATCAAACAAACAAGGCCTAAGCATGATCATTTGGGATTTCTAGAATTTGGCACCCCTTGAGTAAAATAGTCCCATGCTTGAATTAACGAACATAAAGAGAGAACAACGAAGAAAACATCGCTCAGTCACTCGTAGTCGCGTTTTGATAGAAATTTTCTTAGAGATATATGGATCATATTAACCATTTGAAGTTATAAGCCTACCTTGATTCCATCTCAAACAAGGAAAATCAAAACCATGTCATTTTGTTAAAGATTATTTTCACATTTAATGTCAACTTATTTTGGTGTTTTGAAGCGATCAAAGTTCTCTAGTAAACTTTTCTAGTTTTCTTCTCTAGATCATTTCTACTAGGCAAGAGTACGAAGTTTTTATGTTAAGTCAAATTGGATCTAGAAGTTGCATAAACAACTTACAAGATAGATATATGATTCTCTTGGTAATTAGTCTTATCCTTTAAGCTTGGAAATGTCATTAGATTGAAAAGAAAACTAGCAATGTGTTTCATATTATCATTTTCTGTATCTTTGATAGAATGGGTACTTTTAACAAGAAATCCAATAGTTAGGAATTGTCAGGATGGATACTTTCAATGTGTCTAATTGGAAATCCTCTAGCTTGGAATTCCTAAAGTATTTCATCTCTGTTTGAATTGTCATATTCTTCGTCTTCGGTAGGATAGAAGTTTCAGAACTTTTGGAAATTATGTTGCCTTCGGATTCTAAAGCATTTCATTTTTCACAAGCTGTGTTTCCTACGTCTTTACCAGAATAGAAATTTGTGGTATGTCCCTTTTTGGTCAATGTAGTGTTCGATTTTTTATCCGAACTACGTTTATACCTGATTCCCTATTCACAGGTGTAAACACTAAAAATTTACATCCCAAACTATAATATTAAAATAATTATTTTTAAATAAATTAGATCAAATTAATTAATCCCATGGCCAAAACCTATTTAAAATAATTAATTATGATTAATAATTGTACTAATTAATTAAATTAATTAAGAGTTATGGCCAAAATAAATAAATAAATTATTTGGGATAAATGTTTTACCCATAATGTCTCAAAATAATTTTAGAAAAATTAAAGGAAAAAAATAAATAATTTTTATGAATCGTTGTATCCATTTCATGAAAAGAGAATTATTTATTTAAATCCTAAAAAATTTTAAAAATAAAAATAAAATAATTGGTAGAATTTTGACATATTTATTTTAATAATTTGTGTGTTTAAAAAGATAAAAATTAAAGTTAAGAGGGTGGAAGAAAAATCAAATTTAAACAAATCCTTAAGGTTTTAATAAAAAATAAATTCATAATAGAGTGTAGTCGAAACCGGGAGAAGATGCTACAGTCACAAACGCGTGCGTTGGATCAACATTGAATTTTCATCCAACGCCCAGGAGCGCTCCACCCTACCCGTTGTAGAGAAGGAAGCGCGAGCACACGAAACTGCCGATCACCAAACGACCATTAGCTGGAACACTAAAGGACCGCTCAAGCACTTATGGAACGCCAACGGAATACCAGAAACAGACGAAATGACTTCATTTTTGGCTTCAATCACTTTTTTTATCGCGACACCACGAGGATAAACAGGATGAAGTCGTGATGATTTTTGGTTTTTGGAACTCAGCTAGTGGTTGATCATTTTGATTTATTCAAAATCCAGAATAATCACCCTATGATGGTGATCATTCTCCCCTACGAAAATAGGGATGACTCACCCTACTCCGGTGACTGCCAGCCAAGAATAGTCAAAAGCCATTAATGACTTTTGGCTGATTTAGGCCACTAGTATTCTCCAACCGACCTAGGTTGAGTATAAATAACCCCTCAACTCATTTCGAAGGCAACCTACCAACATTGAAGCGTTAAATAAAAAAATTAAAATCCTCCATTAAAGCTTCAAAGCTTCGAATTTTTCAATTTTTGATTTAGGGCCTTCCAACTTGTATCTGTGCATCTAGAAAGTTCCCCGAAGGATCACAGAGAGTTGTTTATGGATGTTTTGAGCAAAAATCTCCTACGTCACCCCTTCTTCCAACCACCGGAAGGATTCACTATACTTTTCTTAGAATCAAATAAAGTTTCAATGCTAGCTCACTGTTAAACAGAATAGACTTTGTTCAACATATAGTATGTTGAAGAATATCACTCAGCTATACAATAAATTGATTCTCCGTCTCTCTCTCTGTCTCTTGATGTACAAACACAGTAAGTAAACAAGTGAGCAATTCGTAAGATCGATTGTAAGTTCGACAGACTAGCGTGTGATTCATAAGTTCTCTGTTCTATGTTTCGTCCGTTGTCCTTAAAGATCTTTAAATAGAGAACAGGTACCAACGATCGAATCTTTTGCCTTGAAATATGGAAAACATCTATTGGATAGCCTCCATAGTACATAGATACAACAGATATTATGCACAAAGATCGTGGCCATACCAATCTGGTAGTATACTGAATATTCTTATAGAATTGTCCTGCAACAAACAAGTAGTGAGAACAATATTTGCTTATGTGCAATTAATTCATTAGATGCAACTGGTTGTCGTACTGATTTGCACGGGTTAGTGGAGTAGAAATAGCGTACAACTAGTTGATCGTGGGTAGACGAATGTTAACTTCAAGCAACTGCTGAAGCGAGGCATTAGACGTGCTCCATGGGACTGACAAGTCTGATGAAGTTAAACGCCCCCGTCTAATAGTATGATCCATTAGACCACCAAGTCTAATGGAGTTAGACGACACGTCTAACTACGTGTCCCTTCAGACTAATCTGAAGGAGTTAGACTCCCTGAGTGTAACTTTCATCTGTTAGACTACACGTCTAACTAAATCTATTAGACTACACATCTAACTACGTCTGTTAGACTGCACGTCTAACTACGTATCCGTTAAACTGCACGACTAACTACGTATCCGTTAGATTGCACGTCTAACTACGTATCCGTTAGACTGCACGTCTAACTACGTATCTGTTAGATTGCACGTCTAACTACGTATTCGTTAGACTACACGTCTAACTACGTATCCGTTAGACTACACGTCTAACTACGTCTGTTAGACTTCACGTCTAACTACGTCTGTTAGACTGCACGTCTAACTACGTATCCGTTAGATTGTACGTCTAACTACGTATCTGTTAGACTGCACGTCTAATTACGTATCTGTTAGACTGCACGTCTAACTACATCTGTTAAACTACACGTCTAACTACGTATCCGTTAGACTGCACGTCTAACTACGTCTGTTAGACTGCACGTCTAACTACGTCTGTTAGACTGCACGTCTAACTACGTCTGTTAGACTGCACGTCTAACTAGGTCTGTTAGCCTGCACGTCTAATTACCAACACGTCTAATGAATCTGATTCAAGCTAAGTCTAACTTAGCACGTTTTGATGTACCTGAATAAAAACAATTAGACGACTTAGTTTCCTTCTCATTTAAGTTTTACACAAGTTCATCATTAAAATACCAACAGAATCCTTGTATTCTTGAGGACCGAGGCGTGTGGGCATAGGACCGAGACCAAGGACCGATAAAAATAAAATAGGTTCGAGACCTAGGTCCGATGTTATTGAGTTAGGAACGAGACCTATAACTGACGTTCTTGAGCTAGGACCGAGGAATCCGATCTAGGATTCTCACCTAGGACCAAGAGGTCCGACCTTGGACCGATAAAGTTTGGACCTAGAACCGAAATGTCTGACCTAAGACCGAGAGTCCAAAGACCCACTACCGAGAAACCCAAACTTGGGACCGAAAGTCCCAAGACCCATGACCGAGAAACTCAAACATGGGACCGAAACTCCCAAGGCCTAGGACAGAGAGGTCTAACCTTGGGACCGAGAATCATAAACCTTGGACCGAGACTCCTAAGACCAAGGAATGATGAACTGAACCTAGAGCTAGTCCCGGACCGAGAGTTTTATACACCTCGACCGAGAAACCTAGTCCTAGTCTAGTCAAGTCCAGGACCAATAGGTTTTTTCACCTAAACCGATAAGATCAGTTAAGGACCGAGAGTCCCTAACACCTCGATCGAGAGCTCTCGAGCCTAGACCGAGAGTCTCTAGACCCCAATTGATAAAATCGGATCCAAACCTTAAGATTCCGGTCCTAAAGCCTATTTGGTTCCACTTTTCAAAATCCAAAATCATTTTTTTATTTTAGGACTCCAAATTATTTTCAAAAAAACCCGAAAAATTAGAAAACGCATTTTAAATATTTTTGGGATATTTCCACAAAATATTTCAACAATGGCTTGTTTGATGTTTATTTCTAAACCCCAATTCCTTTAAAAATGACTAATATTCTTCAAGTATTTACACCCTAGTTTTTATCCTCAACAAGTACCAACATTTAAATATTCATGTTTTAATACTTTAAATAACGCTAAACTTAGAATCATGACTAGGACCGGAAGAATAATTGGTTAAATTCAAACATTATACAACCGATTTTCAAAAAAAAACATTATAAGTAGAAACTATTTTCAAACTAGTATAGAGGATGAAGCGCGAAAGCCCTTTCCTGAGTATCACCAAACATCGAACTAAAAGAAACTCTGGTGCATAATACATTTGTACTCAAACACCTTTTTATGTATTTTTCTAAAATCAAATGGCGTTTCTGTCTTCAAATAAAGAATCATTTTCTAAAATTAATTATGTTTAATTAATTTAAATCGGATTTGATAAAAAATCAAATCATCATTTGATTATAAAAAATCCCCATATTATTAAAATTTGAATAAAATAATTTATTTCCATTATTAATTTTAAAAAGCTACCAAGTAGTATCAAAATATTTAAAAATAACGTTTTATTTTAAAAGATGTCTTGCATACAAACCAAGGTTGAAACCATCGAACCTCAAGCCACCCCAGGCCCCCGTAATGCCACAAACCCACCGACACGTGCTAAGCTATAAAGAATTTCTTGAGGTTACAACAGAGATACGTAGGCAACTTCTTAGCAGGTTCGGTCCTTCTCATTCGTTTCTTCCTTCTTAGGGAATGAAAGTTTAAGATCCTAGTTTATAATAGGGGCATTTTTCCAAAGGGAAAAATAGAGAAAAACAATTTACATTGCATACATCATTTACACGATTGAGAATGCATTGTATCATGGCATGAGTCATGTCTAATGGTCGGTGATCATGTGACGTTTGTTTGCATTACCATTCAACAATCATGTCGAGGTCAAGATTTTCAAATCATTGCTTTCGATTTTGAAAATAGAAATTGAATTACTTGTGAACCTAATTCATCTCAGTGAGGATATGTGTGCAACATATAGGTTCGATCACACGTTCATGCATGTTTTCGAAAAATAAATCTTGTATTTCTAAAATGAAAGAAGATAAACCATGAACGTAACGAAACGAGTAGGATTTTGGACCAAATCCTAAACTAGAGATTTTTTCAGATGAAAAGTGTGTTTGAATATCTCTAAAAAAAATTCATACAAAATATTATTCATCTTAAATCCTTCTTATGTGTCTTGTGTTGTTAAAACTTTTTAGACTCCACAAAGTTTTTATGACATTTAAACTTTAATGTCAAGGTTAAGAAGTTTTGGGAAATAATTTAACTTCCTAAAAAATGATGAATAGAGATATTGATTTGAAACACAATAAAGCAAAAAGAAATCAATGAGAAAAGTATAAATCACATGTTGATCTGTCAGATATACCGATGATACTTGAACAAAACAAAATAAATGATGGTCATTTATGTGAAGGTTGAGGCTTTGAAATCACCATTGAGAAATATCATTAGGTGTGTCGATACAGCCAGATATACCCTAGTTGTAAAAAAATAGATATTGTTCGCAAAGTAGTTAAGGTTTTGAAATCACCGTTGGGAAATTTTATAGGCGTATCGATTCAACCCAAACACCCCATGTAATGTTTGCTTTAGCTTAGAGTTTTGAAATTTTCTTTATAAAAAAATGTGTAGAAGCAGATAAAATTCAGAAACCAGCAGGCCTAAGATTGAACGGTCTTAAGAAATCTAGATCTTCAACTAGAGTCAAACTTTGGTTATCAAAATTTATTTTTGAAAATAATCACGAGCATATGATTAAGAATATCAAACCTCCTTTGAAATAGACAACTGCTTTTTACGGGTCTCGTAACGCTTAAGATGTTTTGGTCTAGAGCTAATTAGGCGACAATGGGATACAAATATTCACTAGCTTTTAAGACAAGAGACGAAAACATCTTGGTATTCACCAAAAATGATTTCAAGTTTACATTCATTTTAGCTTAAATTTAGTCATGCATTTTACATCACTTTTTTCCGAAAACCTTTTGTGAGTTTTTGAATTCTTAAACATGCATTCACTATTACCATTCAATGCTAAAAAATGCATCATATTCGTGGCCTCAGTGGTCGAGTAAGGAGAACACCCTTGTGTCAATGGATTGTTTATCTCTCTTTGTCATCATGTTTGAAGGAATCCTCAAATTAGTATATGAGGATTATCTTTAGTTGTCATCAATATTAACATATTCAAGAGCAATTTATCTCGTCTCGAAAGTCAGAATCCTCATCATTCTAGACTTGTCACATATTACAGATCTAAAAGCATTTGGTCTTGTCTCGAAAGTCAACAGTCTAAGCATGCTGGACTTGTCGCGTGTCACAGATCCATGAGATTTTTTTTTCATCTCGAAAATCGACAGCCTCAGCGTGGTGGACTTGCCGTGAGGAATATGTGTTATTTAGAAGTCAATAGTCTTAGTGTGTTGTACTTATCATATGTTAACAGATCCAGACATGGTCTGTTTTATTTCGAGAGTGAACAACCTTAGCGTGTTGTACTTGTTGTGTATCACAGATCTTGGTGCGATCTATTTTTCTTTGAATCGACAGCCTTAGCGTACTGAGTTCATTTGTTTTATTTCATAAATTGGCAGCCCTAGCGTGCTAAATTTATTAGTGTTGTTTCGTAAATCGACACCCTTATAATGTTGAATTTGCTTATTTCGTTTTGTGAATTGACAGCCTTAAGCGTGCTTATAGACACTCATTTTCACCTCCCCCAATTTTATAGTTTATGCTTTTAATAAATCTGAGCTTATACAAAATTTTCGAATTCATTCACGGTCTCATTGCACATTTTATTTTAAAGATGATTATTTTTTAAAACAATTGAGTTTTTTGAAATAATTGATTTTGGATTCTTAATAGGTTAAGGTAGTAATTTTTCTAAGTTACAACACTTGGGGAAATTATTATATTATGAATATTCAAGGTTGCATTTAAATTAATATCTTGGATATTTATAAATAAATAAATAAAAAGTCATAAAAGATATATATATTAACGTTTTATTATTTGAAAGTAAAAATTCGTTATATATGATTTCGTTATTTTTATTAGATTAGTTGTTTTAAATTGTTAGATTAATTATCGACTAGATTAGTTGTTAAAAATAAGAATAATTAAAAATAAAATTGTTATTTGTTTTTTTAACAAAAAACTTTTTTGTAGGATGAAGGGGTGTGTTTAGAGAATAACGGTGCAAACAAAAAACTAACGGCTGAAGAACGTGAAATCTCTCCACAACCGTGAGTTAAATAAAAAGTGAAGGATCAAACGCGGTCAAAGAAAATAAAAGGGGTTGCTAAAAAAGGGGAGGAAGTTCCAAAAAAAAAAGAAAAATTCAGCCGTGAGCAAGAGAAGCTTGAAGACTTTTTATATTTTTTTTAAATTTAAAAATTAAATGACAAAGTGTTAAATCATTATTAAATAAAGCTTAAATCCTATTGGATGAAAACTTGACATCTAGTGACTTGTCAAGTAAAGTTTGCTCCATTTTGAAAAAAAAAAACATGTGTACATGTGCAAAATGGTTTTTTATTTCTATGTCAAGTGTGTTAAATGGGCCTTTGGACCCTAGGGTTTCATATCTTTTCCTATAAACAACCTTCTTAACACCTTGCACAAATATCCTTTTTTTTACATTCACGTTCCCTTAGGCGGCCAAATTAAAAACTTCATTTTTTCAATCTCACGTGCCCCTAGGATGCCAAACTTTCTCCACAACCGAAACCCTAAGAAAATACCAACCATTCTTGGGTTATATTACAAGTTTTTCTTAGGAGATTTCTATTTTAATTACAAAGGCAAAGGATCAACCCCATTGTAAGCCCCTTTGCACACACCTTATATTAGAATCTGAGTTTGAATTTTATTTATAATTTATTTTTATCTTTACATATAAATTTCATGCATGATTTCTTTTTAAGTTTACTGTTTTGATAGGCGTGTAGGAATTTATCTTTTGTATGTAAATATGTAATATAGTTAAATAAAACAAAAAATAATGAAACAAAAAAAAACTTTCTTACCTTTTTAAAACTAAAAGTTGATGATTTGCATAACTTTATAATTATATTTGGTTTGTTTTGATTTTATTTCCTTTCATGCATGTACATATGATTAAACTAAAATCTAACATAAAAAAAACAATCTTCTTTTATTTGATTTATCTTTTTTTTTATAATTGTTGGGATTAAGTTTTTGTATGTATATAAGTGTTTATTTAAATGTTTTAAACCTTTCTGGATTTCTTTTTTGCAATTTGGGATCCGTTTGGATCACCAAATGTTAGTCAGATTAGGATTAGGTCGGGAAAATAGTTAGAATAGAAGGTCTGTTGCTTTAGGACTGGAAAAGCTAGCCCTGGAATAGCATCTTACTAGTAAAACTTCACCCTAAAGCGTACTCGGGTGCCAGCTGACTAAGGAGTCTCCCTACATGTAAAATCCGACGCTTCTCTAACACTTTAAGCGCTTTTGGATGCTTATGTGCACATAAAGACCGAGAAAACAAGCCTAGCTCCGCGCCTATGCTAGTTTTCTTCCTCTCAGAACCCTAAAATTAGACCCAAGCATTTTTATGACCGAGAAAACCCAGCCTTTAGTCAATTTTTTTCTTATACCCGGTCCCTTTAAACTCCCCTTAGGATTTGGTTTTTTATATATATGTTATTTCTTTTATTTGTCTCTTTGGGTTGTAATTTGCACCCAAACAGGACTTACTGCTCATTTAAGACCAGAAGGGAGAGCTACTGCAGACCTATGATCGAGAATTACTGCATCCAAAGACTGAGGATCGACGTTTTTCTACACCTGGCGACCGAGGACCGCCACTATTTTCTGCTGGAGACCGAAGACTGAAGTTTTCCGCACTTGAAGACTAAAGACGGATGTTTGTTGCGCTTGGAGACCAAAGACTAACATTTTCTACACTTTGAGACCGAAGATTTTCGCACCCAAAGGCTGAGCACCGCTACTGCTGATCATAGGACCGATGTTGGCCGCACCCGAGGACCGAGGACCGACAAATAGTACAATTTTCGACCAATCCAAATTTGCACCTCGACAAAAAAATAGTTATATGACCGTGGAGGCTAACCACAGTCCTTTTGCTTTATTTTCATATTTTTGGATCTTGTTTAGTTTGGTTTTGTTGATTTTATTATTTTATGTATGTTTGTGATTTATGTGATCCTAGGTTAACATAAAATTAATTTTTATAAAATGTAAAGAGTAAGAATTTTTAAAAGAAAGGCCAAAATTAACTAGTAGAGACTTTAGGGGCGTTGTGGGACATAGCGTCTAAAAAACCCTTTCCCACATGTAACCAAATGCCGAACTCACATCTCTTAATTTACTAATTTTTGAAATTAGGTGGCGACTCTATAGTTTAGAGGATTAATTAATAATAGAAAAAGTTAAAGTAGGCCTATGACATACTTCTCATTAAAAAACTCCCAATCT
Organism: Impatiens glandulifera; assembly: GCF_907164915.1. Classification (NCBI taxonomy): domain Eukaryota; kingdom Viridiplantae; phylum Streptophyta; class Magnoliopsida; order Ericales; family Balsaminaceae; genus Impatiens; species Impatiens glandulifera. The sequence goes on from NC_061868.1 coordinate 19,454,252, forward strand.
TTTTCAGATTCGACGGGAATGTAAGATATGAAGTTGTCTATAAAGCCTCATTTTTAAAACATAAAATTTTCAAGCATTAAAAGTAATTCATTTTTTAAACTAGTCGATCAAAAATTTGATTTTTTAAAATCGATCACAGTTTTCTGGCGACTCTACTACACTTTAATTAATACTTCATGTTCAAATTATTTGACTATTTGCATGTGACTTGGAGCCCCAACGTGGAGGTGTGTGGGTATACATCATTGGATGAAGCTCACACATATATATTTTATATGCTAAGGGTAGTCAATGAGGATGACACCCTCAACCCATGCGTTGAAGGATTTTGTGTGATTTTAGAGTTGAGAAAAACACTAGAAAAAAACCCGGATTAACCCTCTCTTCTTTTCAAATATCCCCTACTATTGAAAATGAGGAATTTTGAAATAGAGGTGAGGGGGATGTCCAATTTAGAGCTCCCCTTACATCGAGAGATCCCTTTTGGGATAATATCCTTGTTGGTGGAACAACTCTCTCTTAAGCCATTTAAACTTTAGAACAAAAAGCCAAAAAGTCAATTATGCCAAGTCATTGCCTCGTCTCGTTCTGTCGAGCAAGAAAGCCACGTCACGAAGCCCTTTACTTGACTACTAATATGATAAATACATGTATGCATATATATAATTTTAGGAGCTCATTTTATCCATTCAAAGTTTTAAAATTCCATAAACATGTGATCAATTTCAAATTTTGAAGCTAAATCTAATAACTTTAAAGGAGTATGTTATGATTGGGATCACCAATGGAGACGGGGTCTCACAAAGTTGACGCTTACACATACACTTTTGGTATTAACTTGGTTAAAAGTTAATATCAGTTTCTATTCTTCACAAGTTGTCACAAACTATTGAACTGAGTTCAAGTGAGGAAATGTTTGTTTCAACTTGACGCAACGAATAATCGGTTTAGAGGATTATAAAGAAGAAGAGACACAACACAAGGTTTATGGATGTTCAGAGTAAAACTCATACGTCACCCCTTCTTCTCAAAATTTGAGAAGGCTATCCACTAGAAGATTTGATTGAATACAACACTCGTATACAACTCAGTCGAACTGCCAGGACTTAGTTATTGCCTTCTTTCGAACTCATAGCACACACTCTTTGTTGAATAGAAATAGATTCTATCAACTTATAATGCTAAGAAACTCACTCAGAATATGTAGTATTATAATACAGTTTTGATACTCTAATGAACTTGATTACTTATGAAACTTTTAGAGCTTGAGAGAGTTGATCGGTTGTAATTGCTTAAGGTTGGTACAACGATTGATCAAAAACTTCATTCTCAACCAATTGTCCTTTGTTCTCTCAAATAAGAAAATGTCAATTGACATATTTTGCTTCTTCAACGGATATATTTTCTTCAAAGGAGATCTTTCTTGATCTTGATTGGTTGAGGTCCAGAATAGTACATTAGATGGGATATCATTTATCTTGTATGTACTTTGATCATAATTAGCCAAGAAGACATTAATTGGATTGTGATTTCCTAGGAACGTGCAACTTGAATAATTTGTCTTTTGGTGCTTTTGACAGTCTGGACTGTGTTGGCAGACAACTGCTACCAAGAAGTCTTCATCAGACTAGTACACAAATGGAAGTAAAATACTGATGTAGTATAAAGTTGATATATGCAGTTAACATATATTTGTTTGTATTTTTAGAAGCAACAGGGATAGTACCAGATGCACTTTTACAGAGTACCGATTGATAAAATGCCGAAATGCAGACTATCGTCTCCTCTTTGGCAGAAAACCGATTTTCATAAAATACCGGTTACGCGTCTCATAAAACTGACTTCATAAAATACCGATTATGCGTCTCATAAAACCGATTTTGTAAAATACTGGTTACGCGTCTTAGAAAACCGACTTCTTAAAATACTAATTACGCATCTTAGAAAAACGATATGCAAAAGTCGAACGCGCTTTACATAATACTGATATATCTGAAATGCCGATTCCGCTTCACTTCATAAAACCAATATCTAAAATACCAATTCTGCTTCTTCATAAAGCCGATACCGATTACGCTTCTTTATGAAACCGATATCTAAAATACTAATTATTGAAATAACTGATCTTGTTAAATGCTGAAGTTGAAAATCGAGCCGACTTAAGAAAATATCGATCAACTTTCCTTCCAATTTTCTTTAATTTGCACAAGATTAACTTAGTTAAATTCTTATTTAATATATATTTTTACTTAGCAATTTCTCCCTTTTTGATTACATAATCTAAATATTCAAAACCTTGTAATTTTGTTATCGTTGGTTGATTATATTAAGTTAATTATTCATTTAATCTAATAATTTCTCCCTCTTGAATTGTTTAGAATAAATTATAAAAGCCAGTTAAATTTTCAAAATCAGTGATTTGTTCTTCATCTTTTCCTTAACAATTTCTCCCTTTCTAATATTTTTATATAAAAATTTATCAAAACCAGCAATTAATAGCAGAGTAATTATCATGAACCATCCTTGTTTGATAGAATGAATGACTAGTAGTGTTAGTAAAAGAAACCAAATGTTTAACAGAAAAACATTGAGTTTAAAAGTATAAAGGGAAGTGCAAAGATCAAAGAAAAGTTTTAGTGTCTCCCTATTTTCTTTTCACCTTCCACAACTCTCTTTGCCATATCTTTTCTTAGCCCGGGCATGAAGGTACTAGATGGCTCTCCAGTAACACGTCCACGCCCCCTTCCCCTGGATGGAACATGATATTCTTCAATGGTAGAGTCATCACCCCGGCGCAGCCTTCGATTGGACCGGGCGGTACGTGGAGCTTCCAATTTAGATGTTTCAGGTAGAGATTGAGCATTCATAGAGTTAGTCTTCATTTGATCTTCAGTAGCCTCAATTCAGTTAGCAGCTTTAATCTTTCTAGCACCCTTAGCTCGTTTAGCAGCCTCAATTTGTTTGGCACACTCAGCGACTGTGTTTTCCTCGTCTTGAAGGCGTTGAGCCATGGCTTCATGTTCTCTAAGTTTCTTAGCATCGACAACATTTTGAGATTTTTCATCTCCATAATTTGCGATGAGATAACTTCAATAGCCGACTTTGTCTATAGGCGACATTCAATATCTGAATGGTGAAATTCTTGTGAATAATGGGTTGCATCTTTCCCAGTTCTTGCCGCATCTCCTGCATCAACTTGACCAGTTCTTGGATGTGAGTGCCCGAGGAGGATGCTTGCATTCTCTCCATTTGATCTAGTCGAGCTTGAATAGATTTTTTCCACGGGGCAATCATCTCCAAGACAATCTGTCGGATGTCTTGCACGGGTACTTCCTTAGATTTAGATCGAGTTAACACATTAGATACAACATGGATGGCTCGGATAGGCCGAGCGTGATGTGAGATAACTTGGATAGACATTTCCGGACGGGCCAGTTCTTCAACGTTTTCATCCATGTTCTTATGACTATGATCCGATGCACTTTTATAAGTAGAAGACTTACCCGATTTAGGTTGAGTAGGGGTCGAATTCTTTGCATGTGAGGCTACAATTTCCTCTTCAATGATTGGTTGTTCTGGGGGGAGGGATTTCATTTTCGGTCGGCTCAAGATTCTCGATTTAACGAGGAGACACATGACCCTTGCCAGTCGCAGATAAGGGATTGGAGTTTGATGTGTCTTATCTATCCTCGTTTATATCTTCATTAGAGGTTGACCCTAGTAGACCGGAGTCTTCTTCGTTAGCTAATATAATTATTTGCCTCTCAGTAATTTGTTCCCAGTCCTATCATGACATTCCGCCATACTTTTCTTTAACACACGGTTCCCGTACCTCATAGTCCTACAACATATCATCTTCGGCATCAAGGGGGTTCTCTTGTTCTTTTTGACGGACCTCTTCTTCATTTCAAGAAGCTACTCAGTTCTTATGGGTTTGGTCTAGCTTTGAGGAAACAAAATTTGTTCAACAAAGTCCATCGGTTCCTCCCCGTCATCGTGATTTAAGTCGGTTCAAGGGTAGGGGATACCGGTCTCCTACGAGTTTGACGTTGCCCTGCCATCCACATATCTTAGAGTGGTGGACATATATTCATCCATAAGGGCCTCCGAATGTTTAATTACTTCCCCGTCTACCTTCGAAGTGGCACCCAAAGGATTAAAATTTTCCTGCATCCTTTAAGGAAGGGAAACAACGCTCGCCCTCTCGCATATGCTTCCACGAATTTGTTCATTCGTAGGGCTTCAACAACTGATTTGGTCCTGGACATGAAGAATACCTCCTTTTCTAAATAAGAAGTTCGGACCACTTCTTTTCCTTAGTGACTCCTGGGAACACCTCACTGAAACTCGTTCCAAGTCTTATATCTGCCTTTGTGTAAAACTTCTTTGAGAATAAGCTTAATAGTATCCTAAGCCTTTGGAGATATGACGAGGGGCGACTCAGGAGTAGGCGGTGCGATGCCTTTATCATATTTTCCTTTGTTTGCTTGCTTGTGATTGAATCTATATTTGGCTCGATGACTTTCTCTTGTTCAGGTTCTAGAACTGGTTCTCCAATTTCAAGTCTCCTCAAGGTTCTCATTGCAGTAAAAGAAGAGTATGCTTCAACAAGAGTCCTTTTTAGAGTATGTTCATTTGGAGAAAGCACAGTGTGCAAAATTTCCCATGGAAATGTCAAAATCAGAATGGGTTCTTTATGGACGACTACTATAATTGTATGATCATCAGTAGTTGAAGTACCCATAACTATAGTTGGAATATCCTTCTGAGAAGCTTGATCAATATTGATTTGACCGGTTATAGCTTCCTCTGGCTGACCGGATTTTAGCATGTTTGACCGATCGGTTTCAGACAGAATGGGCCGATCGGTTTCAGATACAACATTTGCACGATCGGTTTCATGTAACCGACTAATTTCAGTAGTATCAACCACCTTGTTAGGGATATCAATTTCTACAGATTGAACCTATAAAATCGTAGGCTCAATTGTAGTGATAGGAAGTGCCGAACCCTCCTTCTAAGTTTGAGCAATAGGCGCAACATCAAAACGAGGTGGAGTAGGAATTTTTACCCTCGACTGAGACTTCTTTCGTGAAGATGTAATTTCATTTGTTTCTTATGGTCTTGTTCTAGAAAGTTGGTTGTACTAGTAGTAGATTCAATGGCTGATTTGAGTCTCTTTGATGATCCGGCACGGGTGGAGGGATTGATACTTTTCGAATCGCCCACTGAACTTCCTCCTACCGCCTTCGCATTGATAGTCTTTCCTCCACTTGATTGTTGGTTAAATTCCTCGGAGTTAGACTCCTTGGTTTTGTTTATCCTAGTGATATAACGACCACTAAAAACAGTCGTTATGATTTTGCTGGAGTTTAATGGAGTACCTGGACTGGTAGGAATGTTCATATGTGTCAGAATTCATCCTATCTGCATTGTAAAACCGAGACTTCGTTTGGTGAGGGGAGACACCATTTGGCATAAAGTGTTATACAAGATGAACCCCCAATTGATGCTATCTCCCTTAAGGATGGCACCCATCATATCGAACTTTGATTGGGTTATGCAGTCAAAGTTTCTGCCCCTTCTCTGTAGTGCTTTAGCGACAATATCACATAGAACGCGATATTCGCACTTTAGGTCTTTCATTTAACTGCTAACGCTCACCAGAATGTCGCTATCAGAGAATATAAATTATATGTTAGATAAGGTAGTGAGAGATAATGCTTCAGAGTCATTGTTTCCAGATTCATAACTGGAGTCGAAGTTTATCTGCATAATATGATTAAACAGCGCATGTTTGTGGATTTAAAGAAATGTAAGAGAATGATGAAATGAGTTCTAGAGAGAGGGCAGAGAGAAATAAAGAATTTTTAGGATTTGCGGATTGTGGCCCCAAATTCCTGCATGCATTGCCTATAAATGAGGAACATACATGTCATTTCAAAAACAGATATATGAGGCAACTGAACCGTCACTTTTTTGGGGCGTGTATCCACTCCCTATCAAATGAGGAAAAAATGATGCCCTTTTGAAAATAAGCATATTCCCAAGAAGATTTCATTATGATTTGAAGTCTTAAATATTTTGTAACCGTTATAAATTAAATTAGATGCTTTAATTTTATTTATAACAATTATTTAATGCATCTCATTTTTAATAAACTATAATTTCATTAATAAGTAGTTAAATAGCCGAGTTAAGATACAAAGTGACCGGTTCATGATACAAAATGACCAGTTCACATTTTTTCAAATGTAATTTTGACAGAAGAAGGAAAATTAACACTAGATCTACTGACTTGGGGATCCTAATATCATTTCCTTCTTAATTCTTTTCTTTTCTACCCTATTGATGTATGAATAGACTATTTCGTCTGTTAGAAGTTGCGATGGAGTAAGTCCGACTCCTGGACCGATATAGGCGTCAATATCAAAGAAGAGACCACTTAGTTGAGATGCATAGCCGGTCAACATTTTCTCTGAAGAGATTATTTTCTTCAGGTTGTCGAAGATCACCTTCGACCAATTTATAGGGATGCTTCTTGTGATGGCTACCATCATTTCAAAATCTTTCTTGGAATAGATATTAGTGGAGTCCTTGGCCAAAATGGATTTTCCAATGACATCACTAAGAATCTGGTATTCGGTTTTTAGGAGGGATTTGGCTCTATGGGTTTCGACAGGATTGGAGGAATGTGAGAAGTAACGTGACATCTCATCGATGATTTCACTTAAGGAGGAAAAATCAGGAAAGTCTTATGTTGGAAGTTTGTAGCTTCGTGCAAGATCTTCTTCATCGAATATAAATTCTTTTCCTTGAACTTTAGACAGGATGAGTGTGTCATGAATCACCCTAGTATTTTCGAAGAATTCATACACTATATCATCATAGATAGAATGAAGATACTCAAGAAAAACTCTTAATCTTGTGTTTTCTAGAGATTTGAACATGGAGATGATTTCTTTATCTCCAATGGACAAAACAGATTCAAAGTCGATGAGGAGAGTGTTACGAACAAAAGTCGGATGCATTTCTTTTGATCTTTTAAGAAGAGAAAGAAATCTTCTTTTGATTGTAAGACGTCTCAAGAGCGAGGAAGAATATAGTTAGTGATAAGATAAAATTAGACCGGTACACGGAACTTAACATAAATAAACCTTTCATGCAGGAACAAGGAACCGGACCGGTCAAACAAAAGAACCGACTAAGAAGACTAGCCGGTCAAGCTACTAAACCGACCAAGAACACTGAAACATGACCGCACAAAGAAAGGATCGGCCAAAGCTTAAAACCGGAAACATTAGACAGCCGATCAGCCACAAGGCAGAGGAATAACCGGAAGCTGTCCGGTTAAACCAATCACACCGGAAGCCATTCGGTAAAGACAAATGACCGACCAAGTACAAGAAGACAATTTGGGTATCTGTTGAGAATGATACCAAAGGAACAGACTGAACACTTCCATATCCATACAATTCTGAGGAAAGTCCGCAGGCTGCAGAAGACAGTCCTACAGGATCTTTCCACTTTGGGATAAGTCAGAAAGGAGATCTTCCAAGTACAGACAACTGTTTAACAGACAGTGTCCACATTGAGTAAAAGACAAACCAAGCAGGTTTGTCTTACATACCGAAAGAACAGACTGCCAAGTCTGTGAGATTGACCGCCAGGTCTGACCAATTGACCGCAGGGTCTGAAATACTGAATCACTGAATCACTGAACCTCTGCTCAGCCAATCAGATTCAAGGAAGTGAATATGACCGTTGGCATATTTCACCTATAAAAGGAGCAGCTGAAGAAGAGTAAATGCAGTGACATAAGGGGACAAGTGATATATACAAGCGAACAACAAGAGATTCTAAGAGCATTTAATTTACAAGTGATAAGAGTGTGTTCTCTCTCTAGAAAAGCGTAAGTGCTAAAGTTGAAGTGTGTATTTTGCAATTTCGGTGTAAATTGTAAGAGTGTTATCAAGCAGGAAATAAGTCTTGATCGGATTGTACTTGTATTCCTTAGTGAATATCCTTCTCGCGGTTTCGAGAGGAAGGGGTGACGTAGAAGTTTTATCTCCGAACATCCATAAAACTTGTCTTGTCATTTATTTTCTGTCAGTTCCATTATCTAACCGATCCATACCGCTCTAACCTACTTAACTCTATCTAAGCCCAATCACCAGGTTACCGAAACCGACACATCATTTTCTTTAACCTTCATCATCCGAAACCGGTTCTGCCTATCATACAAGTGTGCTGCTTCAACCTGAAACAAACCTCTTTCGCGCTTGAACTTAGTTCAAGGGTTTGTGATAGTTTGTGTAGTATTGAAACCCCGGTGTTAATCTCTAACCAGATTAACCACCACTCTTTGAGTAAAACCCGCTAGCCGGTTCAACCCCGGTCCTCCAGCGGCGTTTTAGATCCTAACAATTGGTATCAGAGCAGTTAGTTTCAATACTCAAGCAAGCATGTCTTTCGATAGGCCCCCAATGCTAGAAGGTGATGACTTTGCCAACTGGAAGGCACGCATGCACCTACACTTAATTACCTTGGATGATGAGATGGAATCCATTCTGGCCGAAGGACCGATTATCATTGATAAGGATAGAAAAGAATGGACAGCTGAAGACAGGAGAAGAAACAACCTGGATAATCATGCTAGAAATCGGATCTCCAACAGTGTGGACAGAAACACATACTGCAAGATCAGAGACTGCAAAACCGCGAAGGAGACATGGAACACAGTTATTCAGATCTTTGAGGGAAATGAAAGAACAAAGGAAAACAAGGAAATGGTAGCTACTCAGAAGTTTGAAAGCATCAAAATGAAACCGGGAGAAACGATGAAAGAGTACAATGACCGGTTCACTAGTGTGTTAGATGAGCTAGCAACTCTTGGCAAGAGGTATGACAACAAGGAAGTCATCATGAAAGCATTGAGATCTCTCCCAAGTGCATGGGACATAAAGACAATGGTAATGAGGGAATCAAAAAGCCTACGTAAGATGAAACTACACGATGTATTCGAAGATCTTAAGGCATATGAGTTCGAAATGAGATCTAGGACTGAAGAAGAAGTCTCGCCCTCAACATCAACCAGAGCACTAATCACATCTACAGAACCGGCTGCACCTGCACCGGCTCCTGCACCTGCACCGATTAGAACCGCTGAACAGTTCAGCGAGGATGCCATGGCTATGCTTGCACAAAAGTTTGGGAGGTTCATGAAAAGAAGCCAACCGACAAACTACAACTATGGTGATAAATCCAATGTAAGGTGTTATAACTGCAACTATTTGGGACATTTTAAGTGGGAATGCAGAAAACCGAGGAGGGATGACCGGAAACTGGATTACCAAAATAACCGAAACAGTTATCAACAAACCGGTGAAGGAAGTGAGGTTTAGAAATCACTGATAGCCGATGATGGAGGAAGTCTATGGGCTCATAGTGATAGTGACGATGAACTCACATGTCTTATGGCAAACGAGGAACAGGTATTTAACTCTCCTTGTGAAGAATTTACTAAAGATGAGTTATACAATGCGTTAAATGATATGGTAGAAGAGTATAAGAACCTGCTAGCCATGTTACCTAAGCAACTTAAACTTAGAACCGATCCTATAGTACCCATTCCGATAGAACTAGAGGTACTTGTTGTAACCAAACCAGAGGTCATAGAACCTGATGAACTACCCAGCATAGAAACCGAGCTAGAACCTGAACCACCACTTAGTACCGAACAGTCTAGTGAACCAGCTAGAGAACTAACCGAAGAAGAAAATGCCCGACTCTAGTATAAGATGGCCGCATATAAGAGATCTAGTGATATGGTAAAGAAAATGTGTAGTCATTACAGACACCCTTTTTGCATGTTCGGTTTAGGATATACAAAGGATAGCTCCAAAGACCAAAAACCCGTAGAAAAAGTAAGATTTACAAGGAGTAACCTTCCCCTCATAAGATTCATTAAAAGCTCCCTGACCGCTGAAGAGGAATTGACCGTATAATATAGGGAAGAAAGCTAAAGTACAACTATGTTGGTCCAACCGACTCTGAGAAGTGGCTTGATCCTGAGAAAAGAAAAGCCGACATTCTCAAAAATAGGAAAGCCAATCGTATACCGCATAGGTCAAACCAAAGATCATCCTCGTTTAAGGCTTTTGTAGAAAAACCGAGATACCCAAAACCAAGTGCCAAAAGGACGGTTAAAACCTTAGCAAAGAAGGCTGTCCGGTTTGTCAAGGTTTGGATACCCAAGGGACTAATCGCATGTGGACCCAAGTGAATGTGGGTACCAAGTAGTTGTAAATATGTACTTTTTGCAGGATATAATGAAACGGCTAGGAAATTCTGAATGGTATCTGGATAGCGGTTGCTCCAGGCATATGACCGGAAACAACAACCTGCTAACCGACATCAGAATAGAAACCGGTGCACTAATCACCTTCGGTGACAACTTAAAAGGTAGAACTGTGGGCAAGGGTAAGATTGTCCATGGTAATTTAACTATTGATAACGTTCTCCTAGTTGAAAACCTACGTTTTAACTTGCTAAGCATTAGTCAAATGTGTGATGCTGGATGCACGGTAGAATTTCTTAAACATGCATGCTTAGTTAAGAATTCTCAAGGTATTATACTACTAACCAGAAATAGGCTAGGAAATATCTACAAAGTAGACTGGAAAACTAAGGTAGAACACCCTATATGCATGATAGCTAAGACTGATCAAACCTGGTTATGGCATAAAAGACTAAATCATCTAAACATGAAAACCTTAAACTACATTCGCGGTAAAAAGCTAGTAGAAGGTATCCCTGACATAGTATTTAACAAAGATAAGGTTTGTTCAGCATGTCAAATGGGTAAACAAACTAAGTCAACCTTTAAGACTAAAGGAAATATCCAATCTAGCCGATGCTTAGATCTTCTTCACATGGATTTATTTGGACCGATTCAGGTCGTTAGCCTAGGAGGTATGCTTTACACCATGGTAGTTATTGATGATTACTCTAGGTTTACATGGGTAATATTTTTACCATCTAAAGGTGAAACCGCATCAAACCTGATCACACTTCTTAAACGTTTGCAAAATGAAAAATCAACTCGCATTAATAGCATTAGAAGTGATCGAGGTACCGAATTTACCAATAGTACTTTAACCGCATTTCTTGATGAATCCGGCATTAGACACGAGTTGTCTAGTGCTAGGACTCCTCAACAAAATGGCCTGGCCGAGAGAAGAAACCGGACTCTCAAGGAAGCCGCACGGTCCATGATAGCCGATTCGGGCATTTCTCAGAAATTTTGGGCTGAGGCTATCAACACTGCATGTTATACACAAAACCGGTCTCTGATTAACAAGTTTCATAACAAAACACCGTATGAGGTTTATTTTAACAGGGTTCCCAATCTTAAGTACCTCAAGATTTTTGGTTGTAAATGCTATATTCATATACATGGTAAAACATATCTTTCTGCTTTTGATGCAAAAATCGATACTGGGATCATGTTAGGTTACTCATCAGTAAGTAAGGCATATAGAGTGTATAACAATAGAACTTTAACCATGGAGGAAACACTTCACGTTGTTTTCGATGAATCGGTTGAAAATAATAATGCATCATGCTTTGATCTACACAACAGATTGGAAAACAACAATATCCACTCTGATAGTGAAGATGAGACACCGGTCTTCAGGCGGTTTGTCCATGACCAAATGGGTAACATTGAAACCCAGCCGGATCAAGTTGTCCCGCGACAGGAAGCTGACACTTCGGTCCAATCCGAGGAAGTCGGTTGGTCTGACAATCCTGTTCAGCCTACTGACATTTCTAGCCTTGATCAAATAAACGGTAATCTGGTAGACATCCCTGAACCGAATTTCAAAAGAAACACTAAACATCCTCCTGAGCAAATTATAGGTGATCCTTCAGAACCTGTTCGAACTAGGGGTCAACTTCTGGAGGAATACTTTAATTCCACTTTTATATCCCAAATTGAGCCGAAAAGAATAGATGAAGCATTGTTAGATCCGGATTGGATCTTGGGAATGCAAGAAGAGCTAAACCAGTTTGAGAGTAACAAAGTCTGGTACCTAGTCCCTAGACCGAAAGATCACCCGGTCATAGGAATAAGATGGGTATTTAGAAACAAACTCAATGAAGACGGTTTGGTCACAAAGAACAAAGCCAGATTAGTGGCACAAGGTTACAAACAGGAAGAAGGCATTGATTTTGAAGAATCATTTGCCCCTGTAGCTAGGATTGAAGCTATTAGGATCTTTCTAGCCTTTGCTGCATTCAAAAACTTTAAGGTCTTTCAAATGGATGTCAAAAGTGCATTTTTGAATGGTGACCTACGTGAAGAGGTATATGTTGAACAACCACCCGGTTTTAAAAGTGCTGAATTTCCAAACCATGTATACCGGCTAAACAAAGCTTTATACGGTCTAAAGCAAGCACCTAGAGCCTGGTATGACACACTAACCGCATTTCTGTTACAACATGACTTCACCATCGGTTCGGTGGATAAAACGTTGTTCAAATTTGAAAAGAAGGAACATATCCTCCTTGTTCAAATCTATGTAGATGATATCATTTTCGGTTCAACCGATCCTAAATTGTGTGATAAATTTTCAAAACTGATGACTAACAAGTTTGAAATGAGTATGATGGGAGAATTAAGTTTCTTCCTAGGTCTTCAGGTTAAACAACTCGAAGAAGGAACCTTCATTAGCCAACCTAAGTACACCAAGGAGCTTCTAAAGAAGTTTGGGATGGACACATGCTCCTCAGCGGCTACTCCAATGAGCTCATCGATTAAATTGGCTAAAGATGATGAGGGCCAATCGGTAGACCAAATCGCATACCGGGGCATCATCGGATCTCTCCTATACTTGACAGCGAGTAGACCGGACATTCTATTTGCAGTCGGTGTGTGGAAGATTCCAAGCAAATCCAAAACAATCCCACTACACAGCCGCAAAGAGGATATTGAAGTACCTAAAGGGCACACCTGATGTCGGTCTGTGGTATCCAAAGGACTCGTCCTTTAATCTAACGAGTTACTCAGATGCAGACTATGCAGGTTGTAAGATTGACAGAAAAAGCACCAGCGGAACATGTCAGTTCCTAGGTGACCGGCTTGTTTCATGGAACAGCAAGAAACAGACATCGTGGCCACATCAACCGCAGAGGCTGAATACCTGGCGGCCGGAAGTTGTTGTTCACAACTTCTTTGGATCCAACAACAACTGACGGACTTCAGTGTCATAACCGAAGAGTCTCCGATCTTCTGTGACAACACAAGTGCCATAGCAATCACCTACAATCCGGTTCTCCACTCCAGAACCAAGCATATTGACATAAGGCATCACTTCATCAGGGAGCATGTCATGCTGAAGCATATCCGTCTAGAATACGTACCGACTGATCAACAAGTGGCCAATATCTTCACCAAGCCTCTACAGGAAGCTAAGTTCTCTCAATTCATACTTACTCTCGGTTTAACCGATATTAGTCAAATCCTTCCTAAGGATGCTTAAAAAGGGAAACCGGTTCGGACAAACAAAATCGGTAGTTCCTCCTAACCTGTTGGACTTCAAATTCTCTTGGTACCTATGGAAGAACCGCCTAGCTTATCAGATAGAGTAAACCGACCGGCTACTTGGTGCATGCACCAAATAACCGCGTAGGGATGAACAACAGATAACTGACCGGTTCGGAAATAGGCTATTTTAGATTATTTGAATTTCAAACAAAAGTGGAATAACTATCAGTGTTTAAAGATATCTGTTCTGAAACATTGCCTTTTCAAAGTAAAATGGTCGCACCTAAAAAGACGTGAAGATCTGATGATTATATCTTTCATAGTCCAGGTCTATGACCAACACCCTATATTGCAAACATGCCTATTTCATGCAATACCTTTTATCCTGCAGTTAATAGATATCATCTCATGTAAAACCTGGACATTAGGATACTCCCACAACTAGTATTTAAGAGAAGCAAACATTGACTAAAACACTCACAAGACAAAATATCATTCTCTCACTAAGGCAAAAATGTCTCAGTTTCCTAACATCTTTCAAGTCGATTTCCAATCTGCCTTAAGCACGGAGCATTATGAGGTTTACAAAGTGATCAAATCCCTGGAAGATACTGGTCTTCGGTACTTCCTGGATGACAAGCAGACTATATACTCTGAATCAGTCCTGGAATTCCTGTATAATGCCAGGGTATTCAGAGGACTCCTCATTTCGATACTCATATCCAATCGAAAGTGGGAGGTATAGTCTTTGACTTCACAGAGCATGACTTTGCCAGGTGTTTTAGCCTGCCAAAGCAAGGATTAACAGATCTAAATGTTCCGGCTGATCTGAAGGCCGAGATTTCCCTCACCTTTGCACGTTCTAACGAACCTGTTGATGACCATGGCACGAAATCACTCTTGAAAGCTGAATATCAGCTCCTCAATGATATGATAGGTAGAAGCATCTTAGGAAGGGATGTAACGAACACTTACTGCACAGCGACCTTCAACATGATGACAGCCATCACCACCGGCACACCGGTGAACTGGTCAAGGGTCTTGTTCGACGTCCTGATCTGGATGATTGGGGTGCGAACAATCGGCCTCGTTCCTCAGCTAAGCTACCTACTAGTTGAACTTGGTGTTCCGACCTATCCGGGCGAAGGTCTAAACCAGGCTCAAGTGCTGACCAAAGAGATAACCGACTCCTTCTATGAGCGGTTCGAAAGGGCTTGGAGGAGAAGGAACCGCCGCAACAACCCCAACAGTGTCGTCAACTCCCACGAACACTAAGTTACTCCTTCCTGCACCCGGTCATTTTGTTGCACGTACCGGGTGTATCTTTATCCAACATCATTATGATCACTTCGGCTTTTCTTATGTCTTTCCTCGGTTTTATTTATGATTCCCTCGGTTTCTTTTGATTACTTTCCATTATGTTGGTGCATTAATGAAAAAGGAATCTTTAATTAATGAGGTAACTCCCACCTAACATAAGTAATCAATATCCAACTAACTTGGTTACTTCTCAACTAACACCTACCTCGGGCTCCGCAATCAGCCTCTTCCCAATAAACCTTGGAAACATAAAGATTCTCTTTTCTAATAAAACAGAACTGACATTCAATGCTCATATTTTCCCTCCAAAACCGACCCTATATAAAGGGCCATCCTCTACTCAACTCAACACATCCTAAAGCATAAAACATTCCTAAAATCTCTTGAACTCTATCTCTCTCAGCAAAACCGTAATCATGCCGAGCCGAACCTTAAGAAATTTTTTGAGCGTCGATTTCGAATCATGCTAAGAAAATCATGTTTGAATCCCTTATTGATACAGACCTTCGAACATTCCTCGAAGAATCCGGTCCTATTTTGATTGAGGATGTCAAGACCTTCTTTCGAAGCGCCTGCATCAACCTTCTGGCTTGATGAAGACGAATTTGCCTCCCTACTCAACCTGCCCACAGAAGGGTTTTCTGACTTTCCAAACCTGGAGGGACTTGAGGCATTTTATCACGCACTACTCTTCTCTGGACCATTGATCCGGTGGAAAACTATGGGTTAAAAACCCGCCTCGGTAGTCACGCTCAACTCCTTCTTGAGATTGTGACTCGGTCTATCCTTTGTCAGTCTCCAAATCAGCGGTACTCAAAGAACACCTACAACATGATGACCCATATCATCAGCAAAACGGCCATCAACTGGTCAACAGTTCTCTTTCAACACCTGAAATCCATGGTGATAACCAAGAAAGGTCTCGGTTATGCACCTCACATCAGTAAGCTGATTCTCAAATACCGACCAGAATTTGGACCAGGTACACCGGCCTCTTCTTCAAACATTCTTGACAAGGATGCGGTGGAAGAAAAGATCTCAAAAATGGTTATTACATAAGTCGTATTTTTCCATCTTTATGTATGTCTGTTTTCACACCGATCTATCTTTCGGTTTCCTTTCTGCAATGTTTCTTGAATACAATTTCATTTCAGTTTAAATGACCGAGTCATCTTAACATCTTGAATATCTATCTAAGTAACCGGTTAACATTGTCAAAATAACCGCGCCCCTATCCGGTCTCAAAGAAAAACCGCTTAAACTCAAAAGATTGCAAAATTCTGCTTACTCAAAATAACCGGTTAACTTTAGAAAACCACAGCATCAATCGGTCTCAAAAGAAGATTGCGTCATCAAAGTCGAAAGCAAAAATTTTGGAGGGAAATTTCCCGCCCAAAACTCCCGCCTCCTGGTTTACCGCCCACGGATTGGCGCCTATTCGCTTACCGCCTTTGGTTTCCCGCCCATGGTTTTCCGCCCATTCGGCTTGGAGGGAAAACTCCCGCCCAATATTGATGGGACGGTTGGGTTTCCAAACCGCACCTATAAAAGGGGCTCTCGGCCATTTCATTTCACTCTCACGCGAAACAGCTTTCTCTCTCTAAATTCTCAAACTCTCCCAAGCGGTTATCTGCTCTTGTATTCTTCAAACTCTCTCAAACTTCTAAGATGGGGCGCAACTCGGTCTTTTTCAAACACTTGACTCAAGTGGATTTCAAGGAAATCCGACAGAGAGAGAGGCACGCCTGCGGCAAAAGAAGCTATTGATCGGGTGTCCAAGGCCGGACTTGAGTACTTTCTCGGCGGTCCCCATGTTCTTTATAAAGATGTGGTTGAGGAATTCTTCAACACCGCAACCCTTTCTGGCGACAAGATTACCGCGACTGTAAGCGGTACTGAATTCGAGCTGACCGAGGAATCGGTCGCGGAAAGCTTACGTCTTCCATCAGACGGCCAAGATGCATTAGCGGATATAGAACTAGCCACATTCAAAGCAGCTTGCCAGATACTATCAGCAACTAAGGAACCGGTTAAAGTATCCGGTAACAAAGCGACGCTGCGACCGGAGTACATACCGATTTGTGATATCTTCACAAAGGCGGTTCAGGCAAGAGGAGGAAACTACAGCAGCCTCACCAAGGCCAAAATCGGAATGCTAGTCGGCCTGATAGAAGGCACAAAAGTGAACTGGGCGAAGGAAGTATTCAACAATTTGAAGGATATGGTGAAACCGGATTCAACCCGGTCATGGGGATACGCTGTTCCTCTTGGTCAAATCTTCCTTCACCATAACCTCAACATCGGTCCCGGCGTCACCATCCCATCAAGAAGGATGATACGATCCAAACAATTCCTAGAGAGGAAGCAGCCGGCCCCCGGTTCCACAGGTGGCCGAAAGAAGACAACCGGCAAGAAATCGGCCCCGGCAAAAGAAAAAGTCGGAAGCAAGGGGAAAGAGAAGATAGTATTCTCAGAACCGCCACCACAAACAGAGGAGGAAGAGTCGGCCTCCACATCTGAACGAACCGAATCTGAGAAGACCGATGATGAAGAGCATTCGGGTCCAAGTCCCGATAATACCAGTATGGGTGCGAATCCTGAGACCGCCGAGGGCGCTGAAGAAAGTAGTGAAGAAGAAGAGGAGGAGGACGACCCATCGGCCGACTCCTGGAGGCCATTGCACTGCGAGCTGATAAGGTTGGCGAGTTATACCGGGAATGGCACGAGCACCGGTTCAGCAAACGTTATAGAAACATTTTACCGGGCTTAACCGACGAAGAGTGTTTCCAAAGGCTGAGGGAAATTGAGGACATAGTCATGGACCTCACAAACTCCGAAACTATCCACGAGGCCTTGGGGCGAACCTCCGTCATATGACCGCGAGCCCGGCTACAGAAGCTAACCGTACGGATCCGGAAGATTAAGGAACGGTACGAAGAGGAAACAACGGAGGATACCTTAACGCCCTTAGTGTTAGAAAGACTTGAGAAAGCAAGAGGGGAACTCGTTGAAGAAATTGACCGGCTGGAAGTGAGGTACAGACAATGCGAAATACCGCACTCTCCAGCTCCTCGGATCGAAAAGGGTCAAACTCATGGGGCAACCCCTCCTCGGGCGCATCCGGCAACAAATGAAACCGATGAAGGGACGGAGACCCCTCTTACAGCGCAACAACAAACTGAACAAACCGGGGCTTGAGGACCGGGCATCATAGAAGAAAGGGTCAAGATCTTTTTTCAAGAGTTTGCAGACTCCGCGGTTCACCCATTGGAGGAGAAATTCAATAAAACCGTAAGCCTGGCACTCCGGTTCGCCAACAATACAAGGAATACTCTGGTAAGGACAGATGACCGGATCTCAGAAATTGAAGCTGACTACCGGGAAGAAGCGGTTCTGCGCAGCAACCACCTTCGGCGAACCGTGATTTTGGAAGATAAGACCTCCGAGATAGAAGAGAACTTCGACCGGCTTGAAAGAGAGACCGATCAACGATTGACAGAGGTTACTGAGGATATGGTCGGCACAACACTTGACAGGGTCTCCGATCTTGAAAAGAAGAATGCGGGTCTCGAGGCCGACCTCAAGGCGCTTTCCGTACAGGTTGCTGAATTACTCAAGGCAAAAATGAATGCGGATGCTGCGGTTGTGGAAGCCAATGCCCAAGCGGCTAAAAAGGTCCAGGATGCGCTGGACGACGAAGCAAGAAGAGAAAAGGAGCCACCACAATTTACCAAAGAAGAAAGAGCCGAGCGCGAACGAAGAACAAGGGCTAAATATCCGGGAATTGAAGAATCAGTAGCCGATCAAGCTGCGAAGGATGTTGAGCGGTTAGAAAATGAAAGACAAAGGCTTGAGGGATTTGCATCCGCTCACAAGAAGCAAAAGGAGGCCCCTTCATCTTCGATACCGGCAAAGTGGAAAAGAAAACCATCTAAGAAGGCCCAAATAACCGATCTGCTGAATGAGGTCACTGACACGGCTATTAACAGTCAACCGGATCAGGCTAACGAAGATGAAGTTGAAGAGCACCTAGAGCACCGGTCTACAAGACAGCGAGTCTCAAGACCGGATAAGAAAAAGCGGAACAAGGATCTGATGGCCAGCTACGACTTCTCGGACTTAGAATAGGGGCTCTCTTTCTTTTAACTATGCTTATCTTAGTGTTTCTATATAATATTTTCTATTTTCGGTTATATATATATAAAGTCATTTTTGAAACCGGCCTACAATTACATGTTTATATTGTTTTGATAATTTTAAATAAAATAATCAAAAAGGGAGAAATTGATAAGATGAAAGATAAGAGTTTTCCAAAAAATTTCTCAAAATTTTTTCCAAATTTTTCGAAAAATTCTCCCAAGTCAGTTTCAAAAATCCGGCCAAATAAAAGAACCGGCCTACGTTTGCAAACTTACATTGTTTTGATAATTTTAAATAAAATAATCAAAAAGGGAGAAATTGATAAGATAAAATTAGACCGGTTCACAGAACTTAACATAAATAAACCTTTAATGCAGGAACAAGGAACCGGACCGGTCAAACAAAAGAACTGACTAAGAAGACTAGCCGGTCAAGCTACTAAACCGACCAAGAACACTTGAAACATGAACGCACAAAGAAAGGATCGGCCAAAGCTTAAAACCGGAAACATTAGACAGCCGATCAGCCACAAGGCAGAGGAATAACCGGAAGCTGTCCGGTTAAACCAATCACACCGGAAGCCATTCGGTAAAGACAAATGACCGACCAAGTACAAGAAGACAATTTGGGTATCTGTTGAGAATGATACCAAAGGAACAGACTGAACACTTCCATATCCATACAAGTCTGAGGAAAGTCCGCAGGCTGCAGAAGACAGTCCTACAGGATCTTTCCACTTCGGGATAAGTCAGAAAGGAGATCTTCCAAGTACAGACAACTGTTTAACAGACAGTGTCCACATTGAGTAAAAGACAAACCAAGCAGGTTTGTCTTACATACCGGAAGAACAGATTGCCAAGTCTGTGAGATTGACCGCCAGGTCTGACCAATTGACCGCAGGGTCTGAAACACTGAATCACTGAATCACTGAACCTCTGCTCAGCCAATCAGATTCAAGGAAGTAATATGACCGTTGGCATATTTCACCTATAAAAGGAGCAGCTGAAGAAGAGTAAATGCAGTGACATAAGGGGACAAGTAATATATACAAGCGAACAACAAGAGATTCTAAGAGAATTTAATTTACAAGTGATAAGAGTGTGTTCTCTCTCTAGAAAAGCCTAAGTGCTAAAGTTGAAGTGTGTGTTTTGCAATTTCGGTGTAAATTGTAAGAGTGTTATCAAGCAGGAAATAAGTCTTGATCGGATTGTACTTGTATTCCTTAGTGAATATCCTTCTCGCGGTTTCGAGAGGAAGGGGTGACGTAGGAGTTTTATCTCCGAACATCTATAAAACTTGTCTTGTCATTTACTTTCTGTCGGTTCCATTATCTAACCGATCCGTACCTCTCTAACCTACTTAACTCTATCTAAGCCGAATCACCAGGTTACCGAAACCGACCCATCATTTTCTTTAACCTTCATCATCCGAAACTGGTTCTGCCTATCATACAAGTGTGCTGCTTCAACCTGAAACAAACCTCTTCCGCGCTTGAACCTAGTTCAAGGGTTTGTGACAGTTTGTGTAGTATTGAAACCCCGGTGTTAATCTCTAACCAGATTAACCACCACCCTTTGAGTAAAACCCGCTAGCCGGTTCAACCTCGGTCCTCCAGCGGCGTTCTAGATCCTAACAGTTAGATTCTTTTAGATAGTTTAGAAGGCTTTAGATGTGTATGTTGCTCTTAATAGAGGCATCATTAAATAAAGAGATTTATTCCTGAGGATTCATCCTAAATTCTATTGGTCAAAGAAAAAAGACCGTTACATTAGATATAAAAGTAAGTGTTGCATAATTGTTAGTCATCCGATTGAATAGTGAGAGACACAAGTCTTCACGTTGTTTGAGGTATGACTGTTTGATTTCTGAGAAGAAATAATTCAAACAAATAATGATAAAAACTAGCCATCTGTCCCATTTTCATTGGAAGATGAAACTACCAAAATGTTTCATGTAAATAACCGATTGGTTTTCTGCAAATTCGATATTCAAGGGATCAGTTATGTAGGCCTAATGAAAAACCGTTTCCGATTGGAGCTAGAAATTTCACTGGGCGGTAGTTGTTTAGTTAAATGACCGATCGCCTTTATTTCCATTTTGCTTAAGCCGTTCGGTTTTATTTACACTTGTTACGGTAGAATGATTTGATCGGTCTCAAAGGGATAAAGTCGTCCGGTTTTATCTGTCTGATCATTTATTTCCCTCCTACTTTTATGCACACATATTTCATGAATTTATTGTAGCTAAAATATTATGAGAAGCGAAGGCTTCTCCCTAAATTCATGCATGGTATTTTGAAATGATATTTTGACATAGATGCCTATGTGAAGTAACCGATTCTCCCTCAACACATGCCCGATTTTTATAAGAATATATATAAAACAATTTTTATAAAGAATGGTAGGTTCCCCTAAATGCATGCCGATATTTTTATAAGAGTTCAGTTAATATCAACAAGTCCTAAGATATTTCTAAAGTAAGAAAACTTAGTCTCTTGGAGTGGCTTGGTGAATATGTCGGCCACTTGCTGATCGGTTGGCCACATGGTCCTGAATGATGTGATGTCGGATATCAATATGCTTGGTCCTCGAGTGCAATACCAGGTTGTACATTATGGCAATGGTGCTAGTGTTGTCACAAAAGATCAAAGATTTCTCAGCTTGAATTCCGAAATCCTTCAACTATTGCTAAATCCAAAGAAGTTGAGCACAACAACTACCGACTGCAAGATACTATACATTCGTCGTTGAAGTTGCAATAGATGTTTGCTTCTTGCTGTATAAGGAGACAAGCCAATCACCTAGGAACTAGCAAGTTTCGCTGGTACTCTTTCTGTCTACTTTAAATCCTTCATAATCTGCATCAGAATAACTTATTAAATTGAAACTGGAATTCTTTCGGATACCACAGTCCCACGTTTTGAGTTCCCTTAAGGTATTTTAATATTCTCTTAGCAGAAACATAATGAGATTGCTTAGAATTTGCCTGAAATCTCCCGCAGACTCCAACCGCAAACAGAATATCCGGTCGGTTTGTTGTTAGGTAAAGAAGAGAGCCAATAATTCCACGATAGGTAGTGATGTCAATATTTTGACCATCTACATACTTATCGAGTTTAATCAAGGAGCTCATTGGTGTTGAGGCAGCAGAACAACTTTCCATGCCAAACTTCTTTAACAACTCCTTTGTATACTTGTCCTGATTGATGAAAGTGCCTCTTTTAATCTGTGAAACTTGAAGGTCTAAGAAAAAACTCAGCTCCCTCAACATGCCCATCTCAAACTTATCTGTCATGAAATTAGAAATTTTCTCACACAATTTCGGGTTAGTTGACCCAAATATAATATCATCAACATATATTAAAACAAATAGTATGTGAGAATCTTTTTCAAATTTAAATATGGTCTTATCTACAGATCCTGTAGTGAAGTCATGGTCAAACAAAAACTTTGTAAGAGTATCGTACCAAGCTCTAGGAGCTTGTTTCAAACCATATAATGTTTTATCCAGTCTAAAAACGTGACTTATTAAAGTGGGATTTTTAAAACTAGGAGGTTGTTCAACGTACACCTCTTCATTTATGATACCGTTAACTTATTAAAGTGGGATTTTTAAAACCAAGAGGTTGTTCAACGTACACCTCTTCATTTATGATACCATTAAGAAAAGCACTTTTAACATTCATTTGAAAGACTTTAATGTTTTTAAATGCATCAAATGCTAGAAAGATTCTAATGGCCTCCAATTTGGAAACAGGAGGAAATGACTTTTCAAAGTCAATGCCTAGGCCACTAGTCTAGCCTTGTTCTTTGTAACTAAACTGTCTTCATTGAGTTTATTACGAAAGACCCATCTAGTTCTAATGACAGATTGATTGGCTGGTCTTGGAACTAGATTCTAAACCTTGTTCCTCTAAAACTGGTTTAGTTCCTCTTGCATTGCTAAAATTCAATCTGGATCAAGCAATGCTTTATCCACCTTCTTAGGTTTAATATGTGAGATGAATGCTGAATTCACATATTCATCTAGTGATTCATTTCTTGTCCTAAGAGGTTTAGAGGGGTTACCTATGATTAGCTCCGGAGGATGATTTTTATTCCAGTTAAGGTTCGGTTCAGAAATGCTTTCTGACCGATCGGTTATTTGATCAAGATTTGACTGACTGGTATGCTAATGAATGTCAGACCTACCGGTTTCCTCGGAAACATCCGAAGTGTCAACTGCCTGTTGTGGAACAACTTGATCTTGCTGAACTTCAACATTATCAACCGTTTGGTCATAGACAATTCTTTAGTAGACTTATACATCATATTCACTATTAGATTGAAAATTGACATTCTCCAATCTGTTAGATAGATCAATGGTTATTGAGGTGTTACTTTCAACAGATTCATCAAATACAGCATGGGATGATTCTTCAACAGTTAGAGTTCTAATATTCTAAACTCTATATATACTTTACTAACTGCAGAGTATCCTAAAACAATACCAACATCAGATTTGGCATCAAAAGCGTTCAAATAGTTTTTTTCATTGTTGTGAATATTCTTCTGTTTTGAACATTAGAGGCCTTTGTGAATGACATCATATCGATAGTTGAGTGCTTGAGAATATAAATTTACTACTCTGATACCACTTGTTAGGATCGGGATCACCAGTGGAGACGGGGGTCTCACAAAGTTGAACGCTTACACACACACTTTTGATATTAACTCGGTTAAAAGTTAATATCAGTTTCTATTCTTCACAAGTTGTCACAAACTCTTGAACCGAGTTCAAATGCGGAAGTGTTTGTTTCAACTAGAAGCAATGAATAATCGGTTTAGAGGATAATAAGGAAGAAGAGACACAACACAAGATAATAATCAGTTATAGATGATCAGAGTAAAACTCCTATGTCACCACTTCTTCTCAAATTCAGAAGGATATCCACTAGAAGATTTGATTGAATAGAACACTCGTATACAACCCAGTCAAACAGTCAGGACTTAGTTACTGCCTGCTTTCGAATTACTAGCACACACTCTTTGTTGAACAGAAATGGATTCTATCAACTTAAAATGCTAACAAACTCACACAGAATATATAGTATTGTAATACAGTTTTGAGACTCTAATGCACTTGAATACTTATGAAACTTTTAGAGCTTGAGAGAGTTTATCGGTTGTGATTGCTTAAGGTAGGTACAAGGATTGATCAAGAACTTCATGCTCAATCGATTGTCCTTTGTTCTCTTAAATAAGAAAATGTCAACAAACATATTTGTTTCTTCAACGAATATATTTTCTTCATAGGACATCTTTCTTGATCCTTATTGGTTGAGGTCCAGCATAGTACATTGGATGGGATATCCTTTAATCTTGGCTGTAGTTTGATCATAATAAGCGAAGAAGACATTAATTGGATTGTGATTTCCTAGGAATGTGCAGTATGAATAATTTGTCTTTTGGTGCTTTTGACAGTCTAGATTGTGTTGGCAGACAACTGCTACCAAGAAGTCTTTCTCAAACTTGCACAAAAATATAAGTAAAATACTGATGTAGTATAAAGCTGATATCTATAGCTACCAGAAATGTGTTTGTATATTGAGAAGCAGTAATTCCTCTTCTTTATGAAACCGATATCTAAAATACGGATTATTTAAATAACCGATCCTATTAAATGCTGTAGTGGAAAACCGAGCCGACTTAAGAAAATACCGATCAGCTTTCCTTCTAGTTTTCTTTAATCTACACAAGATTAACTTAGTTAAATTCTTATTTAATAGTTAATTAATACTAATAATTAATTACATAATTTTACTTAACAGAGTAAAATCGAGGAAACTTAGAAAAACTAAAAGAAGAATCTAATGTAACTAGTTTTCTTCATTTATGTCTTTATTACTCAAATTCTAGGCGTAAAGTATGGCCCATAAATACACCATCGAGGAGCGGATGCGGAATCTGAGCATTCAAAGGAAGCTTGAAGCCATGAGGTTCAAGAGATTAGCAATAGCGTCTCAAAGTATCTTGAGGCATGGAAAAGAAATGCAAGACTGGCTCGAAAGAATGCCAAGAAGGGTGAGCGGGGAATGAAGAAATATTACCCACTCGGAATGGGGCAACAATATCGCTCTCTATTCAAACCTTATCATTCTTGAGAGCAAAGCTTTAATAAGAGGGTGAGGGATGCTTCCTTTCTTTTATTATTTTATTTCATGACTTTTGTTTGCGATTTTTATCCATAACAGTTAAGATTTTAATAAAATAACTCATTCTATTTTACTCATCCTTTTCTAAATGTTAAATATTGTGAATGGGTAAATTGAGCGTCTATTACGTGTTAGGGATTATGTGCATACGAGCAACACATTGCTGTTTTATTTGAAAAAGGGTTCAGACTAACTTTGTTCTCTTGAACACAACATACTTATATTCATCATCATTTGCAATGACTAACCCACTAAGAAGGTTCAATGAGTCAGCTCACTTAAAGTTAGACGATCTTCGTGATACACTGATACAATTAGGGAAACAGCTTCAAGACATCACCGCAAAGATCGAAACTTATGCGACAATCAAACTCCTTAATCCGAAAAGCTTGTGACAAGAAATGAAAAGGGAATGTAAGGCGTTCATGAAAAGGACTATTCAAAATAAGAGTCAGGCGAGCACGTCAAACTCAAAGACAAAATGCTCATCAAGACAACCTATTTTTCTTAAATAGAGTAAAAAATTATCACAAGCAAGGAGTGCCACTACTGCTCCACCTCGTAGAAAATTTGACGAATTGGGGATGTCATAGTAAAAGGCCTTAAGGAACTTGTCGCAGAAGAAGTTGATTCAAACGTTAACACCGGAACCCGGGAGAAAAGTAATGGTGAAGTTCATAAATGAGTGGTGCAAATATCACTAGACTAGAGGGAATTCTAATAATTGATGTTTCCCTCTCAAATAGAAGATTCAACATCTAATCGACGCTAAGATCATCCCGGTACCTAAGATTAAAACCATCGGATAATGATTTAAATATGATAATCTATTTTCTAACATATTTAATTCTCGATAACAATATTTTTTCTAACATTTTGAACAATGTTTTTCATAATGATGTAATAATTTCCAATTTTACAATCGCGGACATAACATTCGAGATAGAATTAACTTGCAGCATGAAACATTACATAGAAAACAAGAGGAGAATTTGTCAACTGTATAAGAAACAATTGAAATAAATCTTAACACTGAAAAAGATCCTCAGATTGTTTTAATCGGTAAAAGTTTAAATTATTTAGAACGAGAGAATCTAACTAAAATTTTAAAAACGAACAAAGATTTTTTTGCATGGTCATATAAAGATATGTCAGGTATTGATCTAGAAATCCACATACCACTTTACGAAGACATAAAACCATTGAAGCGGAGGCTCCGAAGAATGAAGACAAACATCGTGGACAAGATCAAAGAGGAAGTTTCGAAACAGCTCGACGTAGGATTCCTCAAAGTGGTAGATTACCCAAGGTGGATCGGCAATGTAGTCTCAATCGCGAAGAAAGATGGAAATATTTGAGTTTGTGTAGACTATTGAGATCTCAACAAAGCAAGCCCTAAAGAAAGCTTCCGACTACCACACATCGACGTGCTAGTGAACCACGCAACAGGCCATCAACTTCTATCATTCATGGACGGATTCTCAGGCTACAACCAAGTATTGATGGCTCAAGAAGACAAGGAGAAGACAACGTTCATCACAGAAGTCGGAACATTTTGGTATCGAGTCATGCCTTTCGGGCTGAAGAATGTAGGAGCAACGTATCAGCGAGTTGCCACGATGATTCTTCACGATATGATCCACAAGGAAGAAGTTTATGTCGATGATATGATTGTCAAGCCAACAAATTGAGAAAGGAACATCCAAAATTTTGTAAATTCTTACAACGCATCAGGAAGTTCCAACTTAGGCTCAACCCCAAGAAGTGCAAATTCAGAGTGACATTAAGAAAGAGGTTAGGCTTCCTAATCACGCAAAGGGGAATTTAGGTTGATCCGAGCAAGATAGAAGCAATCACGGCAATGTCACCTCCACGAAGTGAGAAAGAAGTACGAGGCTTTCTAGGCAAGATCTAGTATATAAGTTGATTCATAAACAAGTTGACTATGACATGTGATCCATTGTTTAAACTATTAAGGAAAAAAGAAAGATTCGTCTAGGATGACGCTTGTCATAACGCATTAGAGAAGATAAAAGGATGCCTCAAGAATCCTCCTATTCTAATTCCACCAAGACCAGGTGTGTCGCTAATCCTATACTTAACAATCACAGAAAACGCGATGGGTATTTTACTAGCCCAAGAAAACGAGGAGAAGATGGAAGTCGTAGTGTACTACGTAAGCAAGCGCATGATAGGCTACAAACTCAATTACTCACTAGTAGAATAAGTTTGTTGAGCCCTAGATTGGGTCACCAAGAGGCTAAGACATTAAATGCAAGCCCACATAGTCAAGTTGGTATCAAGACTCGATCCAATTCGTCATTTATTCCAGAAAATACTTTTATCGCCTATATTAGCTAAGTGGATGATGATGATATCATAGTATGATATCGAATACACAGTTCAAAAATCTATCGAGAGAAGCGTTGTAGCATATTTTCTCGTAGACCAACCAATCGAAGTTGAAGATGACGAGGAGTTAGCATTCCCAGACGACGAGGTGATGACTATCAACCCTACAACCTGGAAGCTACTATTCGATGGAGCTTTAGGAAAACAAGGCTATGGAATCAAAATACTACTCATCGATCCTGTGGGGACATACAACCCAATCTTATTCAAGCTCGAATATCCCGCGACGAACAATGAAGCATATTACGAAGCATGCATCTCTAGCTTGAAGATTGCTCACGAAAAAGGAGCTAGACGCCTAGAAGTAGTAGGAGACTCAAGCTTAGTCATTTCACAAGCAAGTCAAAGGAGAGAATCTCAAACCCTATCATCAACACTTATTGACTCTAATGGCTAAGTTTGAACATGTGACATTCACACATGCTCCAAGATGTTAGAATCGATTCGCAGATGCTTTGGTCACGTTAGCAGCAATGATGCAAATCCCAGAAGGAATCAAGATCAAGCCTTTAAATATTCATCAGAAACAGAAGAGAGACTTTGAGACAAGGATGATAGCCAACACTAAAGTGGCGCCCAACCCGTGGTTCGAATCTCTATAGAATTACGTCAAACATGGAGAATATCCTTCACACTTCAAGAAGAAAGAGAGGAGAGCTCTACACCAATATGCAACCAACTACGTGCTACTCGCAGGAAAGTTATATCGACGCTCCTTTGACGGTTAGAACATGATATACATCGACCAACCTCAAGCATCCCAGATCATGGAGGAAGTACATTCAGGAACATGTGGCCCACACATAAACGGATCAAAACTCGCTAAGAAGATCCTTCGCTTTGGCTATTACTAGCAGAACATGGAACAAGAATGTGTAGAGTATGTTAAGAAGTATCATCAATGTCAAGTTTATACGAACCTTAAGTACACCCTAGTATCTCTACTTTATAACATGACCTCACCATGGCCATTCTCGACATGGGGAATAAATATCATCGGCAAAATCTATCCTCAAGCTCCGAATGCACACGAGTTCATCCTTGTAGCTACCACTATTTCACAAGTGGGTCGAAGCTCAATCATACAAGGTTCTAAGGTCATCACATGTTGCCAAATTCATATGCAACAAGATCATTACACGCTACGAAGTTCCTCAATCCTTAATCTCAAACAATGGTGGACACTTCCGAGGAGAAGTACTCAAAGTACTAGATGAATACAATATTGAACACCATAATTTCTCACCTTATCGTCCTAAAACTAACGACGCAGTGGAAGCAGCCAACAAGAACATCATCACCATCATTAAGAAGATGACTCAAATGTACAAAGATTGGCACGAGAAGCTGCAATATTCCCTTTGGAGATACAAAACGACCATTCGAACGTCAACAAGAGAAATGCCATTCGTATTGTTCAACGGAATGGATGTAGTGTAACCTATCAAAATCGAAGTCCCTACCTTAAGAGTTTTACTCGAGACACAAGTAGTGGAGGAATATTGATGTAAGTCATGGTACAATCAACTAGCTCTTATGGAATATAAGAGGTTAGACACGTTATGTCACACGCAAGCATATCAAAGAAGAATGACCAGAGCTTTCAACAGGAAGGTGAAACCTAGGGACATTTAAGAAGACGATCTAGTCTTAAAGTAGAACTTACGGATACTAGGCCCTATAGGGAAATTCCGAACACCATGGAGAGGACCCTACCTCGTCAAGAAGGTATTTTCAGGTGGCGCCACGCAATTGACCACCTTGGACGGAGAAGAACACTCAGAACCCTTCAATGTCGACATGCTCAAAAGATATTCCATTTAAAGTGTTAGGATCGGGATCGTCGAAGGAGACTGGGGTCTCGCTAAGGTGAACGCTTACACATCGGTTGATACTAACCTTGTTAAAGGTTAATATCGGTCTCTATATTTCGCAAGCTGTCACAAACTCTTGAACGGAGATCAAGTGAGGAAGTGTCTGTTTCAACTTGAAGCCACGAAAGCACAATTTAGTCAGCAATAAGAGGACACAAAGTAACAAGAGAAAAAGACACATGATTGATAGATGTTCAGAGATAAAGATTCTACGTCACCCCTTCTTTTCAAACCTTATAAGGATATTCACTCAGAATATTCAGATCGTTTATAATGCTTAGGTCGAACACCGAGGCTTATTTACTGCTCGTTTTCGACGTCTAACTAAGCTCACTCTGTTGAATAGAAACAGATTATGTCAACATACAATGCTCATTACTCACATAGAATAGACGAAATTGTAATACACTTGAATTTCTAGCACACAATGATTTGAAAGCTTAAGCAATTTGATAGCAATAAATGGAAAACAGTGAGCACACTTGTGGAGTTTGTCAACAAGATTTCTATATATGTCGGGTTCAAAAGGTTCAGATCGGTTGTCAAAGGGTGGTTAATCCGGTTGAGCTTTGCTTTCTTAAATAATGAATATGACAACGGTCATATTCTTCTTCAACGGATATATTTCCTTAATTGTACTTCGTTCCTTAAATCTGAGTGGTTGAAGATCGGTATAGTACAACTTGAGGATATCTTCTGATCTTGTTTGATAATAAGTCAACATGGCTTAAATTTTATAATAGTTTCCGAGGAGTAGATCAGCATGCATATTTGTCTTCTACTAATTTGGCTTGTATGGGGTAGTGTGATAAACATTTGTTCCAAGTAAATTACATTGGACTTATACCGAAAAGGTGGTTTAACTTCATTTCACAAGCTTCTACTTCCTAAGAGATTTTATCAGACTTGTACTAAATTGGAAATAATACAGTCTGGACATGTGAAGAATCCCCTTTGTAATTACCGAAATTGTTCTTCCTAGCACTAAAACGGAAACTGCAGCTATAGTTAGTGTAAGGCTGTCTTAGCATCAAACTGGTTTTGTTTCTTGAATCTGACCGGTCAAACTACCGATCGGATTACTGATATTGTCCTTTGTGATTAACCAGTCAAGTTACCGTTAGCTGGATATTTCCGGTTCTGCTTCTTGGAATAAAAACCGGTTTGACTACCGAATTCGTATAATACCGGATAAATGACCGGGAAAACTACTGATTGCGCCGTCTTTTTATGAACCAAAAATACTACCGGTTAGACTACTGGTCGGTTTACCGATTCCACTATATAACCGATTAAATTTACCGATCAACTTGTTGAGCGGTAAAGCCGTTTTCCACTAACGAACCGATTCACTACCGGTTTTAGTTCTTTGACATATTACCGATAATTTTACCGAACAACTTGTTAAGCGGTAGAACTGATTTCTTCTACTGAATCGATCAAATACTGGTTCCGTATCTTGTATAAATAGCCGAATATAAAGTCGATCATATAATACCGATTTGCGTCGTCTTTATAACACCGATGCAATATTACCGGTTACAATTCTTTAAGTAGATGACTGAATGGATAACTGATCATAGACTAAGGATAATTCTGGTCAACTTGCTAATCGGTAAAACCGATTTCTATTACCGAACTGAAAATATATCCGATTGCTCCTCACTCATAATGTTGATTAACGTCATCTTTAAAGAACCGAAGGAGTAGACTACCGGTTGTGGTTTTACCGAATTCTGTATTTGTCCTTTAAGGATAAACCAAACTTCTTTTCTTTCTGGATTCTTTTTATCCTGCACAAATGATGAATTTGGTTAAATTCTTTAGATAATTAATTACTTACTAATTAATTATCCAATTTATCTAACAATTTCTTCCTTTTTGATTATTTAATGTAAATATTCAAAACCTTGTAATCGTTGACCGCTTAAGTTAAGTTAATTTTTTATTCTAACAATTTCTCCCTTTTTGATATTTTAGAATAAATTATCAAAGCCCATTTGTATTTATGAAAAGTGTTTCTTGTAATTTTTCCCCTTTGATTGTTTTAACATTTAAAATGATCAAAACCATTATTTAAAACAAGTTTATGATGAAGCATTCCTGTTTGATAAACATGATAAGTAAAGTTAGTAAGAATAAACCATAATATTTCAATCCCAAAGAAATAAAAAGTAAAGACATATGAGTAAAAGAAGGAAGAAGGAGTAGGATTTAGTGTCGCCCTCTTTTGATCTTTGAGATCGTGTTTGTGAGATCATCTTATGCATGTTGACCTTCAGTGTTAGGTTCAGCATTGTGATCAGTCGAGTTCCCGCCACCTCTTCAGATTCTTCGGTTTGACCGGCACTACGTGGAACAACTTCAGGTGGGGGTGCTTCCGGTTGAGGCTGGGAGGGTATTATAGTTGTATGTCTTCGAATCAGTGGTATTTCATCATCTTCTTACGGTGTTTCATCATCTTCCGTTTTTTCATCACTCGGTTTTCAGTCTCCGGTTTTTCGATCTCCAGTTGTGCATTCACCTGTCATTCAGTCTCCCATGTCTCAGACTTCTTGGATCTCTTCCGTTTAACTGCCCTAGTCTTCTTAGTAGTAGGAGTACGCAGGATTATTTCATTTGCATTGAGCTCCTCCTGAAGACGACGAGAGGTCTCTTCATTTGCCTTTTCAACGGCCTTTGCATTCGCATATTCTTCTTCTTGAATACGACGGTAGCTTCTTCATGCTCCCATAGTTTCTCATCATCGGCAACACTTTTGGACTTAACTAGTTCATAGAGTTGTGATGATACAATCTCAATAGTTGAAAGTGTTTTAGAGACAATGGGCTTTATCTGGCCTACTTCTTGCCATACCTTTGCCAATTTCGGATCTTGAAACCTTGATGAGGAAGCTTGCTCTCAGATTGCTTCAGTTATTCAGGCTTCCATGAATTCTTGCCACGGGACTAGGATGTTTAAGATTATATACTTAGTGTTAACACTTGGTATTTCTTCAGATGTGGATCGGGTTGAACCAACAGCGCGAGATTGGATAGGTAATACCTCGTGAGAGCTGACTTGAAGAGATCGTTCTGTACAGGCCGGTCTTTCAATGTTGTTATCTCTTGTCTTGTTGTTGTGATCAGAAAACTTACCCGATAAAGATTTGGCAGGATTTGAGGTTTATTTTCCGACGAGTGATTGATTGGAGTTGGCGGTATCTTCCCCATCCTCATCCTTGGATTCGTCATCGGTTGATCCCATTAAGATGGAGTCTAGGTCGTCATCCGAAGTGACTTTCAGTCTTTCAGCTATTTCTTCATACTCCTGTTTTCCAAATTTGAGGTACTTTTCTTTAACACACGGACCCTTGACACATACTGTCAAATAACTCTCGTTCCTCGGAGGGAGTCCAGGTAGGCTTAGATGATTGACCCTTTTCAAATGACGGCTTCACGATTTCAGCAGTTTGAACTTCACCTTGGATAGTATGCCCCTCTTCAACCGGTGCAGATTTCGGTATTTCTTCAACCGTTACAGACTCTTTATTAACTGGTGTAGGCACTTCCTCGAATTTAGAGATAGTGACAAGGAAGTCCTCCATAACAGCCTTTAACAGTACAATTGCAGTCTTATCCACTCTAGTCGTAACCCCATCTAGGTTGAAATCCTCTTCCCGTTTTTCAATAATCTGCAGCAACACTTTCCTTATGGCATTTGCCTCAACAAGTTTGCTCCTTACCAGTGCTTCAGTTATTGACGTGGTGTTTGTAAAAGAGAATATCACATGTTCTAGTGACAGAAGGGCAGATCACTTCTTCTCTTCCGGAACCTCTGGAAATACTTCACTAAACCTTGTTTCCAATCTTGCGTTCGCCCACGCATAGAAAAGATCAATAGTGTCACTTGCTTTCTCCTCAACTTCCTTGAGGATAAGATCAACAATTTTCTCAGCCTCTTCATCATCTTGGCGAGAGGCCGGTATTTTATCAATGTTTGGAACAACCGTTTTGACTGCCTTCTCATTTAAAATCGGATTATCCTCGGTTTCGGTCGGGATCTTCTCTTGAGTTCCTTCATTTATATGATCGGTAGGAACCTTTTCTGGATGACCAGTTTCAGGCATATTAGACTAGTCGGTTTTATCAACTTCTTCTTGATTGGTTTCAACCATCTGTCCAACTTCATCAATAATATCCTTTCGATCGGTTTCAACTATCCAACCGGTCTCACCAACAATATTTATCCGATTGGTTTCCGCCATCCGATCGGTTTCATTCACAACTTGGTTTATAATGTTGGATACTATCGGTTGAGCTTCTAAAACTGCAAGCTCAATCGGAAGTACCGAAGCATCTTTCTGAACAACAGTAGTAGCATTAAAAGGAGGTGGAATTGGTATATTTACCTGAGGTTGACATTTCTCTTGTCTTGAGGGGATCTCATCGATTTCTTTTGTTTAGTCTTAGCTGTGCTACTAATGCTAGCGGTAGACTCAAAGTCTTTGAAATGACTCTGTTCGATCAACTAGTTTAGGAAGCTTTGATCTAGTATTAGTCTCTTCGCTAGCGGCTCCTTCGACAGCCAGTTGTTTGTTAGGTCCCTCGGACATGGACCCTTTGTCCTTGCTTGCCCTAACAAAATATCTCCCTATACTAGCGGAGGTTAAAAATTTGTTGTGGGGAAGAGGAGTACCTGGACCGGTAGGAACGTTTAGATGATTGAGGATCCATCGGATTTACATCGCATAGCCAAGGCTCTTGGTACACTTAGGAGTGACCATTACACATAGAATGACGAAGAGAATGCGATTCCAGTTGATTCGGTCGCCTCTAACGATAGCACCCATCATATTGAACTTTGATCGAGTGAGACCGTCAAAGTTACCCCCCTTTTGTCTAAATCGCTTTAGACGTTATGTCGCATAAAACCCGGTATTTACACTTTAGGGATTTCTTCTTCCCGTTGAACTGTACCGGCATATCGGTGTCGGAGAGTATCATCTAAAGCTTGGATGTTGAGGTATGAGACAATTCCTTCGAGAAGTCTCAGCCTCTTGTCGGAAGATTTAGGACATCGGTGAATAAGCTTTCGGAGATAATGAACTCTACCTCGTTTACTTTGGCTTTGATTGCACCGTCCACTAGCTTCACAGTGTCGAAGAACTCGCGAACGACCTCCTGATAATAGAACGTCGGTCCGTCAAGAAAGTGTCTCATTACGGACACCTCGATCGATTGGATTAGATTCCGCATCTCGACTGATTCTGAATGACTGATGCATTCGAAGTTTACCTGAATAATGTGATTGAACAAAGCATTATCTCGTCCGATTGTAATAGATTTAGTTGAAAGAAGAAGATGGAAGACTGAAGTTCTAGAGAGAGCTTAGAGCAAGAAATATTCTAAGGTTTTGCAAAATAAGATTTGATCATGAAATCTGGCATGTTTTCCATATATATAACATATTGTGTCGATTAAGATTTATTTCCAAAATGGGTAATGAACCGTCACTTTTTGACATGTGAGCCCACGTTCCCCCAAAATCGGCAAAAATGACGCCCTATTTTAAAGTGAATCATTTTCCAAGATAAAAGTAGTCGGTTATTCCTTAATTAATGTTCTTAAACATAACATGTATTAACTGCATCTTAAATAACTATTTTAAGCGTGCCGATTCAAATAAATTTAAAGACAGTATATATTAAATGCAAGTTTTTTTAGAAAATAGCTTCATTTAATAAAATACTAATTCAAGAACATAACCAGTTTTGGTCGCAAAATAACTGGTGTACATTGAAACTTAAGCTAAGATAACTTAAAGAAACTTAAAGTTACTAGATTCTATCACTTCTGATTCTCGCCGCCTCTATCCTATGAATCCAGCTTTCGACCTTTTGTTTGGTCTAAATGTTGGATGGTCTAACGAATGTTCCTGGTCTGAGATTGATGTTGAGGGAAAGAAGAAAGCTACTGATCTGAGGAATGTAGCTGATCATTGTTCGAGGAGAGGAAACCATTTTCTTTAGGTTCTCGAAAATGACTTGAGACCAGTTGATCGGAGTGTCACAGACTATGGCGATCATCATTTCGAAAATCTTCTTGGTGTAAAAGTGGGAAGATTTTTTTACCAGGATGCTTCTACCGACTATGTCGCCGAGGATCTGGATGTGATGACATAGCCTGGATTTGATTCCATGAGTTTCTATTAGAATCTGAGAGTTTGAGAAAATGAAGTCCATCTCTTGGATGACGTTTCCGGAGATGGAGAAAAATAAGAAAAGACATCGGGATCAAAAAATTGAATGAAAACTTCCTTTCCAACCGTGATGGATTCTCCTCTTACCCTTGATATGATTGATTCGTTAATGACTCTTGCGTTTGTGAAAAACTCGATGACTTCTTGTTCAAGGATCCTTCGGGATCCTTAAAGGAATTTCCGCAGACCAGTGCTTTCTAGAGGTTCAAACACAACTTCACGAGTTTCATAATCGTCAAGAGTTAGAACTGAGTCGAAATTGACAATGACAGAGGTACGAGCGGATGCTAGACTCATTTTGAAGGATGGATTTTGATGAGAGAATCTTTCGACTTTTAGATAGATAAATTTGTTGTGAGTTTTTCTTAGATGAGTCGTTCTTTAAATAGGAATAATAAATCGATTGAGGGTTTTCCGAATAGATCTAGCCGTCATGATGGTCATTGAAGAGACATGACTTTTTACGTTATCCAAGAAAACACTTTTTGGGCATTGAACAGTAATTGATTTTGTGAAACACATTTTTAGAGAATCTTTCCAAAAGGTTCATAAGAGTAATTGACCGGTCAAAGTAATGAGTCAATTATCTGGACAAAAAACTAAACCGATCGGTTTTATGATAAGCAATCGCTTCTCCCTGAGAGTATGTCCGGATTTCATGAAACGTAGAGCATAAGAGAAAGTTGAATTTCTTACTTAATTTCAGAAAATTTATTAATACATAAGATAAATAAAAATACTTGCACAACCGGTTCATGAAGCAAAATAACTGGCTTGCTTTTCGAATGAAGACAGTTGATAGATTTTGGTCCTAACACTACTGATTGGATGATCTGAAGTTCATTTCTTTTCAAATTCTCGCTCTTTCGACCATTTCGATATACACTTTTACTCTTTCTTTTGTGATAAGTTGGGATGGATGAAGAATAGCTCCATAACCGAGATAAAGATTGATGTCAAAGAAGAGACCACATAGTTGGGGTGCGTAGCCGATCATCATCTTACCTGAAGAGATTATTTTCTTCAGATTGTCGAAGATCACCTTCGACCAATTTATGGGAATGTCTTTTGTTAGAAAAATTAGATAGTTAATTAATAAGTAATTAACTATCTAAATAACTTAATTAAATTCAACCTTATGTGCAGGTACAAGGAATAGTCACATTGTTGGTCGGTCAAACTTATATCTTTGAAGCAGCACAAACCGGAATCAACTTAATTGATTTATCTTATCATAAGACCGGTCCGGCTTAAACTTCTGAATCGGTGAACCTGTTATCAGAAATCGGTTCCATCTACTCAGCGGTAGGACCGGTCAACCGGTTCTCTAGCAACAAACCGATATGTGTTCGGTTGGTTCAACTTTCGGATAATCATAAGACAATACCTTTCATAACAGACAGATTTTGTATTTATTGAAACATTAAATATCTTTGTAACCGATTTCCTATTTAAAGAGCAACTCACTTCATTCCGAACTACAATATTCCTACATTTGAGTATCTCTCTCTAAAACTCAAAATTTTCTATCTACTTCATATGTTCATCATGTCTCGAAAATCTCTTGTTATCGATTTCGATACAGTGCTATCATCTGATGATCACGAAACAAAAGAGATTGTTTTTTTTTATCTCTTATTGATATTGGTTTGCAAAAATTCCTGGAAAGTCCTAATTTTCTTCTAGAAAGCTTCTAGAAAGAGATGTGACCGACATCATCAATAATGCTTCTATCATGGATAATGGTTCAATCTATTCATATATAAGAGGAAATTTCTATTTCCGAATCTCTGAAGAAACATTTTCCAGTTTCTTCGATCTTCCAACAAAAGGCTTTTCGGAGATTCCACCTCCTTCATCTCGAGGAACTGAGGAATTTTCATATTTCTTCTCTGACTTAGTGAATCCGATCAACGACCACAGACTCAAATCCAACCTCGATCCCCACATTCGAATTCTTTATGTCATCATCCAAAGATCTATCATGTGTCAGACACCTAACCAGTTCTAC
Organism: Impatiens glandulifera; assembly: GCF_907164915.1. Classification (NCBI taxonomy): domain Eukaryota; kingdom Viridiplantae; phylum Streptophyta; class Magnoliopsida; order Ericales; family Balsaminaceae; genus Impatiens; species Impatiens glandulifera. The sequence goes on from NC_061868.1 coordinate 19,491,991, forward strand.
ACAAAGAAGGTCTACGAAATGATGATTTTCACTTGCAGCAGAAATGTTCCCATCAAATGGGCTTCAATCATCTTCAATTATTTGAAGATGATGATTCAAGTATCTCGGAGAAGGACCGGCATACCTCAACTGAGCCGACTTCTTGGAAGCATCAATCCAAATATTGGACCGGGATCTCCAGTGTCCCCAGCCCATCTCCTCACCAAGGAATCGGTTGAGAACTGGATCAGTAGGGCAAAGGATAGGCCTTTAAATTAATGTTTTCCTTGTATTTAAATTTCATGAACAGCCGATCATTTTGCTGTACGACCGGTTGTTGTACTTGACCGAATCATGTCTGCATTTTTAAATTAAACTTCTTTTAATTGTTTGTGCATTACTTTAATTCGGTTTATATAACAAATGGTACGAATATTTACCGCCTAGTTATTTGGAGGGAAAACTTACCGCATGTTTTTACCGCCCAGAATTTACCGCACTTTCTTACCGCTCATTTTTACCTCCAAAAGTTACCGCCGTAATTTTTGGAGGGAAAATTTGGCTCCTTTTTTCCTGAAAGAATGTGACGGTTCGGCTACATAACGGCCACACATATATATAAGGGCACCTTTCATATTATTTTATTCATAACTGCTCGACATTTATTTACTCTTGCATACTCTCTCTCTCTCTACCAATATCTATTAACTTTATCCAGAATTAAATATGGGACGTGATAGTGCACTTTTTGTTCATATCGTTCATGTCGACTTTGATGAAATCAAGACCAATGGCACGGATGATGTTCAAAGAGTGATGGAATCTGTCAAGAATTCAGGGCTGGAATTCTTTCTTAAAGGTCCATTTGTTATGTATCAGGATGTGGTTAAGGAATTCTTTGATAATGTCAGACTCAAGAAGAAGGTTATTTATATGATGGTGGGAAGCAAGAATTTTCAGTTATCAGAGGAGGTTTTCGCGAAGGCTCTTCGTCTTCCAAATGAGGGGCATGATTTTTCGGCCAAACTTTCGACCGAAACGTCCCTAGAGATTCAGAAGATGATTTCCAAAACTAATGAAGCGATGGATTTCACCGACAAGAAAAGCTCTTTGAAATTTGAATATCGGCTGTTATGCAATATTGTTTCCAAATCAATTAAGGGAAGAGGAGGTAATTTTGACAATCTCACTCGGACAAAATTTGAAATGATGGTCGGGATCCTTCTCGGTGATAAAATAAACTGGAGAAGCATTTTGTTTGAAGTCCTATGCGAGATGATAGATTTAAAGAAAGACTGGTCTTTATGCTATGCGATACAGATTGGTAAGATCATGCTCTATCTTGACGTTCGACCGGTCCAGGTATTGTTCTTCCCAGGAAGTCAATCTAGTCGATGATCAAATTATTGTCGAACCTGTCCCAAATCCGGCTATTCCTCAAACTCATGTCGAGTCTACAGCACGACCGACCGATCCAAATCTAAGGAAACCTCCATTCCTGAGGTAAATACTCCTTCTCCCGCTAATATTATTGTTCTTATGGATTCTATTGTACAACCTGTTGGGCCTGAGGGTTTAGAGGCTCAACAGAGAACTTTGGATATTATTATTGATATTGTGAATGATGTCAATTGATTTGCTGAAACCGATGTGACGAGTAAACTTGTGGAGACCGGTCAGACTATTGAAACTGACCGAGCAGGTGTTGCTGATGAGGCCGATAAGTCGGTCGAAATTAATGAAGAGGAAATTCTGGTTGAACAATCTCCGATGCATGAAAGTGGTCATACCGGGAGAGATTCAACCGGTCAGGTCAATGAATAAATTATTCCAACCGGAAACGATTAAAATCCGATTTTTGAGGAGGAGGATGATAATGCAGCTCCAGAGTTTGCTGATATTCCAGACTCCCACATGGCCGATGATAAGGCCGATAAAGTTGTAGACAATGTCCTCAAGATAATTAACAATAATGCGTATAAACTATCTGATCATTACTATGAATGGGCGACACTAAGGACAGAAGTTAATTTTAAAGACATGCTCCTAGAATGTCCTGAAGAAGACAAGTGGCCGACGATGCTCTCTTTGGAAGGAACGGTATTTGATCTCGCCAACACATCCTCTGTATCAATCGCAAAGACGAGACCGAAGTTGGTCGAGGCAAACACCAAGTTGAACATACTGACCTCGACCATTGCCAACATATACCAGAGATATATTGTTGTAGGCGATGTAACCGGAGTGGATAAAATTGTGCTGGAAAATTTGAGAACGATTGAAGTAGAACTTCTAGCCGAAATCTCAAAGTATGAAAATGCAACGGATGTTAATGCTGCAATGCTTACTCTTCCTTCAGGTAAAGAAAAAGAGGTTGATCGGAATGAAAAACAGCCTGAAAAATTCAACTTTGAGCTCGGTCAATCTTCCAGACTGGCAGGGGCTCAATCTGAAGTCAGTCAATTGGAATCTCAATCTAAATCTTCGGAAAATAAAGAAAAATGAGATGGAGTAATGGCTTCACCATCAATCGACTCATCGGTCAAAACTCTATCGGCTAAGCATTCTGACCGAAATAGATCCAAAGAAGACAGTCTTCTGAAACCGGATAGAACAGAGGTATTGCTATCGGTTCACCCTCAGATTCCGGTGAAAAACCTATATGTTGTTCTATTTTTAGATGAGATGAAGGCTTTCATTAAGGAAACGGTTCAAGACTCAATGACCTCGTGGAAGGCATATATGGAAGTTAGGGCCTCATCCACCGACTCCAAAATTGAACATGTTGAAAAGGTAACATCACAAACACTTGAAATGGTGCAAGCCATGTCGGTACAGATTTAGGATTTGGCAACACTCAAAGAAGTTGCCAACGAAGAACAAATAAGAAAAGATGAGGAAATGGCTCGGAAGATTCAAGCTGAGGAAGATGAAAGGAGTCGTCTGGCCAAAGAGGCTTAAGTTAATGATACAGAGTACGCCCGACAACTCCAAGCCATTGAAAATGACAGACCTAAGGCGCATTTACGTGAAAATGCCGATGCGGCTCAGAATATTCAACATGAACTAATTCTTGAGGAGGCAAATGATAATAGAAAGAAACCTTCTTCTCCAATTGCCAAAAAGACAAGGGCTCAAACGAACAAACGAAAGAGAGATCAAGTAGCAGCGGTAATGGTGTTAGTCTGCAGGCAGTAGGTAATTGTCAGGTGTACAGTTACTTGGGTTGGTATAAAGTTGAGAAACAATTTTCAAGGAGTAGGTAACTGTCAAAAGTACAGTCAAGAGTACAACTATCAAGTGAACAGATACCTAACTTGAGTCGGCGTTGCATTATACATTGGGAAGCCTCAACCACATTAAATGTTATGCGGCTCCTTTTCACCAGCTGCACCAACCACATTAAATGCAATTAGAAATAAAAATATGACCGTTGTCATATTTCCACTATAAAAGGAGGAAGTTGAAGAGCTGAAGAGAGCAGTGACTTTCATTAACCTTTGATCAACTTTTGAAGTGACTTTAATCTTGAGATTTTTATCTTTCTAAGAACAGCAAGCATTAAGTTGTATTTGTGAATCAAGTGTATTACAATTCCGTGTGAGAGTTGTAAAGTGAATATCGAGTAGTAAATAAGACTCGATTGTGTGTTGTATTGTGTTTAAATATTCCTAGTGAATATCCTTCTCGTTGTTTGAGAAGAAGGGGTGACGTAGGAGTTTTATCTCCGAACATCCATAAAATCCTTGTATTGTGTTCTTTATAATTTCCGGTCATTTCATTATCCGAACCGACTTATCATCACTTCAACCGATCATTCTCAATCTTTATTTCTATCCGATCTGTGTGTGTTTCTTCAGGTTGAAACAAACATTTCCGCCCTTGAACCTAGTTTAAGAGTTTGTGACAGTCTGTGTGGTGTTAAGACCGGTGTTAATTCCTAACCGAATTAGCATCAACTGTTATGAGTGTGTAAGAGTTCTCCTTTAGCCGGATCCCGGTCCACTATCGGTGATCCCGATCCTAACACCTTTTATAATGGCAATCATCATCTCAAAGGTCTTTTTAGAGTAAAGATTGGTTGATTCCTTTCTATAATGTTTTTGCCAATAATCTTACTTAGGATCTGGAATTTAGTTTATAGGAGCGATTTGGCTCCGTGAGTTTCGATTGGTTTTAGAGTGTGAGAAAAGTAGTGAAGCATTTCATTGATGACCTCACTTGATAATGAGAAGTTAGAGAGGCCTTCAGATGGAAGCTCGTAGCTTCGTGCGAAATCTTTTTCACTGAAGACGAATTGTTTTCCTTGAACCAAAGATAGGATAAGATCTTCACGAACCACCTTGGCGTTCTTGAAGAATTCGATAACTACCTTGTTGTTTATAGAGTAGCGATCCTAAAGACGTGGTCTTAGACCAGTTGCTTCAAGGGATCAAAATATGGAGGAGGTTATTTCATCTCCACATGATAGAACTGATTCGAAATCCACGACAAGTGTGGTGTTGGATAGACCTAGATACATCCTTTTGGTGGGGTGATCTTTTGAGATATGATATTGTTGAAGATTGTGAGTTGTTTGGTGTTGTGAGAACATCATTATATAGAAGAGGTGGCAGCTTGGAATACGTCCTAGGTACCGTTGGATAAGAAGGGATTTCATCTAATGGACAAAAAAATGTATTCATTTTATTTCTAGATAAATGATTATTACTAGGATGTTAGTCTTTCCAATTTAAACAATGATACACATAGGTCTTCACGTTGTTTGAGGAATGACAGTTTACTTTTTTCACAAGAAATATTATCAAACAAATACATGTAAACTCTAGCCAGCTGTCCCATTTTGAATGGAAAATGAGACTACCGATATTGTCATGTAACATAACCGGTCGACTATCTATAACTTCGGTTTTAATAGGATCGGTTATTCAGTCAAAGAATCTCGAAACCCGAGAGTTTATCGGGCGGTAGTTGTTCAGTCAGAAATAATCGATCAGTTCACCGATTTACTTAAGCAGTTCTTTTTTGTTTACATTTGTTTCGGTAGAATGATTTTACCGATTTCAAAAGGAGGAAGTTGACCGGTTTGTTTGAGAATGCACAGAGCAAAATGTTCTTCATTTTGAGGAAGTTTCTCCCTAAATGCATGCCGGTATTTCAAAGGAAAAGTTTATTCAATAACAGAAAGACCCAGAATATTTCTTAAGTTAATTAACTTAGCCTCCTAGAGTGGCTTGGTGAAGATATCGACAACTTGTTGCCCAATTGACACATATTCTAGCTGAATATGTTTATGCGTCACATTCTCTCGGATAAAATGATGTCGTATATCGATATTTTTGTCCTTAAGTGCAGTACTTGATTATATGTGATTGCAATGGCGCTCGTGTTGTCACAGAATATTGGGGACTCCTCAGTTGTGATGCCAAAATCCCTTAGTTGTTGTTGGATCCAAGGAAGTTGAGCACAGCAGCTATCAACTGCAAGGTACTCTGCATCTGACGTTGAAGTTGCAACCGATGTTTTCTTCTTATTGTACCAGGACACGAGTCGGTCACCTAAGAACTGGTAAGTCCTGCTGGTACTCTTTCGGTCTACTTTGCATCCTGTGTAATTTGTATCAGTATAACTCGTTAAGTTGAAATTGGAATCCTTCGGATACTAAATTCCCACATCTTGAGTGCCTTTAAGATATTTCAATATTATTTTAGCAGCAACGTAATGAGATTATTTAGGATTAGCCTGGAATCTCCCGCAAACTCCAATCGTAAATAGAATGTCCGGTCGACTTGCTATTAAATAGAGAAGTGATCCAATGATTCCACGATATGTTGTTATGTATATACTTTGACTATCTTCATCCTTATCTAATTTGATCGAGGAGCTCATTGGGGTTGAGGCAGCAGAACAGCTTTCCATGCCAAATTTCTTTAGTGGCTCTTTTGTGTATTTGCCTTGATTGATGAAGGTTTCTTCTTCAATCTGCCGAACCTGAAGGCCTAAGAAGAAGCTCAATTCTCCCATCATACTCATTTCAAATTTATTAGTCATCATTTTAGAGAATTTATCACACAGTTTTGAATTAGTTGAACCAAAAATGATTTCATCTACATAGATCTGTACAAGTAATATGTTCTCATTTTTCTCAAATTTGAATAAGGTTTTGTCCACAGATCCTATGGTGAAATCATGATTAAACAAGAACTTCGTTAGTGCATCGTACCATGCTCTATGAGCTTATTTAAGACCATAAAGTGTCTTGTCCAATCTATAAACATGACTAATTATAGTAGGATTTTTAAAACCAGGAGGCTGTTCAACGTATACCTCTTCACTTAATTCACCGTTAAGGAAAGTACTTTTGACATCCATTTGAACAAGTTTGAAATTTTTAAATGCAGCAAATGCTAGAAAGATTCTAATGGCATCTAGTATGACGACATGCGTAAATGATTCTTCAAAATCAATGCCTTCTTCCGGTTTGTATCCTTGGGCCACTAGTCTAGCCATGTTCGTCGTAACCAAATCATTCTCATTTAGTTTATTTCGAAAAACCCATCTGGTTCCAATGATAGATTGATTAGCTAATCTTTGAACTAGATGCTAGACTTTGTTTCTCTCAATTTGGTTTAGTTCCTCTTGCATTGCTAAAATCCAATTGGGATCTAGAAATGCTTCATCCACCTTTCGGTTCAATCTTTGAGATAAGTGCAGAATTTGCTTATTTTTCTAACAGTTGATGCCTAGTTCAGATTTGTGAAGAGGGGTTACCTATAATTTTCTCAGGAGGATGATCTTTGTTCCATTTGAGGTTCGGTCCCGAAATGTTTTCTGACCGACCGGTTATTTAATCAATGTTAGACATACCGGTAGGTTGAACAATGTCAGACCGACTGGTTTCCTCAGTAGTTTCTGAGGTGTCAACTTCATGCTGTGAAGCAGCTTGATCTTTCTAAACTTCAACGTTATTAACCGGTTGATCATAAACAAATCTTCGGTAGACCGGAACTTCATCTTCACTATTAGATTGAATATTCATATTTTCCAATCTGTTATATAGCTCAATGGTTGAGAAAGTATTCCTTTCAATAGATTCATCAAATACAACATGGGATGATTCTTCAATAGTAAGAGTTCTATTGTTATACACTCTATATGCTTTACTTACTTCAGAGTATCTTAACATGATACCAATATCTTATTTAGCGTCAAAGGCGGTCAAATAATTTTTACCATTGTTGTGGATATAACACTTACAGCCAAAGCTTCTAAAATACTAGGTATTATGAACCTTGTCATGGTAAACCTCAAAAGGCGTTTTATTAAGACGTTTATTTATCATGAACCGGTTTTGAGTATAACATGCGGTATTAATAGCCTTTGCCCAAAGTTTTTGAGCGACACCCGAATCGGCTATCATGGATGTTGCAGCTTCTTTGATGGTTCAGTTTCTCCTCTCGGCTAGTCCATTTTGTTGAGAAGTTCTAGCACTAGAAAACTCGTGTCTAATTCCGGATTCTTCAAGATATGCAGTTAGAATCCTATAAGTAAATTCAGTACCTCTATCACTTCTAATTTTGTTAACACGTACAAAATTTTCATTTTGTACTCTTTTAAGCATGTTAATCAGATTTGGAGTAGCTTAATTTTTGGGAAACTAGGAAAATAACCAAAGTATATCTAAAATAATCATCTATAATTACCATAGTAATTGTTCATTCCTCCTAGGCTAGTTACATTAATCGGTCCGAAGAGATCCATATGAAGAAGTTCTAAGCATCTGTTGGATTGAATATTTCCCTTACTTTTAAAGGTTGATTTAACTTGCTTACCCATTTGACAAGCATAACACACTTTATCTTTTGAAAAATTAATGTTAGGAATACCTTGAACTAGTTCCTTAGTGCATATATAGTTGATTGTCTTAAAGTTCAAGTGATTTAATTTTTTATGCCAAAGCCAATTCTAATTATTTTTAGCAATCATGCAAACAGAGTTAGAACATTTTACTTTCTAGTCTACTTTATAAATGTATCATTTATCACACATTTGACTAATACTAAGCAGGTTAAAACATAAGTTTTCAACAAGTAGCACATTATTTATAGTTAAGTTTCCATGGACAATCTTACCCCTTCCCACAACCTTACCCTTAGAGTTATCACTGAAGATAATCTTTGAACCGGATTCTTTCACAATATCAGTTAACAGCTTGCCATTTCTGTCATGTGCTTTAAGCATCCGCTGTCCAAATACCATTCAAAGTCCTCCAAGCGTTTAATCTGTTTGCCCTACAAAATACAGTTATTTACACTCTTTTGGTACCCTATTTAATTGGGTATCGGTTAATTAGTCCCTTAGGAATCCATACTCGAATTAATCGAATGAATTTCCCTGTAATAGTTTAATAGTTCTACTTGTATCAGGATTGATATCTCTCTGTCTGCCTTTGAATACCTCATTGTATTGTGGTGATGATTTTTGGTAAAACTTTTGTGACCTTTTATCGTGTTCTTTCCTAACCAGCCGGTTGGCTTTCCTTCTCTCAGGGTTAAGCCATCGCGACTTATCGGTTGGTCCTACATACGTTGGTTCCTTTGCCAATATTGAATCTTGACAAAGCGTATGAATGGAAGCTTATCTTTACTAAGTTTCAACTCTTTGCAGTTACAATAACTAGACTTATATGGATTATTGTTGTCGTAGCCTAGACCGAACTTGCAATTATAAGGTCTTTGATGACTCGTCATCTGGCTCACAGCATCTCCAGATTTATTCCATACAGTAATCACATATTTAGTTCTTTCATTTTCTTCAATCAACGATTGGACCATTAGAGTAGTTGTAGTTGTATGAGTTGGTGGGTTGGTTTTTCTTCATGAACTTTCCGAACTTCCTCGCAAGCATGGCCATTGCATCATCGCTGAACTGTTCAGCCGATTTGACAGGTACAAGAGTTATCAGTTCCACAGAGGTCACTAGAGCTCTAGTAGTTGTTGACGTTGAGGCTTCATCTTCATTTCTTGAGTTCATCTTGAACTCATAGGCTTTCAGTTCCTCAAAGACATCATGGAACTCCATCTTATTGAGACCTCTTGATTCTCTCATCACCAAGGTTTTAACATCCCAGGCGCTAGGAAGAGCCCTTAGAGCTTTAACGATTGTTTCTTTGTTGTCGTATGTCTTTCCGAGATGTGAAAGTTCATTCACAATGCTTGAGAAATGGTAACCAAATTTTTTTATTGTTTCTCTGGGGCGCATCTTGATATTTTCAAATTTTTGAGTAGCCACCATGATCTTGTTTTCCTTGGTTCGCTCGTTTCCTTCGTGAAGCTGGATAACTGTCTCTCATACTTCTTTTACAGTAGTGCATCATTTGATTTTTGCGAACGTATTCTTGTCCAGGTTCTTGTAGATGGCATCTCTGCCGAGAGTATCCAGGTTGTTCCTTCTTCTGTCCTCACTTATCCACTCGCTCCTTTCTTTGTTGATCTTTATTGGACCATCAGAGATGACAAACATCATTTCATCGTCTATGGTGGTTAGGTTCACTTGCATGCGTAGCTTCTAGTCATTGAAGTCTTCGCTTTCAAGGAATGGGGCCTTGCTTATGTTCAACATGCTTACGTCTAGTTGCTTGAGTATAGAGACGCATTGCTTTAATACCACTTGTTAGGATCGGGATCGTCGAAGGAGACTGGGGTCTCTCTAAGGTGAACGCTTACACACACCGGTTAATACTAACCCTGTTAGTGGTTAATATCGGTCTCTATATACTTCGCAAGTTGTCACAAACTCTTGAACCGAGTTCAAGCGTGGAAGTGTCTGTTTCAACTTGAAGCCACGAAAGCACAGTTTAGTCAGCAATAAGAGGAAACAAAGTAACAAGAGAACAAAACACAGGATTTATGGATGTTCGTAGATAAAGCTCCTACGTCACAACCTTTTCTCAAACCTTAAGAAGGATATTCACTCTAAATATTCAAATCGTTTACAATGCTTATGTCGAACATCCGAGGCTTATTTATTGCTCGTTTTTTACGTCAAACTAAGCTCACTCTATTGAACAAAAATAGATTATGTCAACTTACAATGCTCACGACTCATACATAATAGATGAAATTGTAATACACTTGAATTTCTAGCACACAATGATTTGAAAGCTTAAGCAATTTGATAGCAATAGATGGAAAATAGTGAACACACTTGTGGACTTTGTCAACAGGATTGCTATACATGTCGGGTTTAAAAGGTTCAGATCGATTGTCAAAGGGTGATTAATCTGGTTGAGTTTTGCTTTCTTAAATAGAGAATATGACAACGGTTATATTGCCTTGATGGTATTAATCGGTCATATTCTTCTTCAACGGATATATTTCCTTGATGGTACTTCGTTTCTTGAATCTGATTGGTTGAAGATCAGTATAGTACAACATGAGGATATCTTCTGATCTTGTTTGATAATAATCTAACATGGCATAAATTTGATAATGGTTTCTGAGGAGAAGATCAGCATGCAGATTTGTCTTCTACTAATTTGGCTTGTCTAGGGTAGTGTGATAAACATCTGCTCCAAGTAAACTGCATTGGACTTATACCGAAAAGGTGGTCTGACTTCATTTGTCAGGCTTCTGCTTCCCAAGAGATTTTATCAGACTTGTACTAAATTGGCAATAATACAGTCTTGAAATGTGAAGGCTCCCCTTTGTAATTACCGAAATTGTTCTTCCTAGCACTAAAACGGAAATTGTCGGTTGTAGTCTTTGCATAAAACCGGTTCTGCTTCTTGGAATAAACACAGTCAGACTACTGATTTCGTATAATACCTGATAAATTACCGGGCAAACTACCGATTGCGCCGTCTTTTTATGAACTGAAGATACTACCGGTTAGACTACTGGTCGGTTTACCGATTCCACTACATAACCGATAAAATTTACCGATCAAATTGATGAGTGGTAAAACCGTTTTCCACTACCAAACTGATTCACTACCGGTTCCGGTACTTTGACATATTACCGATAATTTTACAAAACAACTTACTGAGCGGTAGAACTGATTTCTTCTACTAAACCAATCCACTACCGGTTCCGTATCTTGTATAAATAGCCGAATATAAAGTCGATCAGATAATACTGATTTGTGTCGTCTTTATAACACCGATGCAATTTTACCGGTTGCAATTTTTTAAGTAGATGACTAGACGAATAACTAATCATAGACTAAGGATAATACCGGTCAACTTGTTGAGCGATAAAACTGATTTCTATTACCAAACCGAACATATAACCGGTTACTCTTCGAACATAATTCCGATTAGAGCTGTCTTTATAGAACCGAAGGAGTAGACTACCGGTTGCGGTTTTACCAAATTCTGCATTTGTCCTTTAAGTATAAACCGAACTTCTTTGCTTTCCGGTTTCTTTTTATCCTATACAAATAATGAATTTGGTTAAGTTCTTTAGATAATTAGTTACTTACTAATTAATTATCTAATTTATCTAACATAAACCATGTGTGTTGAGATCCATACAACCAAAGTTCATAACTCACAAGTTGTGAACTACGTAAGACCTGATCTCTCTCGAGAGTACGTAGGCAACTCATCCAGGATGCGGTCATCACAATCAATTAACGAAAGAAATTGATAGACATTTAATTTCACATGCATTCATTGTTCATACAACCAAAGTTCATAACTCATAAGTGTGAACTACGTGAGACTTGATCTCTCTCGAGAGTATGTAGGCAACCTATCCAAGGTGCGGTCACCACTATCAATTATCGAAAGAAGTTGAAAGACATTTCACATCACATTGTATACATTCATTGCATATACATCAAAAGGGAGTTAATCACACTTTAAGTTGACTCCTATACCAAAAACTCCTAGTCAACACTAGGGGAATTTTTATAAAAATGAGCACAAGTTCTCCACAAAGTCTCACTTGAGAAAATATAATGCCCAAAGCTAAAGTATTTTTCTCTTTAACTTAGGATCTCAACGTTTTCACAAAAATTCAAACAAATATTTTTCATAAATCAAGTGCATGGAACTATTTTGGACCTGAATTCCCCTAGCTATGGGATACGTAGGTAGCTTGTATGAGCCCGGTCCTAAATATTTTCAAGAAATCAAAAACCCTAGTCAACACTAGGGGCATTTTTATTAAAATAAAAATGACCACAAGATCCCATAGAGTCTCATATCTTGATTTGTCACATTATCTTCTACACCAGACTAACAATCTCAATGGTTTTTCTTCTCTTTTCGATAACTTCAGCAACACCATAAGTCATGTCGTTTTAGTAGAACTCGCATCTTCATCTGTCACATTATCTTCTCCTCCATAATGACAATCTCAACGGTTATTCTGCTCCTACCGATAACTTCAGCAACCCCATAAGCCATGTCGTTTTAGTAGAGCTTGCATCTTGATCTGTCACATTATCTTCTATTCTAGAATGATAATCTCAATGGTTTTCTGCTCCTACCGATAACTTTAGCAACACCATAAGTCATGTCGTTTTAATAGAGCCTGCATTTTGATCTATCACATTATTTTCTCCTCTAGAATGACAATCTCAACGGTTGTTCTGTTCATACCGATAACTTCCGCAACACCACAAGTCTTGTCATTTTAGTAGAGCCCGCATCTTGAACTGGCACATTATCTTCTCCTCCAGAATGACAATCTCATCGGTTATTTCTGCTCCCGTCGACTACTTCAACGGCCCCCATAAACCCTGTTGTTTCAGTAGAGCCCGCATATTTATTTTCCACGTTGCATTCTCCTCGTAAACTTGTCGTCTTGATTCTTACTACTGTCATCTTAATGGAATGCATGAGATGACGTAAACAATAAAGAACGACATAAATTTTAATGTGGTTTACCAAGATAAAACATGGTTACGTCCACCAGAAAGAGAGAATCTTATTAGGAGATCAGAACAGATATTACAACAATACAGACTAGGGTTATGCCAGGAGTTTATATAACACTCGTTCCCTAAAACCCTAACAGATACAGAACTGAAAGTGGAAACGATTCTCTCAAGGCAAAGACTTCAGCCTTCTAAAGTGACTAACTGCACCTATAAATAAGTTTCAACTAGGTCAACACTAATATTTTGGTAAATAATCTCTAAAATATTATTACAATACTTTCCTAGTTATATTACCATAACAAAAGATCACATCTCCTTTTGTGTTAATCTTATTTCCTTAAATAAAGATTACACAAAAAAAAAAAAATTATTTTCCTTTTGTTCAATATTATCTTTCTTTGCATCATCAATTCAAGACATCTCAACACATTTAAAAAAAAATACATATCAAAAAGCTTCTAAAGATGATTTGAATTTATGGTTATATATATAAATATATATATATATATTAACAAAATCTTAATAATCCAATAAAATAAGATAAGGTCTTAAAAGGTGAAATAAAGGTAAACTTGATGTCGACTCCCGTTTTTTTTAGAGTAGACGTGTGGATGAAGAATGCACATTTTTTCTATAATAATATAAAAATAATCATGCATATAGTTTTCGCAAAATTGGTTTTCGTCCTGAATTGTACATTTTGAGGTGATTTGATAGTACCGATAGTTGGTCAGGGATGATGTCATATAGTACTTGTGTTTTGGTTCCCAACTTTGCCTAATTCGATATCGAACACTAATAAACACAATTAAATATATAACATTACTAATATTTTTATTTAAATTTTACAATAACATTAATATGTATTTTTAATATATTATATAAACAGTGTCCACGAGAATTTTCCAAAATCGAACAAAAACGAATAAGAGACTATAAAAGCATTCTCAGTCCTAAATCTTCCTTCGAAATGGTTATTGTTCTCATTCAAAGTTTGTGCGATTCTAGTCAAACTAAAAAATTTCCTATAATTTGATAAAGAGACTTGAGTAGGGAACATATTTGTTCAAAGGAGATGACTCTTATCCTAAAATATATATAAAGATTTGAATCATTGAGAACTCGTCACATTTGAAACTCGTGTGTGTTTTGGTAGACAAGATGGTCAACTTAATAACAATTTATATGAAAGTTGTGGGTGAGAATGTTTAAAAAAAATTATAACTCAAATAGGTGGATAAGAATCAATGTGTTATGTGTCAATTTTTTAAAATAATAAATTGTGTTATGTGTCAAGGTGGATGAAATTTATCATATAAATTTATTAAATTTAAAGAGATTACTTGTAAATAAATTTGTGCAGGTTTGTGTGGAGGGAGATTTACAGATTTATAAATTTGTACCGAAAATTGATAATTATACGAGTAAAATCAATTACCGACACACTGGTAAAGAAATTTATCGACTCATAATTTGTGAATGTAAAAAGTAAATATGTGCGCGAAAATTTAATTTATATAAACATTGATTTAATTCTTCTAAATCTTTACACTAAATTCATCCATCCAAATATTCAATTAATATCCTTTACTTATTTATTTTTAAATATTTTATCATTATATATTAATATTTTTTAATTATTTTACTAAAAATTCATTTTTTTCAAAATTAAAACCAATCAATCATTTTTAAACAATTTAAATTTTGAAGGTAGGAAGCTAACCCAACTTTCAAGACTTTCACTTTATCTAAAGTGTGATATTTAGTATCTTAGAAATCATAATTGTCAATTTAGTTACTCTAATATATTTTATTTAAAAACAAATATTTTATTATTATATTAATGCATTTTAAGTTTAAAAAAAATCCAAATCACCCCACATCAATATAAAAAAATTATCTAAATAATCTCAACTAAAAAAATTTAATAAAAAAATAAAAATAAAAGTTTTTCTTCCAACACAGTGTTAACACCAACCATTTCATTCTTATGATAGACATGGCTAAGCGTGGCATGACAGTCATCGCAGCCTAATATGGCCAAACCATTAACCAACATTTGACAATTTTGAAAAAAATCTTAAACTCTCATGGCTCATCTAGAGCTGGCCCTTGGAAGCTTGTTTAGTTGTGTTTTTTCATAAAAATTTAATCATAATCAATAATCAAGTATTATTTCAATATTATTTTCTATTAATTATCATTTAATTTTTTAATTAAATTACTAAAATACTATATATATAAAAATAATATATATATATATATATATATATATATTATCATTATATTATTAATATTTTTGAAGTATTAAAAAAACGCACAGACTCAAAACTTATCCAAACAAGCTCTAAGAACAAGCCATGCCTAATTTTTTAATTTATTTTACGACTTTAATTTTAATTAAATTTGTATATTAAATATAAAGTTTTGTTTTAATTAGGTAGTTTATTTAGATTATATCAAGCTTTTTACATTATTAGCAACTTTGTCATGTTCTCTAGTCAAATATTATTTATTTATTTTTATTTTTTTTTAGAAAACTGATAATTAATTGATTTAATAATGTAAGTTTTACTTTAATAACAATTTCCTCACGTTCTATCAATAAAAATCAATATTACTTTCCAAAAACCTAAATCGTTTTTCAGAGTGACGTAACTGATGACTTAAATATTACTTTTATTTTTGTATGTGAATATTAAATTATAAAATAAAATAGGCTTAAATACTCTTTTTAAGATCATCACTCCTCACTTCACTCTTCAGCCACAGAAAAACAGAGAGCTTCAATGGCGAATTCTTCTCCATCTAATGAAATCCTTCACTTAGTTTTTGTTCCCATGTTGGCTCCAGGCCATTTCATACCCATGATAGACATGGCTAAGGTAATGGCTAACCATGGCGGCATAACCGCCACCGTCTTCATCACTCCAGTTATCGCAGCCAGATACGGCCAAACCATTAACCAATTGTCGGAATCCATTTCCATCTGTTTCATTCAAGTACCTTTTCCATCGAAGGAGAACGGCCTGCCGGATGTTGAATAAACTTTAATTAATAAGGTATTTAGTTTTTTGATGTTTAATAATCCTAGAGTAATAACTAGGGGTGAGTGGGATAACCAAGAGATTTGGGTGGGAGCTATTCAATATGCAGAATAATTTTGTTTTGTAATTTGAAGAGTCAAGCATATGAAGAGTTTATGCTTTCCTATAAAGAGTTGTAAAAATCTATTTGAGATAATAAGAAAAATATATTTTGGCATCTTGTTATCAACAAATTGGTATCAGAGCTATTGTGTGTGAGGTGAGCGTGAGAAAACTTGTTAGTCTTAAAAGAGAACGCCGCGGTGTGCGCTGGCCGAGAGAGAAAAACAAGAGCGATCGAGAGCCTTGTGAGGTGTGTGTGTTGAGTGTAAACACTTGAGAGGAATGGCAGGTCTAACCAATGGCATCCCGCTACCCAAGTTGACAAAAGGCGTTAACTACGACAATTGGAAGGTGCAGATGAAGGCCCTTTTAGGTTCCCAAGATAACTGGGATGTGGTCGAGACTGGGTATGAGGAACCGGAGAACACGGATGGGTATTCAAATGCCCAGTTGAACGCGTTGAAGGTCGTTCGAGCTAAAGATAGGGCGGCTCTATATCTACTATACCGATCTGTCGACGAATCTGGTTTTGAGAAGATAGCTGACGCAAAATCTTCCAAAGTGGCATGGGATATACTCGAAATAGCAAACAAAGGAGACGAACGGGTGAAGCAAGTCCGACTTCAAACCCTAAGGGGCGATCTGGAAAACATGAGGATGAAAGAGTCTGAAAGCGTATCTGAGTTCATTACTCGAGTGGAGACCGTGGTGAACAAACTAAATCGGAATGGTGAGAGTCTTTCATCAAACCGAGTTGTTGAAAAGATTCTGAGGTCATTGACAGATAGTTTCGAAAATATTGTGTGCGCAATAGAGGAATCTAAAGATCTATCAACGCTCACCATTGAAGAGCTTGCTGGGTCCTTGGAAGCGCATGAGCAGAGAAGGAAAAACAAGAAGGGGGAGTCTCTTGAACAGGCTCTCCAGGCGAAGGCGACAATAAAAGAGGAGAAGGTGTTTTATGCTCAGAGTACCAGAGGCAGAGGAAGAGGCAGAAGCCTAGGTGGTAGAGGAAGAGGTGGACGAGGAAGTGAGCAAGTCGGCCAACAGAACTGGCATGGCAGAGGTCAAGCTCGGGGTGGCCGGACAAACACAAATAATAATATTGAGTGTTATAACTGTGGAAAGAATGGACATGTTGCCAAGGATTGTTACTCGATAAAATGTTACAATTGCGGAAAGCTGGGTCATATTTCCAAAGATTGTAGATCCGAGAAGAAAAAGGAGGAACCAACAAACTTTTTTGCTGAGAAAGAAGATGAAGGGTTGTTGCTGGTGACAAAAATTCCAGAAACTGAGATCAAACCAAGCTGTTCTGATAACTCATTTTGGTACTTGGATACTGGGGCAAGTAACCACATGTGCGGCGACGAGAGCTTATTCAAAATACTCTCAAAGGTGGAGTCCGGATCCATTTCTTTCGGCGATGCTTCAAAAGTAGCCGTCAAAGGTCGAGGAACGATCAGGTATCAGCAGAAAAATGGGGGAATCGGAGAAATCAGAGATGTTTACTACGTACCTGATCTCAAAAGCAACATACTGAGCATGGGACAGTTGATGGAGAAAGGGTACTCGGCTATAATGAAGGACCGAGAAATGCAACTGAAGGATAAACTTGGAAGACTCATTGCCCAGGTAGAAATGAAGAAAAACCGTATGTACAAACTTGAGCTTAAAATAGTTCAAGATAAATGTATGCAACTTGATCTAGAGGATGAGGCCATGAAGTGGCATTATCGGTTCGGTCATCTTCACTTCGGAGGGTTGAACGAGCTGGTGAAAAAGGAGATGGTGCTTGGACTGCCTAACATTATATTCGAAAAGAGGTTCTGTGAAGAATGTGTGATCGGGAAACAAGCGAGGACTTCTTTCCCAAGCAGTTCTGAATACAGAGCAAAGGAGCAACTCGGACTGATTCACACTGATTTATGTGGGCCAATAACTCCAGAATCATTTAGTGGTAAAAGATACTTCCTTTCTTTAATTGATGATTTTTCGAGAAAGACGTGGGTTTATTTTCTGAAGGAGAAGTCAGAAGTGTTTGAAAACTTCAAGAAATTTAAAGTGATGGTGGAGAAAGAAACAAACAAAGTTATCAAAGCAGTCCGATCTGACAGAGGAGGTGAGTTCACGTCTAATGAGTTCAACAAATACTGCGAAGAACATGGAATCAAGCGTTTCTTGACTGCTCCATATTCTCCGCAGCAAAACGGTGTAGCAGAACGAAAGAATCGAACTATACTCGATATGGTTCGATCTATGTTGAAAGGAAAGAATATGCCGAAACAGTTTTGGGCAGAGGCAGTGCAGTGCGCGGTTTATGTGCAAAATAGATGTCCACATGCCAAGCTAGGAGAGAAGACACCTCAAGAGATTTGGAGTGGTATGAAGCCGAGTGTCTTTCATCTCAAGGTATTCGGTAGTGTGGCTTATGGGCAAGTACCAAGTCAGCACAGGACAAAGTTAGAAGATCGAAGCAAGAAGTACATATTTATCGGGTATGATGAAAAATCTAAGGCATATAAATTGTTTGATCCTATTAATAAGAAATTGGTGGTGAGTCGAGATGTTCACGTGGAGGAATCAATGACATGGAACTGGAGTAACACGATCGAGGAAGAAACTAGTTCAAAGGCTGTTATGCCTCCGATATCAACAACCACCGAGCTTTCAGAAGATGAATCTGAGCCTCTACAGCCCAGATTGAGAAGTCTACGGGAGATATATGACACTACAAATGAAGTCCACATTGTATGTCTTCTCGCCGACTCAGAAGATTTGAATTTTGAGAAAGCTGTACAAGACGAGAAATGGAGATCGGCTATGGATGAAGAAATTGGGGCAATTGAACGCAATAAAACTTGGGAGCTAACCGACCTTCCTGAAGGAACTCGACCCATTGGAGTAAAATGGGTGTACAAAAAAAAGATGAATGTCGAAGGAGAGGTTGAGCGTTATAAGGCTCGACTTGTGGTGAAGGGCTATAGACAAAAGGAGGGAATCGATTATGATGAAGTTTTTGTTCCTGTCACAAGAATGGAGTCAATCCGACTTCTGATCTCGTTAGCTGCTCAAAACCAATGGCCAATTCTACAGATGGATGTGAAATCAGCATTTCTAAATGGAGTGTTGAAGGAGGAAGTGTACGTCGAGCAACCACTTGGGTATATGAAGAGAGGTGATGAGAAGAAGGTGTTGAGATTGAGAAAAGCCCTCTATGGGCTGAAGCAGGCTCCTCGTGCTTGGAATGAGAGAATTGACGAGTATTTCAAGAAAAATGGGTACCAGCAATGTCCGTACGAGCATGCCTTGTACACAAAGAAATCAGAAAATGATATGATGGTAGTCGCTCTCTATGTCGACGACCTCATATTCACCGGAAGCAACACAAAACTGATTGAGGAGTTCAAGGAGGTAATGAAGAAGGAGTTCGAGATGACAGACTTAGGTTTGATGAAATATTTTCTTGGCCTAGAAGTGAAGCAGTCAGAGGAAGGGATTTTTATATCCCAAGAGAGGTATGCGCTTGAAATTTTAAAGAAGTTTAAAATGGAGGACTGCAACCCAGTTTCAACTCCAATGGAACCAGGCACTAAACTCTCAAAGTTTGATGGAGGAGAACGGGCTGATGTTGGGAGATATCGAAGCTTAATCGGAAGTCTAAGGTATCTTACAAGCACGAGACCCGACCTAATGTTGAGTGTTGGGATAACAAGCAGATTCATGGAGGATCCAAGCTATACACATTGGAAGGCCTTGAAGAGAATTCTGAGATATGTTCGAGGAACTCTTTCACTTGGTATCTTCTATTCAAAATCAGATAACTACCGATTAGTGGGTTACTCTGATAGTGATTGGTGTGGTGATGTTGATGACCGGAAAAGTACTTCGGGTTATGTATTCCTACTCGGAAATTCAGCTTTTACTTGGTTGTCAAAGAAGCAGCCTATTGTAACTCTGTCGACCTGCGAGGCAGAGTATGTGGCGGCCTCTTGGAGTGTGTGTCATGCAGTATGGCTTTCAAATTTACTAAAGCATTTGGGAGTGATCCGAGACGAAGGGACTGTGATTCGAGTTGATAACAAGTCGGCGATCGAGTTGGCAAAGAATCCAGTTAATCACGGAAGGAGCAAGCACATTGACGTCCGATTTCATTTCATTCGAGAACAAGTCAAAGAAGGAAAGGTTGAGTTGGAGCATGTTGAAAGTCGAGCTCAAGCCGCTGACATATTCACCAAGCCATTACCGACCACACTGCTGGAGAGTTGTAAAAGGCTGATTGGAATGAGAGATGGGAAGAATATTTAAGTTTAAGGGGGAAATTTGTTGAATAAACTTTAATTAATAAGGTATTTAGTTTTTTGATGTTTAATAATCCTAGAGTAATAACTAGGGGTGAGTGGGATAACCAAGAGATTTGGGTGGGAGCTATTCAATATGCAGAATAATTTTGTTTTGTAATTTGAAGAGTCAAGCATATGAAGAGTCTATGCTTTCCTATAAAGAGTTGTAAAAATCTATTTGAGATAATAAGAAAAATATATTTTGGCATCTTGTTATCAACACCGGAAAACTGCGAAACCGCCGATAAACTCCCAAAGGGACAATGGATCAACTTTTTTCAAGCTCTCGATGAATGGCAAACATCAGTTGAGCATGTCGTGGAACAGATGAAGCCCTTTCCTACTTGCATGATAACCGACAGATTCATTCCTAAAATTGCAGTAGCCGCCAAGAGATTAGACATCAGGAGAGTCATCTTCGATGGAATGGGTTGTTTATCTTTAATATTGATTCATCAAACTGAAGTTTCTGGAATTCTTGAAAGCGATGTGGAATTAGAACAACCTTTTATCGTGCCAGGTATACCGGATAGAATTGAGATAACAAAACAACAGTTACCTGTTTTTGTATATTCGAATTCAACTGGAATGAAGGAATATAAAGAGAGGTTAAAAGAAGCAAATCGCGATGCGTACGGGATTATAATCAACAGTTTCGATGAGTTAGAACTGGATTACATCCACGAATTACGAAAATTGCATCACAACAGAGCATGGTGCGTTGGACCATTGTCCATGTCAAATAACAAGTCGGAGATGGCGAGTAGAGGGGACAAAGCATCAATTGACAAGAACCAATGTCTGAAATGGCTCGATGGTCATGAATCAGGGTCAGTAATCTATGTATGTTTAGGGAGTCTGAGTAAAATGACGCTAACTCAGATGTTAGAACTTGGTCTGGCATTGGAGGCATCGAACCGTCCTTTCATTTGGGTAATTCGAGAAACAGATGGGAAGGAGGAGATTGAGAAATGGTTGTCAGATTATGAGTACGAGGAAAGGATATGTGGTAGAGGAATTCTAGTACGAGGATGGGCTCCCCAGGTACTAATTCTGTCTCATGAATCTATTGGTGGATTCTTGACGCATTGCGGTTGGAATTCGACTATTGAAGGGATAAGTTTTGGAGTTCCGATGATAACTTGGCCTCTTTTTAGTGAACAATTTTTCAATGAGAAGTTGGTCGTGCAGATTTTAGGAATTGGAGTTGGAGTTGGAGCTAAAATGTCTATTTTTGAATTCGACGAGCAAAAAGAGACGCTAGATTATATTTTGGTGAAAAGGGAGGCGATATTAGACGCTATTGGGAAGGTGATGGGCGGCGACGATGACGGCGAGGAGAGGAGGAAACGAGCAAGGAAGTTGGGAGAGGCAGCGAAGAAAGCGACGGAAGAGGGTGGATCATCTTATCATAATATCAATGATTTTCTTCGAGATATAGTTAAGCCACAATAAAAACTATGCATAAAAACAAAACTAAATTATTTTAAAAAATTTATATGTTTATTTTACAATAATATAAAGTTTAAATAAATTTTATTTGAGTAATTGACAATGCGATGTAATTAATGAATAATTATTTTTAAAGAAATTTATAAATATTTACTTGTATATTATTTTGAATGTTTTTGATGTTTGTAAGTTCCATTTAAAAATACATTTTGAAGTTAATATGAATTTAGACTAAAAAATATAAATTTATACTACTTTAAATATTTGGTTGAGACATTGATTTAGATGAGATAATGTTTGTTTTTTAAATTGAAGTTCTTAATATTTTTTTATCAAATATATATAAACCATATATTTTGTAGGTGTTTTATTTGAAGTTTTGAATAGTGATATGATGCGATCGAGGAATGTAAAAAAAATCATGTGGATATCATAAACTTTTTGGATAAAGTTTTTATCATTGTGTTTTGTTGTAAAAATTATGGGAGTTTAGGGTTTCATTAAAAAAAATTTGTTTGTGATGTAGTGCGATTAACGACATGATTATAACTAATGATATGTGAAAGCATAATATACTTATCTTGGTTATTTGATGTGCTTAACGACCCTAACCTCCCCCTTCAGTGACTTTGAAACAATATCTATAAGGAGACAAAACTCCGTCTTCATCAGCTTTTTCTTCCCATACGTCTCCACTGGATCGGTAAGGTCGGAAAATAGGGTTTGCATCTGAGCAATATCTTCAACGGGAATCTCATCAAATGCGGTGAGACCTTCCGCTGGAAGCCCAAGCACCTAGACAAATAACTTCTTGGAGATGGAGATCTCCGCATCCTTTACTGTGGCTTGAATGGTTTCGCCCACCACTTTTGTTGTTCGGAAGAACTCACGAACCTCCTGCTCGTGTAGGATGAAAGGGCCTCCCAAGAACTTTCTGAGGCCAAACGCCTCTAGGGTTCGGAGCATAGCCGCCATCTCCGGCAACCCCGCGGCATATACTAACTCGAAATCAATCTGCAAAGTCTTTTGAACCAAAGAAGTCATCTTAATCGAATATAGATTAGAAGAAGATGAAAATAGATTCTATAGAGAGGAAAGAGAACGTAAATGTGGTTTAGGGTTTAAGGTTTAGAGAAGAAAGGGAGTATGAAACGTTTCTTGTGTGCAAGGCTCCCTTTAAATAGTTTTGAAACGATACCGATTTAAAAAATTATTATTAGCAAAACCGTCATTTAAATGAAAGGACATGATTAATTAAAAATCATCATTTACGAGGTAAAAGACATCATTATAAATAACAGGCGTTTGATAAGAAATATTGGGTGTTGGTCCCATCTTAGTGAATGAAAGACACGTGTCTTCATGTTATTTGTTAATAATGTGACCGTTCACTTTTTAAAGATAGGAGTGAAACGACATTGTTTTGATAAGATTGACACAGTTGTCCCCCATTTGGATTTAGAGGAGAGGTCTGGTGAGCATTGAGACAACCGACTAGTTGGACTGTTCATATGTCTTTCATTTCAACATAGATAGACGTCTGTTAGGAAGAGCATATGCTCGCGCGGAGTAAGACGTCTAACCAAAGAGCGTCTGCTCGCGCGAAACAAGACGTCTAACCAAAGAGCGTATGCTCACGTAGAGAAAGACGTCTATTTGGAAAGCGTTTGCTCACGCAAAGCCTTAGTTGTATTAGCAGGCGATTACCCAACATACTGACGTCTGACCAAGTTGAAATTTCGGACAACTTAAGCCTAGCTCGTCTGGTGCGCAATGTCATTAGACGTACGCTCTTTCAACGCTATTGGGAACATCCGTTTCAACATGTCTGGCTCATCTGCTTTGTTTTAAGTTCCCCTAAATTTATGTATAAAATATTTTTATAAAATGAATGATAAATTTAGTTTAGAGAAGGGTTCCCCCTAAATTTATACATTAAATTATTTTAAAAGATTAACAATAAATTTAGTTTCAAAAATGAGTTCCCCTAAATTTATGCATGAAATTATTTTGGAATGAATGATAAATTTAGTTTAAATCAAAAAGTCTCAAGATATTTCTGAAATAGGAAAACTTAATTTTGGAAGTGGCTTTGTGAATATGGCTTCCACTTGAAGGTCTATTGGCACGTATTCCGGTCGAACGTGCTTCTGTGCCACGTGATCCCAGATGAAGTGATGACAAATGTCGATATGTTTGGTCCGAGAGTGAAACACTGGGTTGAATGTGATTGTTATCGCACTGGTATTGTCATAAAAAATGGGAGACCCATCTTCCTAGATACCGTAGTTTCTCAATTAATGTTGAACCCAAAGAAGTTGAGCAAAGAAGTTACCTGTGGTAAGGTATTCCGCTTCTACTTTAGACGTGGTGATGGACATCTACTTCTTGCTAAACCAAGAAATTAGACGGTCACCCAGGAACTAACAAGTTCTGCTAGTGCTCTTCCGATCAATTTTGCACCCTACATAGTCTACATCAGAGTAAATTATTAATTTAAGACTAGAATCTTTCGGATACCACAGTCCAATGCATTGAGTCCCCTTTACATATTTCAAGATGTGCTTGGCAGCTATAAAGTGGGATAGTTTAGGGTTAGCCTGGAATCTCCCGCAAACGCCGACGACAAACAAGGTGTCTGGTCGACTGGATGTTAGGTAGAGTAGCGAGCCTATGATCCCTCGGTATCTCGTGATATTGACACTCTGACCATCTTAATCCTTGTCCAACTTTCTAGATAAGTTCATGGGAGTGGAGGCTGCTGAGCAGCTCTCCATACCAAATTTCTTTAGCAATTCCCTCGTGTACTTGGCTTGGTTAATGAAAATTTTATCTTTAAGTTGACACACTTGAAGGCCTAGGAAGAACGTCAGTTCACCCATCACGCTCATCTCGAACTTGTCCTGCATGAGCATAGAAAACTTTTCACTGAGTTTGGGGTTAGTTAACCCAAAAATAATGTCATCAACATATATCAGAACAAGTAAAATATACGAATCCTTAACAAATCTAAACAATGTTTTATCCATTGTGCCTATTATGAAATCGTGTTCAAATAAAATCTTTGTTAAGGTATCATACCAAACTTTAGGAGCTTTCTTAAGACAATAAAGTGTTTTGTCTAACTTAAACACATGATTAGGCAACGAATGATCTTTAAAACCTGGAGGTTGTTCGACATACACATCTTCATTAAGAATCCCATTTAGAAAGACACTTTTAACGTGCATTTGATAAACTTTGAAATTCTTAAAAGCAGCGTAGACTAGGAATATCCTTATAGCTTCAAGCCTTGCTACAGGGACGAAAGACTCCTTAAAGTCAATTCCCTCCTCCTATCTATAGCCTTGAGCTACAAGTCTGGCCTTGTTCCTCACAACTAGGCCATCTTTGCTTAATTTGTTTCGAAATACTCATCTAGTTCCAATGATCGATTGATTTTCAGGACTTGGAATTAGATGCCATACTCTGTTTCGTACAAATTAGTTTAATTCTTCTTGTATTTCATTGATCAATCGGAATAAAGAAATTCTTCATCTATTTTCTTATGCTCTAATTGTAAAATAAATGTTTAATTAGTCATCTCATCCATTAGTTGGTGTATTATTCTAATAGGAGCATACGGGTTACTAATAATGGATTCAGGCGGGTAGTTCTTGTTCCATCTGAAGTTAGGTCTAAGAAGGTCAGATGTCTGATCAGCTGGCCCCGCAACATCCGGACTATCAATAGCCTGCTGACTTATAGTCTGGACGTTTGGTTGAGCATCAACTGGATCAGCTGGTTGATCAGACGACATGTTTCTTATAACCTGAGCTTCATCGTCACTATCAAATTGAAAGATAACATCTTCTAATCTGTTAGCAACTTCGTTGACTTCGTTGGAATTACTTTCCACAGATTCGTCAAAGACTATGTGTATGGACTCTTTAACAATTTGATTTTGTTCATTAAATACTCTGTATGCTTTACTAACTACTGAACATCCTAACATTACACCAGTGTATGCTTTGACATCAATAGCATTCAAATGACTCTAGCCATTATTTATGAATAAAACAATTACATCCAAAAATCCTAAAATATGCAACTTTAGGGGGTTTTCCATAAAATATTTCATAGGGTGTTTATTGAGGCGTTTATTGATCATTGATCTATTTTGAGTGTAACACTCTATGTTTATGGCTTCTGTCCATAATCTTTGAGAAACACCGAAATCAGCAAGCATGGATCTAGCCGCTTCCTTCAATGTTCTGTTTCTCCTTTCAGCAATGTCATTTTGCTATGGAGTTCTGGCACTAAACAACTCGTGTCTTATACCAGACTCCTCAATGAATAGTGACAGACGTCTGTTAGTATACCAGGCTCCTCAATGAATAGTGACAGACGTCTATTGGTAAACTCAGTACCTCTATCACTTCTTATTTTAATTATTGTTAAAGCCTTTTTCATTTTGTAGTCTTCTAAGGATATTAATCAGTTGTTCAGCCGTCTGATCCTTAGAGGCTAAAAAAACAACCCAAGTAAATCTAGAAAAGTCATCTATTATGACAAGGGTATATCTCATCCCACCTAGACAGGTTACTGGAATTGGACCGAAACGATCCATGTGCAATAATTTCAGGCACTTGTCAGATTGAATATTACCCTTATTTTTAAAAGTTGATCAGGCCTGTTTGCCCATCTGGCAAGCAGAGCAGATCTTATCTTTGGAAAACTTTAACTTGGGTATTCCATTTACCAATTCTTTTGAACATAGATTGTTTATGGTTTTAAAATTGAGATGGTTTAATCTCTTATGCAATAACCAGTTTTGATCATTCTTTGCAATCATGCATACTGGTTTAGAAATCTTGTTTTTTCAATTCATCCTATATGAATTTCTATTCTACTACCTATCAACAAGGTATTCCCTTGCTTATCTTTAACTAGATATGCATTATTTTGGAAATCAAATGTGTAACTATTGTCACACATTTGACTAATTCTTATTAAGTTATAACAAAGGTACTTCTACCAAAAGTACACTATTAATAGTTAAGTTACCGTGGATAATCTTACCCTTACCCACAGTTTTACCTGTACTGTTGTCACTAAAAGTTATATTTGGCCTTGTGAATTTGACTACATCAGTTAACAACTATCTGTTGCCGGTCATGTGTCTAGAGCATCTATTGTCCAGGTACCAGACCGATTCCTCCAAGCAACTTTCCTATTCAACCTGTAAATAACATTTTACGTCTTTGGTACCCAAAATTAATTGGGTCTGTGATTCATTAGTCCCTTGGGAATCCATATTTGTGTTATCTTTATGGATTTCTTACTATGCGTTGTTAATAAGGCATAGGTGTTAGACTTGGCAGATGCCTTTTTTCCTGCTAATGACTTTTTAGCTTTATGGGATTGTTTTTGGTAAAAATTCCTTGACTTTCTATCATATTTTTCTTTGCTAGACCAACTGGTTGTTAACCTCTCAAGCTTCAGCCAACTATTAATTGGTTTTACATAAGTTTTCACATCTCTTGAAGCTAATACATCACAGTTGTGATTAGTTTCTGTATAATCTAAATGTCCCTTGACAAAGCTTATAGTCTTAAGCTCGCATTTTACTGGGTTCATCTCGTGAGTGGACTTGTCTAGGCAACTATAGTCAAATTCCAAACCGGATTTGCGTCCGGCAGGTCTTTGCTGAGTAATTAGTTGTTTGACGGCTTCTCTAGACTTTGTCTAGGAACTAACCACATATGTAAGTCTTTGGTTTTCTAAAGATATATTTTTAATAGTTTCCTAAAGCTTTTCATTCTTATATGAAAACTCACTCATGTTGTTTACCAAAGATTCTGATTGAGTATCTTGAGATGAGATGATATTATCAGACGTATGTTTCACCTTTATCTCATCAAAGGCATCTGATAGCTTCTTGTACTCAATAACCATGTCATTGAGTTCATTTATGAACTCATCTCTCGAAAACTCTTCGGAAGAGAAATCAAATACCTCATTAGTGTCATCCATGAGGCATTGAACTCCTTCATCATCTTTACTTTCAGACGAAGAACATTAGTTTGAGCTGTTAGCCCACTGGCTCTTCCTTTCCTCAGCTACTAGGGCCTTCTACTCCTTCTTCTTCTGGTCGAATGGTCTTATGTCATCTCTCCTTGGCTTCCTGCAATCTGATTTGAAGTGTCCTGGTTTATCACAATTAAAGCACTTCAAATTAGACTTAAACTCATTTCTATAATTATAATTGTTTGCATTTGAGCTAGAGTTAGGAGAAGATTGACTTTTCTTCATAAATCTGCCAAATTTCTTCATAAAAAGTGTCATGGCGTCTTCACTAATCTTCTCATCCATCTTTGTGATAGCAGTAACAAGTGACTCTTCAGTGGTCACCAAAGCTTTAGTGATGGTTGAGATTGACTACTCCTCTTCGTTCCTCTCATTTAGCTAAAACTCGTAAGCTTTTAGATCCGCGAAGAGATCGTGCATCTCTACTTTGCTAAGATCCTTTGACTCCCTCATAGCCAAAGTTTTTATATCCCATTCTTTGGGAAGAACCTTCACCACCTTCATATTAAATTCTCTGTTACTATATGTTTTTCCTAATGTGGATAGCTCGATGATGAAGCCGGTGAACCTTTCATCGAATTCCGTCATGATTTCTCCAGACTTCATCTTATACTATCATATTTTTGTGTGGAAACCATGAGTTTGTTCTCCTTGGTCTGGTCGTTGCCTTCACATAATTGGGTCAACTTTTCCCAAATCTCTTTAGCAGTGGAACAATATTTGATTTTGTTGAACATATTTTTGTATAACGTTTTGTATAGGATATCCTTAGCAACATTGTCGAGATGGACATTCCTCTTGTCTTCAGCTATCCACTCATATCTTGGCTTTTCAATCATCTTATGGACGTCGTCTACTGAAGTTGTGGTTGTTTTGTTCTTTAAGATCTTCATAGGACCGTCAATGATGACATACCACATGTCATCGTTTTAAGAGGCCAGATTAGCTTGCATCCTGATTTTTTAATCATGTTAGTCTTCATTTGTGAACATAGAGATCTTTTTAAGGATAGAAATATTTATGTTTGTTTCTTAGAGAGTAAAACACCTCTCTTTGATACCACTTGTTAGGATCAGCGTCAACAACAACCGATGGAGTTTGAGTATTGTTGAATGACTATCAACATCCAATATGGTTTTAACCATGTTAGAGGTTAAGACCTATTTCTATTCTCGTGACAAATCCTCGCGAGCTCTTGAATAGGATTCAAGTGCGAAATTAATCGCTAGATTTGAAGCGTATTGATGCAAAATGAATAAGACAGTAATAAATGGACACGGAGTTGTTTATAGATGTTTGGAGATAAAAACTCCTACGTCACCCCTTCTTCTATTCCAAGAAGGATACACAAGAAGACTTTAACTTGTATAACCTCTACACAAGCTCGGTTAGAAACCCATGACTTAACAATACCTGTTCTGAACTCCTAGCTCTCATTATATTGAACAGACACCCTCTTTTCAACTTACAACGCTTAATATTCTTAAAAATATTACATCAATTTCTCTCTCATCTTATCTTAATAGAAAGTACAAAGTATATGAATTACAACTGGGATAGTGAGAGAGTGATCTTGATCGTAGATGAACAACGTCAACAGAACTAATGGAAGAACTAAATAGAAGGACCACCAGCGTTCTTCTTGATTAAGATCCACTTATATATATGAGTCATAGTCGCTTTTCATTTAATGATGGTGTGTTGAAGAGCTTCGCGTGCTGATGTAGTGTATCTCTACTTGAGTGTTATAGACGCACTAGAGTATCGTAGCCCTACTTGAATATAGTGTGACTATTGAGCTTCTTAGAAGGTTTGTATAATGATACATGGTAGTTAATGCAATGGTCAAATCTAAATATTGACATATGGCATTATTCAGTTTATTACTGTGTGTGCTGATGTGGTAGTCGGCCGTTTGTCGGACGATGAGCAAGAAAGATGAACGGGCGTTGCTTCAGTCTTTCACTAAAGCCTAGACGTCTGCTAGCGCTTCTTTAGACTAGAGTGTATGTTGAAGCATAGACGTCTTCTAGCGCTTCTTCAGACCAGAGCGTCTATTGAAGCCTAGACGTCTACTAGCGCTTCTTCAGAACAGAGCGTCTGTTGAAGCCCAGACATCTGCTAGCGCTTCTTCAGACCAGAGCGTCTGTTGAAGCCTAGACGTCTGCTAGCGCTTCTTTAGACCAGAGCGTCTATTGAAGCCTAGACGTCTGCTAACGCTTCAGTTTGCTACTGAAGCCTAGATGACTACTAGCGCTTCTTCATACTAAAGCGTCTGTTGAAGCCTAGATTTCTGTTAGCACTTCAGTCTGCTGCTGAAGTCTAGACGTCTGCTAGCGCTTCTTTAGACCAGAGCACGTTTGTTAGCGCTTCTTCAGACCAGAGCGTCTATTGAAGCCTAGACGTCTACTAGCGCTTCAGTCTTCTCCTAAAGCTTAGACGTCTCTTAGTGCTTTAGCTCTACTTTCGTCATCTTGACAAACAGTCGTCTCATGAGCTGTTTATGCGCACAGAAATGTACACAACTTAGTTTTATTCACAAATGCATCCTTAAAGCTTTATATGAACACATCAGTAAAATCATGTTGTATTGATTAAACTAGTTCTTATTCACCTAAGTTCATTTTAATCAATTTACACGTTTTCCATTAATTAATTATTTCTTTAATTAATTTATTTATTCTTCTTTTTTTAGTTAATTTATTCTAATCACATAGTTTAATCTTTGATTTTTAGAAGATAAGTTCTTAATTGTTTCTTTTAGCTTCTCATTCTCATCAGAGACCTCATTTATTTTGTTTTCAAAACTTTTGGTTCATTATTTTGAGTTGAAAAACTTGTATTTTCAGATTTGCTTTTCAAATTTATTTCATTAAAAAGATCCGATAGTTTCTTGTACTCAATGACCATGTCATTGAGTTCAGTAATTAAATCATTTCTTGTGAATTCATCAGAGGTGAAATCAAATACCTCGTTGTCATCTTCCATGAAGCATTTGACAATTTCTTCTTCACTTTCACTTGTGGAACTCTCATCTGGATCGCTTTCAGCCCATTTTCTCTTGCTTTCCTCAGCTAGTAGAGCCTTCTGTTCCTTCTTGTTCCTCCTCTCGAATGGGTTCTTGTCATCCCTTCTGGGTTTTCAATAGTCAGCCTTAAAATGACCTGGTTTGTCACAATTAAAACTTTTTAAATTATCATTAGACTCACTTTTATAATTATTTCTGTTAGAATAAGAGTTAGAATGATTCTTCCTCGTGAATTTGCCAAACTTCTTGACAAATAGTGATATTGTGTCGTCGTTGATCTGTTCAGCAGACTTGGCAGTTGTCGAAGTAGGTGGTTCTTCATAAGTCACCAGTTCTTGTGTTGTGATAGAGCTGGACGGCCCCTCCTCATTCCTTGAGTTTATCTCAAACTCATAGGCCTTCAGATCGATAAAGAGATCATACAACTCGATCTTGTTGAGGTCATTGGATTCCCTCATAGCCATTGTTTTGATATCCCATTCTCTAGGAAAAGCTCTTATAGCTTTGATAACAACTTCTCTATTTCTATATATCATTCCCAAGGTTGATAGTTCGATGACTATGCTGCTGAATCATAGTCTCACTCAGACACATCCTGATACCGTCGAACTTCTGTGTGGCAACCATCAGCTTGTTTTCTTTTGTTTGGTCGTTGCCTTCACAAAGTTGAGTCATCTTCTCCTATATCTCTTTGGAAATTGAACATGACTTGATCTTGCTGAACATGTTCTTGTCCAAAATTTTGTAGAGAATATCTTTGGCCACGTTGTCGAGGTTGGTCTTCCTCTTGTCTTCAGCAGTCCACTAGTATATGAATATCTATCCTTCATCTCGGGAGCACCCACCATTGTATTTGTGGATGTGTTGACCTTTAGTATCTTCATGGAACCATCTATTATGACATACCACATATCATCGTCTTGTGCCGCCAGATGTGCTTGCATTCTGATCTTCCAGTCATCATAGTCTTCCTTTAGAAACATTGGAATCTTGTTTAGGTTAGACATGATTCAGATATCTGCAGTAGCTTAAGAATCGAAAACATTTCTCTAATATCACTTGTTAGAATCGATGACAACAGTAGAAGGGGGTTGAATACTGTTGTTCTAATTTCCATTTTTATGCGATTTTAATCCTGCTAAAGATTGAAAATTTGTTTATATTCTTGGATAAATCGTAGCAAGCTCTTGAACGGTTTAAAGTGCAGAAAATGATTGTGGGATTTGAAGTGATAGATATAAGACTAAATGAAGTAGTAAAGAGATAACACAAAATTTTATGGATGTTCGGAGATAAAACTCTTACGTCACCCCTTCTTCTGTTTCCAGAAGGATTCCACTAGAAGACTTTGATTTGTATAGCCTCTACATAAACCCACTCAGATCATAAGTCTTAACAATTGCCTGTCTGAACTTCTATCTCTGACACTATCTTGTTGAATAGAAAATGTTCTGTTCAACTTACAACAATGAAATTACTACCGAATGATACAAAATATTATCGCTCAACATATATCTTCTCGTGTATTCTTATCGTAGTAACTTGCAAAGAACAAACTAGAGAGAGTAATCAAAGAGATGAGATGATCAAGAAATTTCTTTTCAAAAACAGTAGAGATGTTCGTTGTTGTACTCTGATGCCTTTTTACATTTGATACATGGCAACGGTCGAATCTATTTTGTAGATACGTGGAAGCTGTACGTTTTTCATATGCCTGAAGTGCGGGATATAGTGCGCAGACGAATGGAATATTCGTATACGTGAAAATGGTACGTTTGTCGTACGCCTAGCAAACGGGGTAGTGGGCAAACGGGGTAGTGCACAAACGAATAATATTCGTTAGTACGAGATAGTGCACATGCGAATGGAATATTCGTTTATTGTTTTTCCTATCAAAGTAAAGAGTTGGTTGTATATTTTGTCGTATTCAGCTGATGTGGAACTCAGCTGATAGCGAACTCTACTAATGATCATCTTTGTTAATGAGCTACTCTACTAATAGCGAACTTGGTTGTTAGCGCTCAACTGATGAGCTATTCTGCTGATAGTCAGCGATTCATTGACTTTACTTGCACATAAACATATTGGTGAACTTAGTTTTATTCATTCATCAAAACTCTGAACTTAGTTTTATTCATTCATCAAAACCAAGTGTGTTCATTTTAATAAATTAAATCGTTCTTCATAGTTCAACTTAATTTAATGATTTCCCCATTTGATTTAATTTAACACTTTCCCCCTTTTTCCTAATTTAACAATTTCCCCTTTTTCTCTAATTTAACTTAATTTAACAATTTCCCCCCTTTTCCTAATTTAACTTAATTTAACATAATCCCATTAAATCATCGTAGTTGAGATACTATTAGGTCTCAACAAATCCTATTATTCCTACTCTCTCAATAAAAGAGGAGATCCTACCATCCTCTATGTATGGCTTCTAAAGAAAATGGAGCACATGCCTCCTCCACTTCTAGGTAAGGAAATGAATGGCACTCTCTAGACTCTATGCCTCAAGAATGCTAAGCCAGAGTTTCCCATATACGACAATGATATCATTCAAGAACTTCTATCGTAGTACGGTATCAAGAAAATGGTCTATTTGATGAATGACCAGACCATAATTGTACTTATAGGCCTCAAATGGATCACTTCGTACTACACCAGTAAACTATTCAAATAGTTTGGACGAGATGCCATGCCTCCCTATCATGATTGTGTATTGTCCATAGACAGGCCAATTGAACACAACGACTTCATCGATTATCTGGAGCTTTGGAATGATTTTGTCAAAATGGGTATTCCCAAAGATAGAAAGAACTACATCGACCAAATAATGGATAAGTTCCATCAACAACAAGCAGAAGAAGAAAGTGAGGGCTCTATCACCTCTGCTTGTGGTAGCCGAACTCGCTCCCCATAAAGAGAAGGTCTAAGTTTTACCCTTTTTGTACAAACGAAAAAAGTTAGAAGCCTAGTAGTCAAACTAACAAACCCTAAGAACTCCGAAATTTTGTAAAATGTAACATTTGAAGTTCTTTTTAAAAGAAAATATATAAAACCTTACGAGATGTTTATATATATGTCATGTTATTTGCATATGCATTTTCTTTTGTTGTTACAATTGCAATACCTTCCCTCTTCTACTATCACAGTCATTCACGATGTCAATGCTAACGGATATCAATCTGCTCCCTTGAACAAAGCACTTTCATGAAAATCAATGGTTCTTCGAGGACTACGGCCTCAACCCCATCATGAGTTTCCTGAAATACGAACTAAACTCTAACTTCATGATGGAAATGCTGTAAAGGTGGAACCCTGACAAAAGAGATTATTTCCTCGAGAGCGGGATTATATGCCCCACCATAGAAGAATTTCGGGCTATCCTAATGATAGTTAACATAAATTTTATATATCTAAAGCCATTTATAGACTCGATGTCTATTGGAAGACTTCTACAATAGGAGTACCAATACTCCAAAACAACCTGATTCCATCATTAATGGCATGAGCATCAATCTCCCAGCTTGGGCCGAGATGGAGAAGTCCTGGTGTGAGCATGATCATTTATAAGCCACTAGTTCTCCTCATGGGTTTAGAATGGATCACCTACTGCAATATTCTTGAATTGTTCAGACAATTCGGTTATAGTCACATTGCACCTACTGTCACACCCAATAAGCTTATATCTCGAAGGCTCTATGCAAAATACTTTGAAAGATGGCACGATGCTCTTCAACTAAATGCCATTCCAAAGTGAAGGAAATACCTGGAATTTATCACCAACCAGTATGAGAAAGCTCTACAAGCTAAGGAGGGAGAAGTCACTGATATTACAAATGACTATGTATGGACTTATGATGTATTCGCTTTCGTCTAGCACTTTTTCCTATTTCGATTTTTTTTTGTAAAATATTAATAAGAGAGTGTCTTTATAACAAACATTGCGAGTATGTTTATATAAACTCTATGTTTGTTTGACTGATCGAATCATGAATGAGATCCTTACACTCTAAGATTCATATCTCGTGTTTGCATTTGTATTTTATACATCTACAAAAGCTTTATCTTCCTTCCCAATTACTAAAGATGCATTATTGAAGCAATGGGAAAGAAAAGGGCTGAAGAAGACTTCAGCAAATGTCCATGATCTATATTTCCTTAAATTCAAGAAGGAATCAATCTGAAGGAAATTCTAGGAAATGGGCATACATATATAGGATCCAACTACATGAAGTTGGAAAATGGTTTGAAGACTTAAACCTATTGAGTAAACCAAAAGAAACTACAAATATATGGTTCAAGCTCTAGAATATACTTGCACATATGTATAATTCTGAAGCCCTTAGTCATTTTGCAAGTTTATTGGGTAGACCATTATACATGGACCTAATTACTGAAGGATGAGAGCACTTATCATTTGCTAGAATTAGAATTAAGGTGCATTCTAGAAGCACACTGTCGAAAAGTATGATAGTAGTGGACAGAAAATGAAAACCTACTATCATGGAAATCACTTATGAGTGGAGGCCAGACAGATACTCTTTCTGAAATACCTTCCAACATGCAAGCCCAAAATGTGATTTGACTAAGGAAGAAGATCAAAAAATTCACAAAGGTTAGAAAATAAAGATATAGGAAATAAAACAGAGGTGCTTATAATCATAGAGAAAAATGTGGTTAAAGAACAGGAAACAAAAGATGAAGAAAATTATGTTAAAAAAGAAAGCAGTACGAAGAAGGAGGTGGAACCTCAACCTAATCATGTTGAAGAGATAGTTGAGGATTCTCAATCAAATCAAGTTAAAGTGGTTGCTGATAAAAATAGAGTGGAAGATACTCAAACTAATCAAGAGAAAGAAGAGAATTTCAAGATTGATACAGAGAAATCCAAAGTTGTTGAGGATTTCCAAGATGAAGTTGAAGGAAATAAAGACAATGATCTAGAAATTCATGTTGAGAACAACAAGGTGAAGAGCCCGATAATCCTAAAAAATAATTCTTTCTATCAAATCAAAACGAGTCATATAAAGAAAAAAATCAAAATGAGAATAAACATTATGTTGGGTCAAATTATTTTGACTAAGTGTTAAAATAATTTAACCACTGAGATTTTGAAGATTAAATAACTTATGAGTTTTGATACAGGTGTATTGAAACAATATGTCATAAGACTTGGATCTAATGAGTGTCATTAGACCGATTTTGGCATTCAATGCATAAAATTAGACATACAGTCTAACTCGGTGGAGTTAGACGTGTAATCTAATATATGTGTAATTAGACGGATGGTCTAATAGATACACGGAATTAGACGTAAGTCTAATGAATGCATGGAATTAGACGTACAGTCTAACTCATCGGAGTTAGACGTGTAGTCTAATGAATGTAAAGAATTAGACGTAAGTCTAATGAATACACAGAATTAGACGTACAGTCTAACTCACCAAACTTAGACGTGTAGTCTAATATATTTGTAATTAGACGGGTAGTCTAATTTATGCGGAATTAGATGTGCGTCTAACTCCTTCAGACAAGTCTGAGGTAGAACCGGAATTAGACGTGCAGTCTAACTCAGTGGAGTTAAACGTGCAGTCTAATGGTTATTGGATAATTAGACGTGTAGTCTAATTAGTGAAAGTTAGACGTGCGTCTAACTCTTTCAGACAAGTCTGAGGTAGAACTGGAATTAGACGTGCAGTCTAACTCAATGGAGTTAGACATGCAATCTAATGGTTATTGTAATTAGACGTTAGTCTAATTCTATTAGACCAGGCGGTCTAATAGACGTTATTATTTAAAGGAGATGTGTTATTTCATTAGAATGATTCTCACAATCTGTCTAACTGAAATACGTTTAATGCTCAGTTTAAGTAGTACGCTTGAATCTAGCATTTCACCTACCCACGTGCTATAGCTGTACCCTACTTCTGCTCCACTTACTAGTGAAGATTAGTACAACAGCTATATGCATCCAATGAAGGAATGCCACGTAAGAGAATTTTCCTCACATTACTTGTTTTGCAGGTACATCCCTGATGGAATATTCGGCGCACTACCAGTGATGTACGGCCACGATTCGTGTGCTCAGAACCTGCTGTGTACAATGGAGGCTTTCCAATGTAAGAGTGTCACGTATAATTCTTGAAGATTCGACCGTTAGCTTCTGCTCAGTATTTAATAAATCTAAAGGACAACGGACAATCTGCCTTAACAAGCACAACTGTCAACCTTACGAACTTGCCAATCTTGAGAGAATTCAATCCTTCGAATACTCATATTGTGAAGCTACTTTCTGATTGTATTGTGTGTGAATCAAAAGAGAGCTAGAATCAAAACACCTTTAACTGAGTGATATTCTTCATCTTGTAATTGAACAAAAAGGGTTCTGTTCAATAGTGAGCTAAGTGTGTGTGTAAACTGTATTTGATTTAAATCCTATTATAGTGAATCCTTCCGGTGGTTGGAAGAAGGGGTGACGTAGGAGAGTTTCTCCGAACATCCATAAACAAACTGATGTGTTCTTCATTTCTATCATCTATTCATATTTCATCTTATGCTTCAAACCCAAGTAAACAATTCTGCCTTGAATCCGTTTCAAGTGTTTACACAAGTTTGCGTAGAATAGAAAGAGAATTAAATCCCTAACAAGATTTCTTTCTAACCGTTTTTCATAAGCTTTCATCGTTAGACAGACCCCCGTCTCTATCGATAAAGTCGATCCTATCAATTGGTATCAGAGCCCTGTTTCTATTCTCAAGCCTTTCCTGAAATATGTCAACCATATCCCAAGATGCTAGTGCTACATCCATTCCAACCTTCTCTCGTGAAAACTACATTGTTTGGAAGAAAATAGTTCGTGCTCATCTCTCCTCTCTTCATGATGACATGTGGAGCGTTGTCACAGAAGGTCCTATCAAGATTGATAAGGAGAAGGCTGATTGGACCGTTGATGAAATGAGGCAGAACAACCT
The DNA here is from genome assembly GCF_907164915.1 of Impatiens glandulifera. Classification (NCBI taxonomy): domain Eukaryota; kingdom Viridiplantae; phylum Streptophyta; class Magnoliopsida; order Ericales; family Balsaminaceae; genus Impatiens; species Impatiens glandulifera. The sequence goes on from NC_061868.1 coordinate 19,529,873, forward strand.
CAACAACATGCCTCTTGATGTTCTGTACAGATCTCTCGATGACAGTATGTTCAACTACATCATCGAATGTGACACTGCCAAAGAGATCTGGGACAGACTCACTCAACTGTGTGAGGGCAACAAGAAAACCAAGGAAAACAAGATCATAGTTGCCACTCAACAGTTCGACAGCTTCAAGATGCGTCCTGGTGAAACAATGAACGATTTCGACACCAGATTCAGCAAGATCGTCTCCTCTCTGTCCATTCTAGGCAAGACCTATAGCAACCGGGAGCTTGCTATCAAGGTCATGCGTGCTCTTCCAAGATAATGGAACATAAAGACTATGGCGATGAGAGAATCCAAAGATCTTAACAAGATATCTCTCTTTGATCTCTTTGCTGACCACAAGGCCTAAGAGTTCGAGCTGAACTGTAGGATGGAAGAAGATCAACCCACGTCCATTATCATTGCCAAGGCGCTGGTGACTGCTGAAGAGCCACCAACCGCTCCGGACGTGAAGATGACAGCTCAGCAGCTGAGCAGCGATGCCATGTCTCTCTTTGTGAATAAGTTTGGCGACTTCATGAAGAAGAGCAACTCTAACTCAAACTCTTCAAATTCTAATGATAATAGAAAATCTAAAGCTAATGTTACTTATTTTAACTGTGGTATTAAAGGTCATTATGCATCGGAATGCCGAAAGCCAAAGCGTGAAGATGCCAAGGATGATGGAAAAGAGCTTAAGGCTCTTATGGCTGGTGACGGAAAGAACAGAGGAAGCAGCCGTGGCTCTTACTTTTCATCTAGTGAAAGTGATGAAGAAGACGTGGCTTGCTTCATGGCCAGATAAGATGAAAAAGGAACTCAGGAGACTAAGGTATTTGATTTCTCTTCCGAAAGGTTTTCAAGGGAACAACTAGTAGTTGCACTAGATGATATGGTCATCAAGTACAGAAAGCTAGCAGAATCTCTAAATGAAACTAAATCTTCATCAGATTTAAATAAACCAAATCTGTCTAAAAGTGAAGAGTCAAATGATTTTGAAAAGAAGATTGAAGAGATCTCATCTGAGAATGAGATGCTCAAGGAACAGATTCAAACTCTTTCATCTGAAAACAAAAGGCTTAACTAGGTTTACTGTGCATGGACAAGGTCTGGTGATGCTGTCAAATATCAGATCAGCATGTTGAAACCTACTGGATCTAGATCCGGATTGAGATTTGATAGCAATGACCCTAACCTGTCATGCAAAAAGTCATAACCAAATGACAAACTTAAGCCAATAAGTTTTGTTAAAGGAAGTGTGACTAATATTTAATCTGATTCTATTCATAAAGAAGTTGCTTTCAAAAATGAAATAGTTTATGTTCCGCTGACTGTTAGCTGGCTTAAGAGTAAGCTAGAAAAGGCTAATAAGTTTATTAATTTAAAACCTGACTCTAAGTCAAGGAGTTTCAAAAGAAAATCTTCTTCAAAAGTTAAAGGATCAGTGGCTAGCAGGATGTTATCTGCTAAGTCAAAATCTTATGCATTAATCACAACAATAAATGAGAAATCCATTAGAATAACTCAAATATGGATTCCTAAGGGACTAATTGATCGAGGACCCAATTAAGTATGGGTACCAAAATGTGTAAATAGTTTATTTTGTAGGTGATGCAGGAGGATCGCAGGAAGGAAGCTAGAAGAGTACTCCTCTGAGTACACAGCTTGGAAGATCAAAAATGGCACTTGCCATTCTGGAAGAATAAATATTTTTATTTGTTAAAAATGTTTTTGGTCTTTGGACCACAAAAATTGTTTATTAAAATCTAATGTCCATATTCATAATGAGAGGAAAAATTACTTTGGAAGTAAAGATATTCTCTAGACGAATATCCTTAATCGGTCTAATTAGACAAGGGGGTCTAAAAGAAACAGTGTGTACTTAGACCTATTTTTGCTCATAATCCATGCATCTAAGTCTATATGTTGATGTGTTATACCTACGCGATTAGACGGACACGTCTAATAGACGTTAGACGTTTTTACGTCATGAGCAAATAGTTGCTCACGTTTAATCAAACACACGTCTAACACGTGGTGTTTATGCGGAATTAGACATACACGTCTAATAAACATTAGACGGATTTTTATAAACACGGAATTAGACGTATGCGTCTAATAGACGTTGTGATATATGGATTTGTGGAGTAAGAAAAACGTCTAACTACATGCCGATTAGACTGATCAAGGACAACTCTCCCACGTTGAGAGCTATCTGTTTTTCCCGCTCAAAACATCAAACAGTCATCTCTTAATAACATGAAGACACGTGTCTATCAGTTTTAGAGAAAATGACTGATATACCCTCATTTTTAATGATGATTTCTTGAAAAAGGACGTTTAACATTTATTAATGGGCCATACCCTTGATAAAAGACGGTTATTCTTTAATTCCCTCTTATGTCTATATAAGGACATTACTACATGAATTTGAAAGCTTTTAATCTCTCGAAATCCTTAAGAACCCTAGCTTTTCTTGCATCTCTCTCACTAAATCTCTTTGAAATATTGTGTTGTTTCATATCCTTTGAAAATGGTGAAGAAAATTACTTTGGGTCACTATACTTTACAGGTGGACTTTCCATCTGTATACGCGTTCGATCAACCGGAGGTGGTGAAGATGTTCCAAACCCTAGAATATTCTGGGCTGAGGAAGTATCTAGGCGGACATTTCATCTTCTACGAAAAGGAAGTTCGCGAGTTCTTCAAAACAGCAACTATGGTGGATGAATCCATCGTAGCAACCGTCAATGGAATGAAGTTCTCTTTCGATGAAGCAGTTTATGCGGAGTTCTTTGAACTTCCGACGGAGGGTCATCTATTCGACTTGATCCTTTCTTTTGAAATCATGGAGGAGATGAAGACAACTTTTTTTGCCGACGGTTCGATGATTCATGTGAATGGATCCAAGAAGGCATTCAAACCGCATTTTATTCTTCTGAACGACGTGGTGGCAAAGGCACTACAAGGGAAATCTGGCTCTTTCCATCTCTATAGTCAAGACCGTTTTGAATACATGTGTGCTATCTCAAAGGGGATCTAGGTAAACTGGGCTCATACCCTTTTCCAGAACTTGTGCTATTCTATCAGTCAGGCGAACAAGGAAAGCATACCATATGCGGCTTAACTGAGTCATTTGTTGAAGCATTTGGGGGTTCCTGTTGGTGAACCGGTGCAGATCAACTCTCCAAGAGTATTTACTGCTCTTACAGTTACTAACACGCTGACGAGGTTGAAGAGCAACCTTAAATCTGCATCTGGTGCTTCTAGTTACCAGACCGGTGGAAAGCCTTCTACCCGATCCAAACCTTCTGCTTCTGTTCTGTCAATAGGGGAAAAGAGAACGAAAACTGTGAATGAATTGGAGGCCAGTTCCTCCAGTCTGAAAAGTCCAAACAAGAAAGACTCTGAATCTGTCGATTCAAGGTTGAAGCAAGGTCCAGGCGTACTTGCTACAACTCCAACGTCCTTAGTATCCACTCCCTCAACCTTTTTGAGGAAACCTTCGAGGTCCTGTGCCTCAAAGGAGAAGAAGACAAGGGCGCCCCGCGCGTCTAAATCTGCAAATGTAAAATCTTCCAAATCTTTGGCCGTTGTGCCTAAATTTTATGTTCCCGTAGTGCAACAAGCTGAATCTGTATTTTCTCCTTTGAGAGAATCTGCTGAAGGGCCTGCTGTTGAGTCAGCCGGTCCAATTGATGAAACTGTTGACAGGATTGAATCTCCTGTTGTGCAAACTGATCTTGTAGCCGCTGGTGCTACAGAGTCATCTCAACCAGAACAAGGTGCTATTCTTATCCTTGTGGCTGGTGAACCCATCATTCCAGTTCCTAAAGATTCATTGATAGCTGGGAAAGTTGTTCGTATGGAGCTTCCTACTGAGCTCTGTAAGAAAACACAATCTGCGTTCGAACTGATGCGTTCCAGAAAACGGGCAGATGGAATTGTGATCGGTGAACCAAGACCTGCTCCAAAACTCGTAGAGGTTGTTGGAATTGGTAAATCTATTGCAATTCAAGCTCTTGAAAAAGTATCGGAGGCAACAATGATTGTTGACCTCATTTTAGAGCAAGTTAAAGTTATTAATGCTGAGAAACTGGAAATTTATGAATCTTGGTCCACGGAGAGACTGTCTTCCAAGTACAACGATGCTTTGTCAAACTCTGCTATAACTAAAGAATGGAAGAGGAGGGTGGCAAACGAGAAGAAAGTTCTGAAATGGGCAAGAACTTCAGAAGTTGGTGAGGCTCTGAAGAGAAAAGATCTAGTGGAGGCATGCATATTTGGAAAAGCTCTTTTTCCAATCTTCGAAGCCAGGAAAGCTAATTTCAATCCTGATGTGAAAGGATCTGATGTTGAAATGAAGGTATTGAAGAAGCTGAACGATATCCTGGACAATTATGTCTCTGTTGCTTCTCGACACATTTATGGCGCCGATTGCTCTGGCGCAGAACCTCTCAATGAAGAAGAAGCTATGGATATTCCAGAGTCTAACAATGATGTTGATGAGCTAGATGCTGCTCTCTTGATCGAATTCGGGAATCTTTCTACCGAAGAGAGACGCATTCTAGATCAACCTATTCAAGAATGTCTGAATGAAGAAGAAGAAGATGTGATTGTCCAAGAGCCTGAATAAGCTCTTGAGGTAAATGAAGAAGAAGTTCTTTTGGAAGATGTGACTGAGGAGGCTTTTAAAGCTCCTATTGAAGAAGATGTGATAATAACCCCTGTTGCGAGAACAGAGGTTGTTCAAGAGAAAGTGGCCGAGGATACTCAGCTAGAAACTGCCAGAACTAAGGGGGGACCCTCTAAAGAGAAGGTCGATGAAGAAGAGAGTTCCTCATCTGAGGAGGAACAGGATCAACAAGCAACTTTTGTCAAGTCCCGTCTATTTCCCGACACCATTGTGGGAAATATTCACGAAAACATCAATAATCCTATTCACTACTCTGGAAATCTGCTTGAGAGATTTCAGAGAGCTGAAGAAGAAATTGAAGAAGAAGAGCGAGATGAAGCTGCTAGAAAAGCCGAAATGAATCAACCGGAGCAATCCTTGCAGATTCATACAAACATTGAGCCTATTCAAAGCATGGCAGCGGAATCTGAAGAAATCTCGTCTCATAAAGAGTCATCTGCCGGAGGAAACAAGGTGTTAAAATCTATGAGGTCCATGCTCTCATCGATTCAGAAGACCATGTCACACGCCATGATCTCAAAGGAAGAAGAAAGAGAGGGCTTTAACAAGATTTTCAAAGTTCTCACTGAGCTGGATAAAACTTTAAAGAAGAACACATATGAGACTCATATAGCCAATGTAAACTTCTCAAAGTTTGAAAAGCAGCTTGTCAATAGTCAAACCGAATTATTTGATATTGAAAGGCAATTCAATGATGAACGCCACAAGGAAACCTTGTAAGAATTCAGTCTTGTGAAGAATCAGATGTTAGAAATATAGAGGTGCTTGAGCATGAATGATAATGAACGTCAGGAATTTGCTGACTCCATTGCTAGGAAATTTCAAGCAAAGCAGGACGCAAAGGCCAATGCTGAATGTGCTCAACCTCGACCAGCTCAAGGAGAGTCAAGCAGAAGAAACGATGGTGTGTCAACCGGCACAAGATCCAGGCGAGCTCCAAGCATCGATGACAATCCTAGGCCAACCAAGAGAGGTGGAGGTCGAAGCGGTGGTGAGCGTGGAGGTCGAAGTGGTGGTGGCCGGAGTAGGCTAACCAATGTTGATCAAGGTGGACGTGCCAGTGGTGGTGAACGCGGTGGAAGATTAAGTGGTGGCGGTCATGGTGGTCGCGGCTATCCTCCTTTCTTCAACATGCTTCCTGGTCAAGAAATGAGTCCAACCGATCCTCGAGTTAAAAGGGAAGAACAATGATATCTCTTCTTTTAATTTATTTAACTCTACTGAACAATTGTCTTTGATGGTTTTTCGAATACTGGTTTTTGGATGAATGATGTAAGTGAACAAGGGCTTTGTTTATTTATATGATGAATGCATATTTTGGTATATGTATGCAGGTTTGCAATTTCTTCATCAAAAAGGGGGAAATTGTTGGGTCAAATTATTTTGACTAAGTGTTGAAATAATTTAACCACTGAGATTTTGATGATGAAATAATTTATGAGTTTTGATACAGGTGTATTGAAACAATATGTCATAAGACTTGAATCTAATGAGGGTCATTAGACCGATTTTGGCATTCAATGCATAAAATTAGACGTACAGTCAAACTCAGTGGAGTTAGATGTGTAGTCTAATAGACGTGTAATTAGACGGATGGTCTAATAGATACACGGAATTAGACGTAAGTCTAATGAATGCACAGAATTAGACGTACAGTCTAACTCATCGGAGTTAGACGTGTAGTCTAATGAATGTAAAGAATTAGACGTAAGCCTGATGAATACAGGAAATTAGACGTACAGTCTAACTCACCGGAGTTAGACGTGTAGTCTAATATATTTGCAATTAAATGGGTAGTCTAATTTATGCGGAATTAGACGTGCGTCTAACTCTTTCAGACAAGTCTGAAGTAGAACCGGAATTAGATGTGCAGTCTAACTCAGTGGAGTTAAACGTGCAGTCTAATAGTTATTGGATAATTAGACATGTAGTCTAATTAGTGAAAGTTAGACGTGCGGCTAACTCCTTCAGACAAGTCTGAGGTAGAACCGGAATTAGACGTGTAGTCTAACTCAATGGAGTTAGACGTGCAGTCTAATGTTTATTGTAATTAGACGTTAGTCTAATTCTATTAGACCAGGCGGTCTAATAGACGTTATTATTTAAAGGAGATGTGTTATTTCATTAGACTGATTCTCACAATCCGTCTAACTGAAATACGTCTAATGCTCAGTTTATGCAGTACGCTTGAATCTAGCATTTCACATACCCACGTGCTATAGCTGTACCCTACTTCTGCTCCACTTTCTAGTGAAGATTAGTACAACAGCTATATGCATCCAATCAAGGAATGCCACGTAAGAGAATTTTCCTCACATTACTTGTTTTGCAGGTACATCCCTGATGGAATATTCGGCGTACTACCAGTGATGTACGACCACGATCCTTGTGCTCAGAACCTACTGTGTACAATGGAGGCTTTCCAATGGAAGAGTGCCACGTATCATTCATGAAGATTCGACCGTTAGCTCTTGCTCAGTATTTAAAGGACAACGGACAATCTGCCTTAACAAGCACAACTGTCAACCTTACGAACTTGCCAATCTTGAGAGAATTCAAGCCTTCGAATACTCATATTGTGAAGCTGCTTTCTGATTGTACTATGTGTGAATCAAGAGAGAGCTAGAATCAAAACACCTTTAGCTGAGTGATATTCTTCATCTTGTAATTGAACAGAAAGTGTTCTGTTCAATAGTGAGCTAAGTGTGTGTAAACTGTATTTGATTCGAATCATATTATAGTGAATCCTTCCGGTGGTTGGAAGAAGGGGTGACGTAGGAGAGTTTCTCCGAGCATCCATAAACAAACTACTGTGTTCTTCATTTCTGTAATCTTTTCATATTTCATCTTGTTCTTCAAACCCAAGTAAACAATTCCGCCTTGAATCTGTTTCAAGTGTTTACACAAGTTTGCGTAGAATAGAAAGCGAATTAAATCCCTAAGAGAATTTCTTTCAAACCGTTTTTCATAAGCCTTCATCGTTAGCCAGACCCCCGTCTCTATCGATAAAGTCGATCCTATCACATTATTCAATAACCTCTTCAGATTATCCCCCTTTCATTACAAGAGGAAGGGGAAGGGAAGAGGATGAACAAGGGGAAGAGGAAGACAACCCGTTGAAACATCAAGTTGGTATGAAAATAAAAATCCTGATTTGATACAATTTGTAATCTTTGTTGGTAATCTTTGTTTCTCGTATGTTTGATTGATATTAATCAGGTTCTTTAGGGTCATTTGATTGTCATCTTTTAATCATAGCTAGGGTTTGTCTAGCTTTGATTCTTGACCCTCCCACTTTTGGGATTTTAATGAAATAGTTTTATCCGTTTTCCCAAAAAAGCTTTATCTCTCACTCTTCTTCACATTTTGCTAGGTACTTTTGAACAATTACAGCCCCACAAAGAAGAGATCCAAGAACACGACGTTTTGTGCACCAAGTAATGGCCGAAGGAACTCCAAAGAATTATAAGGATAGAGTATCTCCAACTGAATTTGTTGAGTAAAAGCTACTCTTTAGCAAGTAACTAAGCAAATGGCAATACTAACGAGCTTGATGACTAAGCTTGTTATCCCTGTTCAGGAGCAAGCATCCTCATTACGACAACCACAACATAATATACATATCGCCACTCCGATCATTATTAATCTTCAAACGCGTTGTAACATGGAAGAAGCCTCTATCTACGAGGAACCTCTTGAAGATGATAACAGGTCAGCAAGGACTCAACCAAAAGTTGTTGATAAACCCAATGCCCAAGAAGGGGTAAACCCTCCGATCATCCCTCTTACATACGAGGTCTAAATGGCTCAATTGAATGCTAACTAGGCCAAGTTCCAAGAACAGCTCAATCAATTTACCAAAGGTAGTTTGGATGAACACCATGATTGGAAAACACAATGAAAATTGTCGAACGAGCAATGATCCCTTTGGAATAAAACTACATTTTTTTTGTCAAAGTATGTAAGCAAGACTGATCCTGCTGCACTCTTTCAGATAAACACCAAGGCTATGACACCTTTATATATGAGAGAACCAAAAATCCTCCATCTATTTTCACATTATTTAGATGGTGCAGTCATACGTTGATAGCACCAAAAGAAGATAATTTATCTTCAAACTATTGAGGAACTCGCGTCAGCCTTCATAAAATGTTTCAGCATGCATCTCAACTTAGAACGGCCTGAGATGAAACTCAAAAATGTGAAACAAGGTGAAAACGAGAAATTTGTTGTCTTCATCGTTAGGTGGAAAGTTGTTGCTGAAAAGATTGATTCTCTAAATAGCGAGCAAAGACAAATAACCTTGATTTTGGATAACGTTAACGAACGATATTCTGTTGGATTTACCGTCAAAACTTTCCAAAACATGAAGAAGCTCCTCAAAATGGGTAATAACCTTGACGAAGCCTTTGATTAGGAAACAAAAGAGTGCAAAACCGTGAAGGCATATCTTGTTCCTCCTCGACCTTAAAGGAAGGACAAAGCCGAAATCCACCAAGTCCCAACTACATGGAAAGCTCTAGTCTCTCCTAAGCTCAGTTCAAGAAAACTAGTTTTGGCTAAAACAAATGTCCCGGCGACATCTAAACCGCCAATAACGAGGGTCCCAAGACCTCCCAGAATTTTTGACGATTTGGGTATGACCTGAGTCAAGCCCTTACCCTGCTTCAACATAGGAATTTGATCGAACCCTTAACTCCTCGAGAGGAACAAGAGTTCCTTAGAAAGTTTGAAGGGGCATGATGTGTGTATCATGAAATGAAAGGTCACTCTACTAATAGTTTCCTGTCCGTTTTGGAGAAAGCTCCTTCTGTGTAACTTGCTTGTGGCCACTAGTCTTGACCACAAATCTAGATAGTTCATTCCCCTATAGATGATACCCGGACGAATATCAGTATGCATATGGAGATTCACGATAGTTCAGATTCGAGCAACTAAACTAGTTACCGCCCCGTGGGAGAATACTTTTTATATTCATAGATCGTGGACCTAAGTCACAAGCCCAAACAATCAAATCATTCCCAAGATGCTCCCATTATTTTGTTGGCCCAATCAGCTGTTGAAATTTCCACCAAGCAGAAGCCTAAAACCAGTAACTCATCTGTCAATACAGGAGCTGCCAACCTTTCCCTTGATAAAAAATGATCTTCAGTTTCAACTACTTTGAATACACAAGGGCATACTATCGTGGCGCCTAGATATGAAAAAGTGAATTGTAAAGGTGACTCTACTATGAGGTTTAGTGACAAACATGGCAATCTTAACTTATCTCTGTTGTCAAGACCTGATTGATCAAAAGATCATTCCTAAACTTGAAATTGCGAGAAATCTATTGTCGATCATCAAGTAAACCTGATTTCCGAGGACGAACCTATTAACCCTCTAGAAGTTAATATGGTCAACCCATGGCCCAAAAAGGAGAATAAAAAATCCAACCACCACCGCTCATAGCTCGTAATTGGTGGATTCCCGATAATCCTAGCACTAATTCTCCAAGAAGAGGTGTTCTAGAAGTCTCAGAAACCTGGAGTGGAGCCGACTTCCAACCTAGTTTTATGAAAACAACCCATGCGGTTAATCTTCTTAAACATCTAATAATCCAAGAAGGAAAAACGAGCCAAGAGCTTTAAACCCTGGTGATAGTCTTCTTACTCAACTTAAGAAGACCAATGCCAAAATTTCTATCTATGATATCTTGATATATTCTATCGAACACCGGCAAGCTGTTCTGAATGAACTAAGCCAGGCTAGTATTCCATCCAACACGACTCTTAAAGAGTTTGTTGAAATCATTTCAGCAACTCCACAGATCAACATGATAGGATTTGAGGACAAAGACATACCTTCTCCTAACGAAACCCATGTTAAAGACTTTTCTGTAAAGATGGATGACAAAGTCATTCCTATGTCTTTAATCCATAATGGTTCAGCACTCTCACCATGGTTGACAATGTCCATGGAAGACTCTCCAAGAGATCGACATTTCTGCTGATTAGTTCTTCCCTCAGACTTGTCCGTCCAGGGCTTTGATAATTCTTGCCGAGAGATTATGCGTAGCTTCCGAACAATGATTTACAAGTTGATACACCTTTTGAGGTTGAATTATGCGTAATTAATATGTGACCATCTTATAACATAATCTTGAGATGACCTTTGTTGCATCAGGCTAAGGCTCTTGCCTCTACCTTGCATCAGAATATGTGTTTCATGGCTAATGGAAATCTCGTCACCATAGAAGGAAAGAAATCAGTCACAGTCATAGTCGGTTCAACTCATTCCACTAACTTAGAGATTGAATTAAGTGGGTTCAATATCTGTCATATATTTAGGCAATGTCAAGACTCGCATAGTATCTGATGTTGTAATAAATAAAGAAGTCTATAAAGACAATCATAATGGGATGTCTTTGTCTTTTTGTAATAAAGCGTCCAATAAAATGCTAGAGTGCGGTTTCAAATATATGTCAGATGGTGATGATGTTTTATTCCAATATGAATTTAATTTCAAATTTAAAAACTTCTTGGAACACGAGGAAGAAATCGTTTCCCTAGCTGAAACGACGATCGAAGTAAACCTCAATACATAGGACAATCCTCAAATCGTTTTGATTGGACAAAGCCTAAGTGATGACGAAAGTCCTGAGATGATAGAATTGACGAAGACCTACAAAGACGTGTTCGTTTGGTCTTACAAGGATATGTCTAGAGTGGATCCTACTATTGTTCAACATCAGATCCTCCTTATCTGAAGGCTAAACCCGTTAAAAAAAGTTGAGACGGATGAAAACTGAGGATGTTATCATGAATAAAGAAGAAGTCCAGAAATAGTTGGAAGTAAAATTCCTCGAAGCGGTGGACTACCGCACCGCACATGGATAGCCAATGTGGTTTCAATCTTGAAAAAAGGATGGAAAGATGCGCGTGTGTGTAGACTACCGAGATCTAAACAAAGCTAGTTCTAAGGATAGCTTTCATTTGCCTCACATCGACATTCTGGTCGATCATGCTACTGACAATCAACTTTTGTCTTTTATAGATGGATTCTCATGATATAACCAAATCCTGGTCGCTCAAGAAGACAAGAGAAGACCACATTTATCACAAAGGTAGACACGTTTTGTATTAAGGTCATGCCCTTCGATCCAAAAGACACTGGAACTACCTATCAACGAGCAGTAATAATGATTTTCCACGACATGATTCATAAATAGGTGGAAGTCTATATTGACGGCATGATCGTGAAGTCTAAAGATTGTTAGAGTAATATTCCTAACTTAGATAAATTCCTAAAAAAAATTCAAAAATATCGACTTCGACTAAATCCAAATAAGTGTGCTTTTGGAGTTAACGTCGGTAAGATGCTAGGATTTCTTATTACCCAACGTGTAATAGAAATTGATCCCTCTAAAATCGAGGCCATTACGGCTATGCCTCCGCCTCAAAATGAGATAGAAGTTTGAGGCTTCTTCGGAAAAATCCAGTTGATCAGTCGTTTCATTAGCAAACTAACTCTCACATATGATCTTCTTTTCAAGCTCCTAAAAAAGGATCAGAAATTCCAATAAAATGAAACTTGTTGACAAGATTTTGAAAAAATAAAATACTATACCGGTCTTTATGCCTCCAAGGCCCGGTGTTCCTTTATTTCTCTATCTCACTATGATAGATTCGGTTATAGGCAGTCTGTTGGCTCGAGAAAATGAGAACAAACTCGAAATTGTCGTCTAGTACCTCAACAATAGATTGACTGAGTACGAATTTAACTATTCTACACCCGAGAAAATATGTTGGGTACTTGCATGAGTCACCAAAAGAGTGAGACATTATATGCAAGCTCACCCTATCAAATTGGTATCCCGACTAGATCCAATCCACTTTCTATTTCAATGAACGCTGATTTTGCCTAAACTCTCTAAATGGATGATGATGATGATGATGATTTTTGAATATGTTATCACATATACGGTTCAAAAGTATGTTAAATGAAGCATTATTGCAGACTTCCTAGCATGTCAACCTATCACGATTAAGCCTTCTTTTGAACTCGACTTTCCCGATGACACCGTAATGTCTATTTCTTCAAACATAAGAGTTGATTGTAATTTACAGATCATGATTTCATGATCTGTATCAAAAGATACAAGATCTGCAATTCTTGATCAATTCAAGAACAATCGGTCCTCTTGGACCAAGGCAAAGTACCGAGGTTCTTAACTTGGGATCAAGAATCCTCGATCCGGACCAAGACAAATAACTGATGTTATTGAGTCTGGACCAAGACCAACGACCGATGTTCTTGAGTTAGGATCGAGACTTAAGACCGGTGTTCTTAAGCAAGGACCGAGGAATTCGGCCGAGGTTTCTAACCTCGGACTGAGAGGTCTGACCTGGGACCAATCCTCCCAGCTCCACGACCAAGACTCCCAAACCTAGGTCCAAGCTTTCTGAGCCCTAAGACCGAGTAGTTAGAGTTCGAGACCAAGCCTCCTAAACCTAGGACCGAACCCTCCGGATCCAAGGACCCACACTCCCGAGCCCTGATCTTGAGCTTCCTAGTCTAGACCAAGACTGTTTGAGCCAAAATCGAAAAATGGACTCAGACCCTAGGACTTCGTTCCTAAGGCCTGTTTGGTTCCACTTTTCAAAATCTAAAATTATTTTTGTAATTTTGGAACCCTAATCCATTTTCAAATAATTTTGAAAGGTCAGAAAATGATATTTAAATATTTTCGGGAGATTTCCTAAACAAATATTATATCTAAGGCCTCGTTTTGGAATTTATTTAAATTCTAACACTTTTTCTGATATTTTTCATGGTTTTTACTTAATCTTATATCAACGCAACCATAGGTATTCCCTTTTAAATTATTTTATACAATTATTTACGTAATCTAAATATATCCTTGTTTAGGACCATCAGACTACTAATTAAAGGAAATAAAATTATAAATAAATCATGTAATAGCCCAACTTTGTTTCAAAAAATTAAACCGTCCTTTGACGGGTGTGGAATACATAGCGCGAAATCCCTTTCCTAAGCGTAACTAAAAATCGAACCCCTTATAGAACCTCTGGTATAAGGTACATTTATATACAAATTCTTTACTGATTTTTTAAAATCATTTGGTGACTCTGTTTTTTAAATAAATAATCTTTTAAATTAGTTATATAATAAATTTAAATCATATTTTAATCAAATTCTTAATTAGTCCAGATTATTAAAATTTGAATATAATTAGTTATTTTTACATAATTAATTTCTAAAGCTCTTAGGTATTTTCAAGATCTTTTAAATTAATATTTTCTCTTAGAAATGATGCATGACACGCACACCAAGGTTGAAACGCATCGAACCTCCGGCCATCTCAAATCCTCCCGTATTACTATGTGTCATCGACACATGCTAAGCTACGGGGTCACCTCCAGGGGTTACAAGAGTAATATTGTTGTTGGACAAAATGTATCGAAACACTAGTTCGGGGCTCATTTGTGTGTTCAAATGTCAATTTTCATAAATAGTCGGAATTTGGTAAACCTGAAATGTTTAGATTGACCGCTTCAAAACAACTTGAATTTTGAGTATAATATTGTTGTAAACAAATTTTTACAAAAGGCCAAAAACATCAAAACCGAGTTGAAACGGGCAAGTCGAGAGTGAGTTTATGGAGGTCAACGCATTAGGCTTCATGCACAAAAAGATTTAAAATCGCGAGTACTAACGTCAATGCTGACACCAGGTGCGGATCATTTGGAAAAAAACTTTTAAAATCTAGGATTTTTAGCCATATTCGATGAAGAAATTCTAGAGACATCTTCAACTTCAAAAATTCATCCAGATCGATATACTTAATAGAATTAGCTGATCTTAGATGTTTTAGAAAGCTGGAAGAGTCATATACCATATTCTTTTATACTCAAAATAACGTCGATGCTCTTAACCCCCTTAAATCGGAGGTAGAATACGATGCGTCCAAGACATGATCAAATCAGACATGCCATCAATATTTGATTCATAACTAATTATGTAATTCTTAGTTTTTGGATTGTGGCCTATGGTTGGAAAGATAAGGCATAGCCCGTTCGAATGTCACCAGTCTCCGCATCTATATTTGTTGGGTCAAATTATTTTGACTAAATGTCAAAGTAATTTGACTATTGGAATTTGGATGATGAATGTATATAAAACTCAATTGACGCATCTAATTATTTTTTATGTAGTTGTATCGAAAACAAGTTTTATTAGATTGAGTCTTAATGAGGTTCATTAGACCGATTTGGCATTTGAAGCATTGAGTTAGACGTGCAGTCTAACTAGAAAAGTTAGACGTGCAGTCTAACATACGGAGTTAGACGTGTAGTCTAACACACGGAGTTAGACGTGCAGTCTAACACACTGAGTTAGACGTGCAGTCTAACTAGCGGAGTTTGACGTGCAGTCTAACACACGTAGTTAGACGTGCAGTCTAACTAGCGGAGTTAGACGTGTAGTATAACTAGAGGAGTTAGACATGAAGTCTAACACACGAAGTTAGATGAGCAGTC
This sequence comes from Impatiens glandulifera, assembly GCF_907164915.1. Taxonomy (NCBI): domain Eukaryota; kingdom Viridiplantae; phylum Streptophyta; class Magnoliopsida; order Ericales; family Balsaminaceae; genus Impatiens; species Impatiens glandulifera. The sequence goes on from NC_061868.1 coordinate 19,545,137, forward strand.
TATCACACAGAGTTAGACAGGTAGTCTAACTAGCGGAGTTAGACGTGCAGTCTAACTAGCGAAGTTAGACGTGCAGTCTAACATACGGAGTTAGACGTGTAGTCTAAATAGCGGAGTTAGATGTGCAGTCTAACTAGCGGAGTTAGACGTACAGTCTAACACACGGAGTTAGACGTGCAGTTTAACTAGCGAAGTTAGACGTGCAATCTAATTAGAAGAGTTAGACGTGCAGTCTAACACACGGAGTTAGACGTGAAGTCTAACTAGCGAAGTTAGACGTGTAGTCTAATAGATGAGAGTTAGACGTGAGGTTTAACTCCTTCAGATTAGTCTGAAGGGATGTATAGTTAGACGTGCATTCTAACTAATGAAAGTTAGACGTGAGGTCTAACTCCTTCAGATTAGTCTGAAGGGATGTATAGTTAGACGTGCAGTCTAACTAATGAAAGTTAGACGTGCAGTCTAACTCCTTCAGATTAGTTTGAAGTGAATTGTAATTAGACGTGAAGTCTAATCCCTTTAGACCAGGTGGTCTAATGGATGATACTATTAGACAGGGGCGTCTAATTTTATTAGACGATGTCGTCTAAGTGAAATACGTCTAATGCGAGGCTTAAGCAGTTGTTTGAAGCTAGCACCCGTCTACCCACGATTAACTAGCTGTACGCTACTTCTGCGCCACTTTCTTATGGAAGAGAGGGTCAAGACCCTCATTGAAGAATTTGTCAACGACGTGGTTCAGTCATGGAAGAAGGAAATCAAAGAAACCGCGGCTAAAACATTCGAGATGGCCGAAACGACAAAGGATGATCTAAACAAGGCGGTCGATCGAATCACGTCTGTTGAAACAAACTACGGTAATACGGATCAATTGTACGACGGTCATCTTGATCGAACCAAGGCATTGGAGGATATAACTCCGAAGCTGGTGAACGACCTCGCTTCGGTCAGCCAAAGGGTAGCTGATATGGAACGGTCTCAAGAAACGACCGATCAAAGGTTGACGAAGGTCGATGAGGACCTGGCTCGATCAGGTGCCCAAGTCGGCTCAACACTTGACAGGGTAATGACCCTTGAAGAAAAGAATGCCAAGTTTGAAGTCGATCTCAAGGCGGTAACCGAACAGGTGGCGGAGCTAATAGAAACTAAGCTGGCTGCCGACAAGGCACTTGAGGAAGCGAATGCTCTCGCGGCTCAGAAGCTCCAAGATGCCCTGGATGAGCAGACCCGGATTCAGAAGGAAACGACAGAGGCGGATGCGAACATAGCCGGACATATGCAAAATCTAGAAAACAGCGTACCGGCCATAGCAGCATCCATAGCGGCTCAACAAGCCAAAGATGCTAACCGGCTAAGGGCCCAAAAAGAAACGTATAACAATTTCGCCAAGGCTCACAAGAAGTCCAAGGCGGTTGCTTCCTCTTCCGTTCCGGTTACACGAAAAAGGAAAGCTGCTTCGAGGAGGGCGGAAATCACCGGACTATTGGACAAAGTCACTGACACGATTGTTGACCCTCCACCCAACCCGGTTTTTCAAGCCGAGGATGATTTCGAGGAAGAGCTCGAGCCACAACTCACAAGACGGCGGTGTTTGAATGCGGTTCCAATCAGATCGATTGGTCAACCGTTCTCTCCTCACACCGGCACCTCAGGCGGTCAAGGACCCTCTTCCAGGACGGCTAAGGGAATAACAACCGATGAATTGCTGGAACATTTCCTATAGCCTAGAGCAAAGAAATAGGGGCCTTATTTACTTTTATTTAATTACGTCTATTTCGGTTATATATATAGTATTTTTTCCTTAGTATATTTCTTATATATAAAGTGATTTTTGGAAACCGGCCTACATTTGCACTCTTACATGATTTTGAATATTTTAAATAAAATAATCAAAAAGGGAGAAATTGATAAGATAAAAGATAAAAAATTTCAAATTTTTCAAAACTTTTCTCAAAATTTTCCAAAATTTTTCGAAAAATTCTCCCAAGTTAGTTTCCAAAAATCCGGAAAAATAAACTCTTAAAAACAAAACCGGCCTATATTTGCATTCTTACATGATTTTGAATATTTTAAATAAAATAATCAAAAAGGGAGAAATTGTTAGATAAAATTAGATCGGTTAAACAAAACTTAACAAAAACAAATCTCTTGTGCAGGAATAGGCAAAGAATTCAACCGGTCAAATTACTCAACCGGTTAAGAAACTCAACCGGCCAAGCAATCAAACCGACCAAAAACCTGACCGAACAAGAAAGACAAGATCGGTCAAATCAGAAGGCCAAAATCATTGAACAGTCGGTCAATCAGAAGCTATGGAAAAATCGGAAGTCATCCGGTTAACATAAACAACTGACCAGCACAAATAGATACTTCGGGTATCTGTTGAGAATGATACCGAAGGAACAGACTTAGTATTGCCATATTTATACAAGTCTGAGAACAGTCTGCAGGCTGCAGAAGACCGTCCTACAAGATCTTTCCACTCCAGGATAAATCAGAAATGCAATCTTCCAGGTACAGGCAACTGTCCAACCGACAATTGCCATATTGAGTAAAAGACAAACCTAGCCGGTTTGACCTACACACTGAAAGACTAGACCGCCAGGTCTGAAGACTAGACCGCCAGGTCTGAATCACTGAACATCTGCTCAACCAATCAGATTCAAGGAAATGAAATGTGACCATTGGCACATTTCACCTATAAAAGAAGGAGTTGAAGAGGAATAAATGCGGTTACAAGATCTGAATTTTCTACAGCCTAAGTAAAAAGATTGTGTTCTATCTCTAGAAAGCTTAAGCGCTTATTTGAAGTGTACTTACAATTTCGGTTAAAATTGTACGGGTGTTATCGAGCAGGAAATAAGTCTCGATCGGATTGTGTTTGTATTCCTTAGTGAATATCTTTCTCGCGGTTTCGAGAGGAAGTGGTGACGTACGAGCTTTATCTCCGAACATCCATAAAAACCTGTTTTATTATTTACTTTCCGCCTGCTTTACTTTCTAACCGATCTGCACTAACCTACTAATACCACTCCAACTGATTCAACATCACCTAAATCAAATTACTAAGCTCCAAAACCGACCCAGCAATCTCCAAACCTGTCTTATTCAAATCCGGTTCTGCCTATCTCGTGTGTGTGCTGCTTTAACCTGAAACAAACTACTTTCGCGCTTGAACTCGGTTTAAGGGTTTGTGACAGTTTGGGTAGTATTGAAACCCCGGTATTAATATTTAACCGGATTAATCACCACCTTTGAGTGAGACGCGCTAACCGGCCAGACCCCGGTTCCCCAGCCACGACCTAGATCCTAACACTATCCATTAATGATGTGTTACTTATGGATAACTTGTGTTATAACTTGATTAGTATTAGTCAACTATGTGATAATGGTTTGTCAGTTGATTTTCAAACTCATGCATGCTTAGTTAAGGATTAACATGGTAACACTTTACTAACTGGTAGTAGAGTAGGAAACTCGTATAAAATGAATTGGAAAAAAGAATCTTCTGATCCTATGTGCATGATTGCCAAGAATGACCAGAAATGGTTATGGCATAAAAGGTTGAACCATTTAAATTTCAAAACCATAAACAATATTTGTTCAAATAATTTAGTTATTGGTTTACATAAACTTCAGTTTTCAAAGGACAAGGTATGCTCTGCCTGCTAGTTGGGCAAACAGGGCAGATCATCGTTCAAAAGTAAAGGGAAATTTCAATCCAGACGTTGCTTAGAATTGTTACATATGGATCTTTTTGGTCCAATTCCTTTAAAGAGCCTAGGAGGAATGAGATTTGACCTAATTGTTATTGATGATTTTTCTCGATTTATATGGGTAGCATTTTTGCCATCGAAGGATAAAACCGCTGAAAATTTGATTAAAATATTTAAAAGAATTCAGAATCAGAAATCTTTGAATATTGCATGCATTAAAAGTGACCAGGGAACTAAGTTCACTAACAGATACCTATCATCTTATCTTGAGGAGTCCATAATTAGGACGAGTTGTCTAGTGCTAGAACTCCACAGCAAAATGGTATTGCTGAGAGAAGAGTGAGGACTCTAAAGGAAGCAACAAGATCTATGCTGGCTGAATCAGACGTACCTTAGAGGTTCTGGGAAGAAGCCATAAACACTGTTTGTTACACACAAAATCGGTCAATAATTAACAATCGTTTTGATAAAACTCCCTATGAACTGTATTACGGAAGAATTCTCATAGTTTCTTATTTTAAAGTATTCGGGTGTAAATGTTTTATTCATAACAATGGAAAGATTTATTTGACCACATTTGATGTTAAATAAGATGAGGGATTCATGTTGGGATATTCCTCAGTAAGCAAGGCTTACAGAGTATACAACAACAGAACACAAACCGTTGAAGAATCCGTCCATGTAGTCTTTGATGAACCTGTTGAGAGCAAATCCATCGATCCCATTGACCTTGCTGACAGATTAGAAGTGACAACTCAACTCTTGAGTCTGTAAGTGAGGAAGAAGCTCTGGATAAACAGATTTCGTTGTCTGACCTTGTGGCTGATCCGGTTGAGACTCAACCAGACGTACAAACTCATGGTCAACAAACTGTTGAAAGTTTGGACGTCGCGGAGTCACCTGTTTATATGACCAATCCCCTTGGATCCAACTTCAGATGGAACATGAATCATCCACCTAAATTGATCATCGGAAATCCCTTTTCTCCTCGAAGGACAAGACGTCAATTGATGGATGAAATGGCCAATTTTGTCTTTATTTCTCAAATTGAACCCAAGAAAACTGGAGAAGCAGTAGTTGATCCTGATTGGATAAATGCTATGTAGAAGGAGTTAAACCAATTTGTGAGAAATAAAGTGTGGCATCTAACTCCTAGACCAACTGACCAGTTAGTCATAGGAACAAGATGGGTCTTTAGAAATAAGCTTAGTGAAGATGGTTTAGTTATTAGAAACAAAGCTCGTTTAGTTGCTCAAGGATACAGACATGAGGAAGGTATCGACTTTGATGAGTCTTTTGCACCTGTAGCAAGACTTAAAGCACTTAGAATCTTCCTAGAAATATGCATCATTTAAGAACTTTACAATCTTTAAAATGGATGTGAAAAGTGAATTTTTAAATGGAAAATTAAATGAAGATGTCTATGTTGAACAACCCGCTGGTTTTGTAGATCATACGTCACCAAATCATGTTTATAAGCTTGACAAAGCCCTGTATGATCTGAAATAAGCCCCTAGAGCTTGGTATGACACTTTGACTGAATTTTTGTTTGATCATGACTTTGTCATCGGAACTGTGGATAAAACACTAGTTAGATTCACTAAAGACTCTCACATTCTGCTTGCTCAAATATATGTTGTTGATATTATATTTGGTTCAACTAATACCAAATTGTGTGAGAAATTTGCTAAGCTGATGCAAGACAGATTTGAAATGAGCATGATGGGAGAACTAACGTTCTTCCTTGGGCTTCAAGTCCGTCAGCTGGAAAAAGGAACCTTCATCAATCAAGCCAAGTATACCAAAGAAGTGCTAAAGAAGTTTGGGATGGAGAACTACTCTGCCGCAACAACTCCAATGAGCTCCTCTAGTAAATTGGATAGAGATGAAGGTGGACAAAGTGTAGATGTCATAGCCTATAGAGGTTTAATCGGATCTTTGCTCTATGTGACTGCTAGTAGACCAGATATCCAATTTGTTGTTGGTGTCTGTGGAAGATTTCAGACTAATCCTAAACTCTCTCACTTTACTACTGCTAAACGCATTCTTAAATATTTAAAGGGAACCCAAAATGTGGGACTGTGGTATCCGAAGGATTCCAGTTTCAATTTGACAAGTTTCTCAGATGCAGATTATGCAGGGTGCAAAATTGATAGAAAGAGCACAAGTGGAACTTGCCAGTTCCTTGGAGATCGTCTTATTTCATGGTTCATCAAGAAGTAGACGTCATTCGCCTCATCTACAGATGAAGCAGAGTATCTTTTGCTCTCAACTTAGACTGGAAGCTGTTGCTCTCAACTTTTGTGGGTTCAACAACAGCTCAGGGACTATGGGATTGAGGCCGATGAATCTCCAATTTTCTGTGACAACACTAGTGCTATTGCAATTACCTATAATCCAGTACTACATTCTGGACAAAGCATATCGAAATCAGACATCATTTTATTCGAGAACACGTCAATCAGAAGCAGATTCGTCTTGAGTATATCCCTATAGATCAATAAACGGCAGATATCTTCACGAAGCCTCTGCCTGAAGCTAAGTTTTCTCATTTTATAAACATTTTAGGTCTTGTTGATCTTGATTGATGTTGCTACGTGCATAAACTGAGGGGGAACATGTTGTTCAAAGTGTAAGTGGGCAGACAAGAAGACAGAGGTCTAAATACGTCCAATAAACTAAAAGTTTAAAAAGCATAACTACTTAGATGTATGTCTACTGTAACAGTTTTTATCTTCTTTCAGAAAATTATGTCTTGGTTCATTTCCTGCGTGGTTAGACGTAAACGTCTAATAGACGTTAGACATTGTTATGTCTAGAGCAAATGGAAGCTCACGTATAACCAGACACACATGAAGCACGTGCTGTTTATGCACAATTAGACGCTTCGTCTAATAGATAAATGTTCCAAGTAGAAGTCAAGAATGTGAAACGTAAAAAGTAAAATAAGCATCTAACTACTTGTGTACTTAGATTTTTAATTTTATGGCTATTTGGACAGTTGTCATCTGCATATGAATCTTTTCATGTATTTTTCCCGCCTAAAATGAATCAGTCACTTCTCAAATAAATTGAAGACAGGTGTCTCTCAATTTGTCAAGAATGATTGACATTTCTGATATTATTTCCATTTATACTCTTAATATTAATTGCATGCTTTCATGATTAACATTAACAGTTGTGTTCCTAGGGAATAGGTCTATGACTCTTTGACGGTTGATATAATCATTAGATATTAACTACACGTTAGGTTCTTGATATATATTGAAGGGTTTTACTCAAATGGTTGAGTACTCCCAAGTCCGTATCTCTCTCTGTCTAGAATTCAAATTGTCAAAATGACTTCCTTCTCTCCAAAATCTCTGCAAGTAGATTTCCAGTGTGTATTCTACTCCAATCCGTGGAATGGTTCAAATGTTTTAATCATTAGAAGACTCTGGGTTTAAGAAGTTTCTTCGCCCCAACTGCATCTATCACGAACAGATCATTCATGAGTTCTTTGAAACTGCCAAGTTTTACAACGACAAATATGTTTGCGGGATTGTTCTCGACAGAATGATTTTCTTTAATGAAGATACATTTGGCTTGTTCTTCCTTCTCCCAACCGTAGGAATCCATGAGTTTTCTCCCTCCTCTCCCGAAATCCGGTCAGAGATGATGAAAGTCTTCTCAGACGCGACCCTTTCAATGAAGAATCACGGGAAGAGCAGCTTCTTAAAAGTTGAGTTTGCCTTACTCCGCGACATCATTTCTAAATCTCTCCTTGCAAAGGATTCCTCCTACACGTATTGTTCAAAAGTCTTTGAGATGATGGTGGCCATCACAAGGGGTGTTGCCATCAACTGGAAGAGAGTCCTCTTCGGGAACCTGGTCAGAATGCTCTATGCCAGGAAGACAATCTTCGGCTTTGATGGTCCTCTTGGAGTATTTCTTTGTTGTCTTCTCGATGAATCTGGTAATGGTTATCATTCAACTTCCAAAACCTTGAACAGCCAGAATGTTGTTGACTATGTTCTTAGGGTAAGTAGGCTCAAATCAAAGAAAAGGGATAGAAGTGTCTACAACTCCGCTCTAACCGTAGTCTTAGAGACTTCTTAGGTTGTAGATTCGTCTTTCCTGATGATGTTAAAAAGGGGGAAGAGAGAAAGAGAAGAAGGAGGAGGATAGGAATTATTCGTGTTTTTGTTAGTTTGAAAAGATGTTTTGTACTCTTCTTGAAAAACATTCTCTATTGTTATCTGACATGTTTATTTGTTAATGGTATTAATTATGAACTTGCTTCTAAATATTGGTGGTTTTGAAAAGTCTTTATGTAAGATGGATGAACAAGTTTTACTTCTTATTTATATGATGAATGTTTAATTTATTATCTATATAAAGGTTTTAACATCATCAACAAAAAGGGGGAAATTGTTGGGTCAAATTATTTTGACTAAGAGTCAAAGTAATTTGACTATTGGAATTTTGATGATGAATGTATATAAAACTCAATCTATGCGTCTAATTGTTTTGGATGCAGGTATATCGAAATCAGGTTTTATTAGACTCAGTCTTAATGAGGTTCATTAGGCTGATTTGGTATTAGAAGCATTGAGTTAGACGTGCAATCTAACACACGGAGTTAGACGTGCAGTCTAACTAGCAGAGTTAGACGTGCAGTCTAACACACGGAGTTAGACGTGCAGTCTAACTAGCGGAGTTAGACGTGTAGTCTATCTAGCGGAGTTAGATGTGCAATCTAACACATGGAGTTAGACGTGCAATCTAACTAGCGGAGTTAAACGTGCATTCTAACTAGAGAAGTTAGACGTGTAGTCTAACACATAGAGTTAGACATGTAGTCTAACACACGGAGTTAGACGTGTAGTCTAACTAGCGGAGTTAGACGTGCAGTCTAACTAGCGAAGTTAGACGTGTAGTCTAATACACGGAGTTAGACGTACAGTCTAACTAGCGAAGTTAGACGTGCAGTCTACCTAGCGGAGTTAGACGTGCAGTCTAACACACGGAGTTAGACGTGTAGTCTAACTAGCGGAGTTAGATGTGAAGTCTAACTAGCAGAGTTAAATGTGCAGTCTAACACACGGAGTTAGACGTGCAGTCTAATAGATGAGAGTTAGACGTGAGGTCTAACTCCTTCATATTAGTCTGAAGGGATGTATAGTTAGACGTGCAGTCTAACTAATGAAAGTTGGACGTGAGGTCTAACTCCTTCAGATTAGTCTGAAGGGATGTATAGTTAGACGTGCAGTCTAACTAATGAAAGTTAGACGTGCAGTCTAACTCCTTCAGATTAGTCTAAAGTGAATTGTAATTAGACATTAAGCAAATATTCTTCCCACTACTTGTTTTTGCAGGAATATCCTTGAAGAATATTTGGCGCACTACCTAATTGATACGGCCACGATCCTAGTGCTCAGAGTCTGTTGTGTACTATGGAGGCGCTCCAATGGAAGTTCGCCACGTGTCATTATGAAGATTCGACCGTTGGTACCTGCACCTTATTTAAAGATCCTCAAGGACAACGGAAGAATCATCGATCTATCGATACTTAGATTATTCTATCTTACGCATACTGTTACATTGAGTAAGCTGTTTTCTTGCTTTTACTGTGATATTCTTCATATTGTAAGTTGAACAAAGTCTGTTCTGTTCAACAGTGAGCTAGTCGTGCGATTGTATTCGATTCGTTGAAAGTTTAGTGAATCCTTCTAGTGGTTGGAAGAAGTGGTGACGTAGGAGAGTTAACTCCGAACATCCATAAACAAACTGCTTGTTTCTTTCTGTCATCTTTTCATTCTTGGTTCTTAGCTTCAAACCTAAGCGAGCATTTCCGCACTTGAATCGTTCAAGAGTTTGCAAGGGTTTGTGCATAATTAAAAGAGATATTAATCCCTAACAGGATTTCTATCAAACCGTTTTTCGTAAGCCGACATCAATAGCCATACCCCCGTCTCTATTGATGTTGCCGATCCTTTCAACATTCAAACGTTATGGTGGTTAATTTAGCTCGACAACCCAATGTAAGTTCACCCACTTCGTTCCATGAACGAACTATAGTATGGGGTGATGTTTTCTTTGTCTCAACCAATTTGAGAAAACGAGTTACAATTGGAAAGATATTTAAGTTAGCTTTCATTTGATATTAAGTAACGCTCATGGGTCAACCTACAGCTCATGTGAGCTCGTCCATAAATCAAGTTTCCCAATTCGAGACCCTTAACGTCCCATTAAGAATTTCATGGACCTATGGTTTGTTTTGAAGATTCCTTCCAATACCATGTAGAAGCTAACACGCTCACCTTTTCAACGTGTATTGGCTCAGCCTCAATAGTGGTCTAAGTCAAAAGATATGGCCATTTAAAGTTTCGGTTGATCCAAATTTGAAAAAACCGAAACTAAAAAAATCTTAACTTAAATTTTTTTTAAACTCGGTTTAGACTTATCCATTTTGCCGGAGTAAAGGCCTAAAGTGTAGCTTGACCAGTTACCTACACAAGAAAAATGAGCACAAACGCAGCTACAAAAGAATTTAAGTCGGTTGAACTCTAAGAAGAAGTCGTCGGTTTTCCAAAATTTGCAATTCTTAAGTTAACCTTGCCCATGGGGTATTTAAAGAGTTTGCATCATTTGGGGCAAGGCAGTTATGACCATTGACATTCAATTTGTTAGAATTCACACTTGAGAGGTTAGATTAAAACACGTTCAATTAATTTATGTTTAATTTCAATTGATTGAATATTTTTTGAATTCTATTTGGATGTTTGGTTTACCTAGCAGATTGAGTCTAGACTTAGGAAGAGGCTAGGTCGAGACTAGCCACGTTTCTCAATTCTAAAAGTCGCCATGAACATCAAAGTTCAGTCGTTGAAGGAAGAAGTGTCGGTAAGTTTTTCAACGACGTTTTAGAAGGTTTCCTTGGCGTAGCATTGGTGTGTTCGAAGCTCCAAGCGGCGAGGATTACTCATGTGTTGATCGAGGAGTCATCCGGTCATTGACGAGCAAAGTATAGACGATAATCGTCATCTGTTTCTTTTTCAGATCCGTATGTGATTCACTTTTGGATTCCTTTATTCTCCTTATTTAGGATTAATAATGCATATTTAAGGTCGTCATTGCTTCAGTGAGCCTCCATTGCATTGAATCCCTATCATCTAGAGTAGCATCGAAGATATAACGAAACTCTACTAGATAAGGTGACGGTCCAGATCGGAAGAACGGAGTATGCTATGTTCATCGACTTTAGAATACAACAAGAACTTTGGACAAACAGCAAGACGAACAATCCTGGATCTATTCTGAGGCGACTGCAGCTATCATCTTTGATGTTGAAGATTCCCTTGCGCCGTGTCAGGAAGGAACACGAATAGAAAGCCGAGGAAGACGACGGAGACGTCTACAACCTTTACCTGTCATTTTCTATCTAATTTTCTAAAATTCCAGGGTGCATTCAAATTGTCCATGGACTTTCCTTTAGTTTAAATTTTCCTAGAAAGTTTAAATTCGGATTAATTCTTAATTCATAATTAATTAGGCCCTTGGACTTCTAGCCTTGTGCAATTTTAACCTAAACTTCTAAAATTGAATTATTTTAGGAGAATTTGAATTCATTTGGCCCTTGAGTCAATGTCCAATTCGGTCTTACAACATTATATTTGTCTAATTTTGGATATAAAGTTTCAATTTCCAAATTTTTTGAAATTCTATAAGCTTGTTTGGATTCATTTTCTGCCAAACAACATTGTTCTTCCAATTGCAGCCTTAAACGATTTTATAAAAATTCAAAAATTCAGGGATGGTCCAAAATGATATTTTCAATAAAAATAATATTTTCCCACAATTTTTGGGGCCCGTTTGAAAAATGGATTATTTTGGAACGCTCGTTTTAGGAGATCCATAGCCCAGAAATTTAAGAAATTTTTGCAGTAGGTTCATAAAAATACTTTTGACCTACCTAGAAATTTTCAAAATTTTCAAAACACTTTCGAAAAAAAGATTGTTTTATCGGAATCATAGCGGGTGTCTCGTAACCCCGAAAAGTTTTGTAACCAAGAGTAAAGTGTTTCTAAAAATACGTTTGACATGCACAAGAACTCTCGTGATTTTCCAACTCCGATTTTGGTTGTTCCATACTTTGGGGATCAAATTCCTCCATTTTGTTTCTTTAATCCACATTCTCGTGAACCGGTGATGTCCTTCATGTGATTGCGAAAGTTTTCCAAAAACATTCGTTGTTGACCCTTCCTTAAAAACCTCTGTTTAAGGATAGAACCGAGAGATATTTGAAATTCTCTCGGTTTTGATAGTTATTTTTGAAACTTAATTATATAACTTTCGGTATTCATTCCATATTTTATTTGATTTTTTGCAATTTTTTGTCTAAACTATTTAATCACATCAAGTGTGTTATTTTTTAAGAATTAAGATTGTGATTAATGTTATAAATGTATATGATTGTGTTTGATAATATAAAGAAGTATATATGTATGTTTGTGTTTGATGTTAATAAGGTTGTGTGTAAGGTTTGATTTTAATGATGTATTGATATTGTGTAATATTTTAAGGATATCAAATGTGTTAACTTAATGTTGTTCAAGGTTATTAAAAGGTGAAAAATCAATTAATTTAATAATTTATGAAGTGGTAATACCGAAAGTTAATGGTATAACTTTTGGAAATAACCATCAAAACCGAAAGTTATACCATTAACTTTTGGTATTACCATTACAAAATTTGTTAATTTAATTGGCATTTCACTTTCTAATCTAGACTCCTAACTTATCTAATCAAGTGTGTTATTTTTTAATAATTGAGATTGTGTTTAATGTTAAAATTAATATGATTGTGTTGGATTATAAAAAGAAGTGTATATGTATATTTGTATTTGATGATCATATGAATGTGTGTAATGTTTGATCATATGAATTGTGTAATGTTTTAAAGTTATCAAATGTGTTAAATTAATGTTGTTCAAGGTTATTAGAAGGTGAAAACCAATTAATTCAACAATTTATGAAGTGGTAATACCGAAAGATTTAAGTATATCTTTCGGTAATAATTATCAAAACCGAGAGATATACACAAATCTCTCGGTTTTTCACTTTTGAAAATTGGTAGGAGATCAATAAAAATAGAGAGATTTATCCAAAAGCTCTCGGTTTTTCCCTTTTCAATATCAAAACCGAGAGAACTATATAAAACTTTCGGTAATTCCTTTTCATCAAAACCGAGAGAATTACCAAAAACTCTCGGTAAAATTTAAGGTTAAAACTGAAAGTTTTACCAAAAACTCTCGGTAAAAACCTATTAAAATTAAAAACCCTTTCCTTTCCCGATCATAATCGCGCAGCCCTTCCCTCTCAGTTCTAGAACGACCGACGAATGCCAGAATACTCATTCGACGATCACCGGTAGTTGCCTTCGACAAACACCGGAAGTCGCCCATCGATCTACCTACAGCCGTCGCCTCCCACGCTATTGACGAACGACGTCGCTCTTCTTCATCGCTCTTTTCCTGCAAGGTTAGTTTTTGTTGGTTTATTATGTGGTTAGGTTAGTTTAATGTTTGATTTATGTTAGATTTAGGTTTATGTAGGTTAGTTTTTGGTTTAATTTAGGTTAGATTTTGTCAGATTCATGTTAGATTTTCATGTTTGATTTAGGTTAGATTTAATTTTTATTTAGGTTAGGTTTGATTTATGTTGGATTTAAGTTTGATTGACGTTAGTTTTAGGTTAGATTTATGCTAGATTATGTTAGATTTAAGTTTGATTGATGTTAGTTTAGGTTTGATTTATGTTAGATTATATTAGATTTAAGTTTGATTGATGTTAGTTTAGGTTTGATTTATGTTAGATTATGTTAGATTTAAGTTTGATTGATGTTAGTTTAGGTTTGATTTATATTAGATTTGATTAGATTTAGGTTTGTGAATGAATTGATTATTATTGATTTAGGTTAGATTCATGTATTGAATGAATTGATTGTTTTATATGTATTGATTGAATTGATTTTCTAATTAGATATATATGAATGTTAGATTAGTAATTAGATTTTGTAAAAATTATTGAAATACCTTTGAAACATGTGGTTTCTCACTTTAGTTTATTTGTTATAGTGCCTAATTTATATTTAGATAATTTAAGCCAAATTAGTGATATAGTATTGGATAATTTAAGCTTAATTTATATTTAGATTAAACTATGTAAATATTAATTAATGTGGGTTCTTTTCCATCTTATTAGATAGATGGAAGTACCCGATAAAACTTGGATGACCTTACGTCGAGATCATCCAGATTACGAGAAAGGTGTTGACAAATTTCTCGAATTTGTAGTTGGGAGTACAAAACGACAAACCATGAAATGTCCTTGCGTGAAATGATTGAATACGCCGTTTATGGAAATAGAAGATGTGAAGACTCACCTCATCATTTATGGAATAAATGTTCATTATGAGTTCTGGTATTGTCATGGAGAAAATAGACTCACTACTAACGTGGTTAATGATGATGCCGATGACTTGGATGATGATGATGATGTTGGTCAATCGGAGGATGAGGTGTCGGAATTCAACGATTCTAGAACAGAGATGAATAATACAGTTAATGAAGAAGTCAATGAAGAACGTTATATGCACGATTTTATAAACGATATGTTCTTCAATGTTAATGATGTCCCGAACAACCATGAACCAGTCGAAGATGCACAGAGATTTTATAAAGTGCTTGATGATTCCAAACGACCATTGTATGAAGGTGCTCGAATAACGAAATCATCAGCACTACTGAAACTACTTCACATAAAGAATGTCGGTCAATGGACAAATGCTTTGTTCGATATGTTGTTGCGTCTACTTAAAGATTACATATTACTAATGAACTCTCAATTGCCAAACTCCTACTACGAATGTAAAAAATTCATTACAGATATCGGGGGCTTAGGTATGAGAAGATAAATGCATGTAAGAATAATTGTATGCTATTTTTGAAGGACGTCAAAAATATAGAGTCTTGTAGAATTTGCGGCCTTTCAAGATGGAAAGTCAACCAAACAAGTGGGGTAGTTCGAAAGAAGCAAAATGGGAAATTCATTCTAACTAAGGTATTAAGATATTTCCCTCTAATACCAAGACTACAAAGACTATACATGTCCTCAAAAACGGCTCCAATGATGAGATGGCATAAGGAAGAAAGAGTTGATAGTGATACGTTGAGACATCCGGATGATTCATTAACTTGGAAAACGTTTGATGAAAATTATAAAGATTTCGCGTTTGAATCTCGAAACGTAAGATTGGGTTAATCAAGCGATGGGTTTCAACCATTTGCAAATGGGAGAAAGTCATATAGTGTTTTGCTGGTTATTCTCGTTCTTATAATGTGTCACCCACTACTTGCATGGATTCTAGCAATTTCATTCTATCTATGTTAATTCTAGGTCCAAAGAGTCTGGGAGATGCCATTGACATATTTCTTCATCCATTGATCGATGAGTTGACTAAACTGTGGCAAACTGGTGTGAGAACGTTTGATGCACACACCTCGCAATACTTTAACATGCGAGCGGCGTTGCTATTGACCATTAACGACTTTCCCGCGTACGTTCAGGCTGGAGTACGAAAGGGAAATTCGCTTGTCCTTGTTGTAACAACGACATGGTATCTCTTCGATTAGTTAATTTAATATTCTCTGAAAAAGATAAGGTCCTTCCCAATGTTCAAAAAGTATCTTTTCGGGAAATGTGAAAAGACATCTCATTACGGCTAGATATCTCCATCCAATAGACTCTTGAATGCTTTTCAACCAGCTTTCTATTTAATGAGCAACTCATCTAAGATCAAACCACAACAAACTCATATCATATCTCTTTCTCAATGTCTGAAGACTCTTTCCTCAAAATTCCACTCCTCACAATGAATTTGTCATTCGTTCGCACATCCCTCATCGTCGACTTCGATTTTGTCCTAACTATTGTCGATTATGAAACCAAAGAAATCATTTTTGAATCTCTGGATAGCTCTCGTTTGAGGAAGTTTCTTGAAGGATCCTGAAGTATCAGTGAAGAAGAAGTCATTGAGTTCTTCTCCAATGCTAGAATGATAAATGGTTCAATTGTGTCCCCGGTAAGAGCAGAACTCATCATGATTGACGAGGAAGTACTCATTCAATTCTTTGATCTTCCCTCTGAAGGCTTTTCCGATTTTCCTCCATCACCAAACAACATCAACCAAGAAATGGCATTCTTCTTTTCAAACTAGTTGACTCTGTTCGAAAATTATGGAATCAAGTCCAGACAATGTCCTCACATCCAGATTCTTAACGACATAATCGGCAGATCCATTCTGACTAAGGAATCGACCCACTTCTACACAAGGAAAATCTTCGAAATGATGATCGCCATAGTTTGTGGAAATCCTATTAACTGATCTTCCATCATCTTCGAAAATCTGAAAAAGATGATCTCTTCTCCTCAAAGGAAGATCGGATATGCTCCTCAGATCAGCAGTTATCTTATCTCTCTTAATCTTAATTTTTAATTGAGATCTCCTATGATCTCATCCAACATTCTAATCAAGAAAAAGGCAAAAACCTAGATCCATAGGGTAGATGCGAGGGATTGAAATTTTCTCTCTTTTCCTTTCCCTATATTAATCTTCGGTGATGAAAACCGGTTATTTTGTTCCAAAACCGGTTTTTGCATAATAAAATCGAATATTCTATTTCAGCATTAATAAAATTAACACTTAGTCAAATTTATTAAATGACTTTCAATACTTAGACTTTAAATCGGCTCTGTTCAAAATGGTCATTTATCATATTAATTGTTATTAAATCATTAAAATATTATTTCAACCGCCATTTTTGTCATTACATTGAAAAATGACAAGATTTTGACTAAAGCGCCATTATTGCCTAATTTGGGGAAGCGTGGGGTCGTACAATCCTAAGTGACGGTTCAATGATTATTAAGGAAATAACTGACACGCTTATCCATTAAAATGCAGAACCGTCGAATCCTTGAATCATTATTTTCTTTGCAGAAACTCTAGAAATTTGTTTTACTCTCTCTCTCTAAAAATCTCACTTCAATCTATCACCATGGGAAGGGATAACGCACTATTTACCCATATTGTTCAGGTGGATTTCGATTGCATCGAGTATGCGGGTTCGATCGAGATACGGAAGGTTATGGATGCTATCAAGGAGTCCGGATTGCAACACTTTCTTAACGGACCAATGATATGTTATGAGGAGGCTGTTCGAGAGTTTTTCAACACAACGAAGCTAACGGACAATGTTATCAATGCAAAGGTAAGCGGGGTAGAGTTCTCTATCTCTGAAAGTGTATTTGCCAATGCTTTAAAACTTCCAACGAAGGGTAGAGATTTCTCCATGGCTCTATCTCGTACATCAACATACAACCTTCAAATGATACTCTCCGAAACCGGTGTACCAATACAGTTCAATGGAAAGAAGAGATCCTTGAGATGCAAATACAGGGAATCATGTGATATCGTCTCTAAGGCGCTTCAGGCAAAAGGGGGAAATTTTGACAGTTTAACTCAGTCAAAGTTCGACATGATGGGTGGTATCCTGAGAGGCGGCCGAATTAATTGGGGGCGCATTATATTCAGAATCTTATGTGAAATGGTCATTCATGAGTCCACCAGGAGTCTTGGCTATGCGATGCAGATCGGCAAGATTCTATGTCATCTGAACATCCATACTGGTCCAGGTATTCCTCTCCTAAACAACAAAATCTTAAAACTCCGGTAATATTGGGAAATATTTTGTTAGAGCCGGAAAGGCCAAAGGATCTATGTCCGAGGTACCTCTGAGAAAACCGGTTGTTGAAGGAACTGCCAGTGAAAATACAGATACCGGCTCCAAACTCCCCCATCCAGAAACTCACTCGGAATCACTGCTCAACCTTCAGGCTAATGTCGAGTCCACTTTCAGCGCTCTTAGTCTAACTAAGAGAAAACAGAAGAAGACAAAAGGGATTCCATCTCCTGAACAAACCACTCTACCTGAGGTAAATTTACCCACTCCATCTCTTATTATTGCTCATAAGGATGCTTCAGTACTTCCGCTTGAGCTTGCGGTTTTAAAAGCTCAACCGGTAGTATCTGACATTACAAATCGTGTTATGGTTGGGATCGATCGGATGGCTGAGGCCGATCTGATAAATGCAATTGGTGAGACCAGTCGGATTGCTGAAATCGACCGGACAGATTCTGTTAATGAAGTAGGTCAAATGGCCGATAATGATCAGGAAAGAGCTGTTAAAACTACTAAAACCAAGCATCTTACCGAGTTTGACACCGGTCATCCAGAGAAAGATGTCACTGATCACACAAATGAAGGAAATCGAGAAAGAGTCCAAACCAAAATCGGGGATAATCTAAGTACAATTGAGGAGGAAATTGAAACAATTGTTCCAGACTCTGATGAAGCACCAGATCCCCACAAAGACGAGGAAAATGCTGAGAATATTGTGAATAGCATTCTTAAATAGGTTGATGAGAAAGCAAGTGAAACCATCGATTTCTTCTATGCGTGGGCAAGCACAAGACTAGAAACAAGTTTTAAAGTACACCCTGAAGTTCCGGAAGAGAAGAAGTGGTCAGGCCTTGTGTCCATGGAGGAGGTGGTTTTCTCCTTAACAAAAACTACATATGTACATGAAGCTCTAACAACAATTAAATTTGTCGAAGAAAATGCCAAATGGAGAGTGTTATTGCCAATCATTGCAAAAAGGGAGTAGGATCTCGTTTTGAGTGGGGCTACAACAGGAGTGGATGAAATTGTAATCACTTTGCTAAAAATTGTTATGGTGGACCTTCTTGCATCTATATCCAAGTTTGAAAACATGCCTGTAACGGCTGAAGAATTACCGAAATCTGTATCGGTTGAAGAAGAACATATTAACCAGGATGAAACACAAACGGTTGGAGTCATGAAGCCATCTTTTAAAAAAGGTCAATCATCTAAACCTACATGGACTCTAGCAGAAGAAATAGAAATGTTTGACGGGTTTGAGGTTAAAGGCCTGTGTGCTAAAGAACATTCCGTATACCTTAGACTAGGGAAACAGAAGTTCGATGAAATGGTCGAACAACGTCGAATTGAGTCAGAGGAATAACACAATTCCGGCTCACCAAGATCAACTGACAATGAGTCTGAGAATGAAGAAGGGAAGGACAATGCAAATTCCCACCCATCTCTTACTGGAAATGAAACGGACAAATCTCCATCGGGTAAGTCTTCTGACCACAACAAAACAAGAGAGAATAGTATTGATAGACCGGGCGGCACCGAAATATCTCTTCACGTCAACTCTCATGGGGCGCTTCCTTTGCAATCCCGTGCTCTCGGCTCATCCCGATCCTTTTCTGAAGAATTCCTAAGGGTGACCTTTGAGAAGTTGATCCAAAAGGCTCTAAATCCATGGCAAGCATCCATGGAAGCTCAAATAACCGAAGCACTTAGAGAGCGCGCATCATCATCAAAATCCCACGATCAAAAATTGGCGCAAGTATGGGATGAAGTAGGTCGGATATAGCCTATTGTCTCTAAAACACTGTCATCTATTGAACTCATGTCTTCACAGCTCCTTGAGATGGCGAGGTCTCAAAGTGATGTAGACGCTGAAAAGTTGAGGGAGCATGAAGAGGTTGCCCGTCGGTTCCAATAAGAAGAAGATTCGAAAGCTAAAGCAGCTAAACTAGCCAATGAAGAAGCTACACGAAAAATTCAGGAGGACATTAATAAAGAAAAAGATGTGCCTGCTCATATTGCCAAGAAGAATAGGGTGGCTAAACGAAAAGGAACTAAGAAGTCTGAGGCGGTGAATGTGCAACCGGAAACTGAAATACCGGTGAATACACTACCAGAGACTGAAAAGCCGAATGATGAGGAAGATGAAGAAAAGGATGAAGAACCACTAACTCGAAGAACCACAAGAGTGTCCCAGTCTCTCCCGGTAGCACCTCCACAAGAAGTTGTTCCCCACAGTGCTCGGTCAAACCGGAGAATCCATAGAGGTGGTGGGAGCTCGGTTGATAATGCTAAGTGAAAGAAATGCCGAGATCAATGCTTTTGGTCAACCGGAAAGGAGTCATGAACGCAACATTCCTGGACAACCAACTGTCGGTTTTATGCGCAACTTCGTGAACAAAGTTCTGGAAGACAATCCTAAAACGAAACGAGGGAGACACTAAATTCTATTCCTATGTTTATCCTTATCTTACCATGTTTCTTTTTACAGTCTATGATTTTGGGATTAAAACTTTTAATTATATTCACTAACTCTACTTATAGCTATTAAACAGGAATTCCACTTGATGATCATGTTTTCTTTTTAATATGTTGATTTTGATCATTTTAAGAGTTAAAAATATCAAAAAGGGAGAAATTGCTAAAGAAATCAACTCACAAACTTTTATGAATCAAATTTTGAATCAAAACTAAACTTAAGCGGCCAACAATTATAAGTTTTGAATATTTAAATTAAATAATCAAAAAGGGAGAAATTGTTAGATAAAATAAATAGTTAATTAGTAAGTAATTAACTATCTAAAGAAGTTAACCAAATCCATCGTTTGTGCAGGATAAAAGAAATCCGGAAAGACCAAAGAAGCTTGGTAATGCAGGAATCGGAAAAACCGAAACCGACAATTTACTCCTTCGTATCTACAAATCGGTTTTACCGCTTAGACCGGTTGACCGGTGTTAAAAAGGCGGCGCAAACCGGGACCATCTAAATCAACTTTATACTCGTTTATCTTTACAAGAAACGAAACCAGTAGAGGATCGGCTTAGTAGTAAAAAACGGACTTACCGCTCAGCATTATGATCGGTAAACTCATCAATTATGTCTCAGGAAGAAAAATCGGTCTCCCCCCATATAAAGAGAAATTGGATTCTACACTTCGGCAGTATGACCGGTAATACCTTCGATGTTATAAAGATGGTGCAACCAGTGTTTTGCCCAATAAATTACTTGGTATAACCTTAAGCTATTATACAAGACAATCTGTAAAATGATCGGTAGTTTGACCGATCAGATCTAAGAGACAGAACTAGTTGTTGCTAAGACAGATTTATATTGAGAGCGGATGGCTGTTTTCATTTCAGTACAATACAGAACACTCTCGGAAAATACTGAAAAGAGCCTTCAAACGTACAGACTGTATTATTGTCATTTTAATACAAGTCTGATAATACCATTTAGGAAGCAGAAGACTACCAAAATATTTAGATATCTATTTTGGTATAAGTCTAATAATAGTCTACTTTGAGCAGATATTTGTCACATTACTCCAGATAATTAAATCAGTAGAAAACAAAGATACTTGTTGATCTTCTCCTCATGAAGTATTAAACTCATTAAATACCCTGTTGATCTATCAAGATATCTATTGTACTTCCTTGATCAACCAATCAGATTCAAGAAATAAAGGGCAACCATGCAAGTATCCGTTGAAGATGAAAATATGACCGTTGTCATATTTTCTATTTAAGATATCAGAACACAACTAGAAGAATAACCAATTTTTGAACCGGACTAGAAGTCTCAAATCATCTCTTTTCAAATATTGTCTAAAGCATTTCAAAGTGTGTGATAGAACTTCATGTGTATTATAAGTTCATCTATTATGTGTGAGTAGTGAGTATTATAAGTTGACAGAATTTTTTTTTGTTCAACAGAGTGAGCGAAGCAAGAAGTCGAAAACGAGCATTAAATAAGCATCGGTTGTTTGACGTATTGTAAACTGTTTTGAATATTCTTAGTGAATATCCTTCTCAACGTTTGAGAAGAAGGGGTGACATAGGAGCTTTATCTCCGAACATCCATAAATTATGTGTTGTGTTTCTCCTCTACTTCATATTTTCTTGTCGCTGTCCAAATCGTGTGTGTGTTACTTCAAGTTTAAACGAACAGTTCCACACTTGAACTCGGTTCAAAAGTTTATGACAACTTGCGTAGTATTGAGACCGATATTAACCTCTAATAGGGTTAGTATCAATCGGCGTGTGTGTAAGCATTCGTCCTAGCGAGACCCCAGTCTCCCTCGGCCATCCTGATCCTAACACGGTATAAGGAAGTTTCTCGGGGTCCATTCTCAGTTCATGAACAAGAGCTTCATGAGTTATTTTCTTCGGTGAGAATAGTTATAGACGTCATTTAGAGCACGGTGAAGGGCGGGAATGTTTCTATTTCAGAAGAGTTGTTCGCCCAATATTTTGAGCTTCCGACGGAAGGGCTCACAATTTTAGACCAGATTCCGGCTGATATGATTAAGGACAAAAGGTCTTCTCAAACGAAGCATTCCCTATTGAGACACATGGAAAGAAGAAGCTATTAAAGCCGGAATACTGTCTCCTCAATGACATTATTTCAAAATCTCTCTGGGCGAATATAGGGTCCTTTAATGCCTACACGTAGGACAGATTCGAAATAATGGTGGTCATCACAAAGAAATGCCTATCAACAGGTCATTCATTCTCTTCATTACCCTCACAACAATGGTGATGCTTCCGAAGAAGTAGCATGCTAGTTTTGTCTTACAGATCAGCAGGTTGCTTGAACACATCCAGGTGAACGTAGGCAAATGAAAAGTCGTTCATCCTAACAGGATTATGACTAACAAAATAGTTGGAAACTACATTCTTAGGATGAAAGGGATCAAGGACGATAATTTGGAGTCATTCGCTCAGTAGTCGAGCGGAAAGTCCACTACCTTGTCTAAGTGCTCTACTCTCTATCGTCGTTCAACTCCAGCGAAGAGAAGGAAGTTGAGGATTGAAGAATCGGTTGTGAGCTCAAACAGACAAAACCTAGATTCAATCGAAGAGACAGTTGAGGTTGTCTCTAGAGCAAAGAAGGCTAGACTAGAGGAAACCCCTATATTAGAGGAGATTCTTGAGGTACCTCCTGGACTGGTTTTAACCGAAGCACCTGCTGAAGGCCTTATTGAAGAATTAGCTATTGTGTCAGCTGGTAACATTGCTGAAACCCCTGCTGTAGAGCTAACTATTAGCCCTACTGCAGCACACCCAAAAGTTGCAACTCGAGCAACAGTTGTTCTATTATCAGGTGTCTCTTCAACGGCCATTGCAAAAAGGGTTACAGCAGCTAGAGGTATTATATTTAGAGAACTTGTCTCTACTCCTGCTCAACCTACCGAAGTTACAGGAAAGGGAAAGGATGTTGTGGTCTTTGTACCCGAACCTCTCTCCATAGTGAAATAAACAAACGATCTGATTATGGAGGAGGTTGAGACGACGGCGATGGAGAGGCTCAGAGTATTCGACAAATAGAGCAATATAAGGCTCCACCAGAGATTCACTCAATTCCTTTTCGGTGTCGATCTAAGTTTGAAGTTTAAGGCACTGATTGTTCTGGAGAAATCAACCCTGAATTGGTCATGCACTAAGAACATTCAGGAAGCTCTCAAGAGGAGAGAATTGGTCGCACCCATCGCTAGAGGAGGTGCCTTTACCCAATCCTTCTCTAAAGGTAGGCCAATTACGACCCTTTAAAGAGAACAACATGGCTGGATGCCAATGTCAACGTCAGACTACAACAAATCCTGGACTCCTTCAGCTCAACTTTCATATCGTTCATACATGGTACTGAGTCCACCAGTGGTGCTGAGCAAATAAAGGGGGAATCCTATGGAAGTGTTGAACTGTCCAGATGCCGAAGAGCAACTTTTCTTTGTTGAAAAGTTGATATTCCATGCTTGTTGAGCAGCAACTCTCCTTAATTAAAGAACATCAGAGCATTTACCTCTCCAAGTTACTGAGTAGAAGCTTAGTCAAGCTGCTGAGAAACATCAGCTCTCCATTGATGCTGAGCAGCAGTTATCCTAGGTTGTTGAGCAGCACTCATCATCTACTTCCGAGAAGGAGCTCTCCTCTACTGATCAACATATATCCTCCTCTGCTCCTGAGAAACAGCTCTCCTAGGTTGATGTGCAGTAGATCTCATCAGAATCTGAGTAGCTACTCTTTCCGGCTGCATCCAGTCACTCTGTAGTAGTGACTGGAATTATAAAAGAAATATGTACAGAGATTCAGGAGGTTGACTGCAGATCTCATGCGCTAATTCATGTGCCTTCTCCTCGAGCTTCCTCGTCTTCAAGAGATCCAGCGTTGTCTTCTATTCAGGAAAGTACACAAATTGCTCCTCTTCAGATTCTTCCAGACGGTTCCCAACTTGAGCAATCAACTCCTCACTCACCTAAAGAGTCATCTCGAGGAACAATGGACCTCCGAAGCCTCATCCAGATCACCATTGCGCCTCTACAACAAAGTATTACAACAATCTTTGGTGAATTGAAATTCCTAAAAGAGCAGTCAGCAACTACCTCAAAAGCAACGGCCTCGGTAGCATCGGCGCATGATAAAATCCTTATCCATTTTTCGAGGAGTTCTATTGAGGTCACTATAATAAAGGAGTCCATGACTAGGCTGAAAACTATTCTGAACAATACTATCTGCAGCCAAAACAGCGATCTCTCCACGAAGATTGATATTATTGGTATGCAAATTGCCAAAGTAGTAGACTACCTCAAGCATGTCGCAGAAAATCAAATTGAAGATGCTGATATTAAAAACGGGGAAGCGGGAGAGGAGGTAGATCAGTGAGGGGGAAGCCTAGAAGAGGAATATAACATAATAAGCCAACTAAAGGCATGAGCTACAAAGGGGAGAATCTATGAATATCTTAAGTGTTTATTTTTATATGTATATATATAAGTTATCCTTAGTCCCCTGATCTTCCTTGATCTTATAACTTAGTTTTAACATCATCAAAAAGGGGGAAATTGTTAGATTAAGTTAAAAAAAAGAAAAATGGAGAATTAAGATTAAAAGGGAAATCATTAATTAAGTTGAATTAAGAAAACGCTTTAAATGGTTAAAATGAACTTAAGATAATAAAAATCAATACGACATAATTTGGATGATGCGTTGATAAATAAATAAAACTAAGTTCTACAAATATTTAATGCGCATGTAGAGCTGAAGAGGCGCTGGAAGCAAAGTTGACGTCAACAGAGCTGTAGAGGCACTGAAAGAAGATTTGACGTCAGTAGAGCTGAAAAGACGTTAGCAGCATCCTTGTTTCAACAGCAGAGTTGAAGAATCGTTAGCAGCAACCTTGCTCCAACAGTAGAGTTGAAGAAGCGCTGGCAGCAGCCTGGCGCTAACAGCATTCTGAAGAAACACTGGTAACAGCCTAGCGCTAACAGCAGTCTGAAGAAGCGCTAACAGCCGAATAGAGAACAGTAGTGTTGCATCAACAGTTGTGTTGCGCTAACAGCCGATTAGCGAACAGCAAAGTTGCGTCAACAGTTGGGTTGCCAATAGGAGTGTTGCGGAAACAAAAGAGTTGCGTCAACAGATGGGTTTCCAACAGTAGTGTTGCGGCAACAGTTGGGTTGAGCCAACAGTTGAGTTGCGTCAATAGTTGATTTGCTTCAACAACTGACTTCCTTATCAAGAGAGTTGATCATCAGCGGAGCTCGATATCAGCCATCTTCCACATCAGCTTAAGACGCCAAAATGTACAACTGCCATGTACACGATTATTCCAATAATTTGCGCAGTACTATCTAGTACACCACGTTGTACCGAATATTCCGCAGTATAATCCCGTACATCACGATCCAATGAATATTATTATTATGCGTACTATCTCATACACCTAGCATACAACAAACAGAAAGTTGTCACGTATCTACGAATTAGATTCGACCGTTACTATGATTCAAATATAAAATGGACATAAGAGTATAACGGCGAATTTATTTGTACGCTTGAATTCTTGAATTCTGGATCTCTCGACTCTTCGTCTTTTCACGATCCAAAAAGCTCTTTGATTAATCTCTCACTAAGTGTATTTTGTAAATCACTATGATAAGATGAGCGATAATCTTTTGTACTACCTGATAGTTATTTTAGTGTTGTAAGTTGAACAGAATGTTGTCTATTCAACAAAGAGTGATAGCTAGGAGTTCAGAACATGCTGTTGTTTAAGACCTGTGATCTGAGTGGGTTTGTGTAGAGACTATACAAATTAAGTCTTCTAGTGGAATCTTTCTGGAAACAGAAGAATGGGTGACATAGTAGTTTTACCTCTGAATATCCATAAAATCTTGTGTTGTTACTTTACTGCTTTATTCAGTTCTGCATTTTCTGCTTTAAATCCCGCTTCAAATCCCGCAAGCATTTTCCGCACTTGAAATCGTTCAAGAGCTTGCTACGATTTGTTAAAGAATAGAAATAGTTTTTTAAGTCCTTAATATGATTAAATTCGCATTGAAAGTGAAAATTAGAACAACAATATTCAACCCCCCTTTTGTTGTTGTCACTGATCCTAACACATACAATAACGGAGTTCGGCCAAATGTTACCTACATCTCTAAATATTAAGGATATAATTAATAAGGAATAGACTAAGAAACTTGCCCCACTCCCATCATCTTTCGATGTGGGATTCTAATTGTGAGAATAGTTTTTTATATCATCATCTGATGTGGGACTCTTATTGTGCCAATAAAATAACAAATCTCCACCTTGACACAATATCCAATAAAAATCTTCATCATTAAGAAAATAGTTCTTAAGTGCTTTCAATTGGCACTTCAACGCCAATTTAAATGCGCAAGATATTTACCAATTCTAAATAATGTTTAAATTTTGGGTTTTCCATGTCTTTCATCTCGAACTCTTTGCTCAATTGAGCCTTCAATTTGTCAATTTCATATTGGCTCTTTGATGTTATCAACATATCATCAACATATAAGAGAAGATAGATATAAGACTCATCTTGTAGTTTGCACAAATACACACAAGAATCGAATTTTCTTATTGTATACTTGTGGTCCATCATAAACTTGTCAAGTTGCTTGTACCACTGTCTTAGCGATTGCTTAAATCCGTACAATAATTTGTTCAACTTTCAAACCCAATTTTATTTATTAGTAACTTTGAATCAATCTAGTTAAGACATGTAAATTTCCTCATTCAAATGACCGTGTAGGATTGCGGTCTTCACATCGTTAGCTCCAAATTCATCTACGCTACCAAGGACAACAAAATTTTAATAGAAGAGTGTTTAACAACATGAGAAAATACCTCATTATAATGAAATCCTTTATTTTTAGCGTATTCTTTAGCTACCAATCTTCCATTATAGCGGCGAACAACAATATTTTTGGTAAATCCTTCTTTCTTAGCAAAGATCCATTTACAACCAATAGCCTTCTTCCTTTTTGGTAGATATGTCATGCATGTCTCATTCTTCTGAAGAGATTTCATCTCATCTTCCATAACACCTTTCTATTTTACATTTTCATTACTTTGGATGACATCTAAAAAAGTTGATGGAACATCATCTACGACTAGAAGTGCATAGGTCTCCATATCAACAAACCCTAGTTGGTCTGTTCATAACAATTAATTCGTGTTATTGTGAAGGTTCTTGGGTCAGAACTTCTTCCTCATCTGACTATCCGTCTGTCGTCGAAGAGTCACTTGTAGTTGGCTTATCTTTATCTGCTCAAACATCACCTATTGTGGAGTACAAACATTCTTGTCTAGTGTTACCTAATTCAACATTGAAGATTCGTCAAAAGTAACATCTCTATTAATAATGATTTTCTTTGCATCCAAACATTAGAGGCGGTATCCTTTAACTCTAGTAGTAAATCTCATAAAAAGTCTTATTTGCTCGTGGATCTAACTTTAATTCAACTACATAAAAATATGTTGTAGAATCAAAAATATACAAAGAATCATAAATAGTTACAGGTTTTCCGACCATACCTCTAATGGAGTCTTTCCACCAAGTGTAGATTATGGTAGACGATTTACCAAATGTTGAGTGTATACCACAATTTATGCATAAAATTTCTTGTTTAACCCAACATTGGACAACATACAATGAAATTTCTCCTCCAATGTCATATTCATACGTTCCGATACTCCATTCTAGTGTGGTGTTTTTCTTACTGTGAAGTGTCAAACTATGACACACTCTTGGCATAACTTCTGGAATGGATCATTCTTGTATTGTCTACCGTTATTAGTTTGGAGAATTTTGATATTTCTTCCTATCTCATTTTCAACTTGAGTTTTCCATTTAAGAAAAATCTCAAACACTTCATCTTTGTTCTTCATTCGAAACACCTATACTCTTCTGGAAAAATTATCAACAATAACAAAATAATGTCTACTTCCAAGAGATGGAGTCTTGGTAGGTCCCTAGATATTTGAGTTTATATAGTCCAAAATACCCTTGATGTTAAGGATAGTAGTGCCAAATTTTGCTCTTCTTTATTTTCCCATAACACAATGTTCATAAAATTTAATTTACAAACTTTTATACCTTTCAGAAATCCTTGCTTAACAATAGTTTGCATAGATTTCTCACCAGGATGTCCCAAACGCATATTTCAAAGCTTTGTTCCTCCAATTCCTTACCACTATCGGAAGTTGATACAGTTGTTGTTGTCTCATTAACTGTATAACCTTCATAGTAATACTAATTTTTAATTTTCTTGATGGATTTTCAACATCACTAGTGCTCTAGAGAATACTTTAAAAAATCAATTTTCATTCCCACATGTAGGTCTTTTAACTCTAAGGCCTCCAAAGAAATGATTCTTTTTCATATTCGGTATGTACCGAACATCTCTAATAATTCTGGTGGATCTATCATTATTTCTCATCTTTATTGATCATATCCCCTTTATTTTACATGTATTGGCATCTCCCATGTCAACAACTTCATCGTCTGGTTTTTAAAGTCAAAGAACCACTCTCGAACTGGTGCCATATGATAGGTGCAGGTTGGGTCCAATATCCACGCGTCAGGATGTGATATTGTGTGTAACATCGACAAAGAGAATTTTGAATTTGCATTACATTTTTTTTCTAAAGCATTTGCATCTTCAGAATCTTTATCTTTTAATTCAAATTTGGGCAGTTATTCTTTCAATTTTCTTTCTCACGACAGAAAGCACATTCATCTTTTTTTTTGGAAAAAAAAGCACATTCATCTTTGGCAACTCTACTTATGAATATTCTTCCTCCCCTTTTTATTTGCTTTGTTGATGGCCCTGACCATCAATGCTTCATTTGTTATAGCTATTTTATTTTTTATTTTGTCATGCTTTCTCAATTCATGACTATATAAAGCAAAACTTACAGCATCAAAAGATAAATTTCTCTTTCCATTAAGCAACGATATTTCTAAATGTTCAAATTTAGGAAGGGAAAATAACAACATCAAGTCCAAATCTTCATCCTCAAATTTTACATCAAGATTTAAATGATCTGCTACTGATTGATTAAACTTAGTGATGTTTTCATTCATGATGGTACCTGACTAGTAATCAAACCGGAATAAATGTTTTTTATAAGGAGCTTATTATGACCACTCTTTTTTAAAAATTTGTCCTCCAAGGCTTGCCATAGTTTCTGTGCAAAAGTTCCGTTCTTCACGGCATACGTTTGCTCTCTAGACAGGCACAATCGAATTGTTTCGCACGTCAATCAATTAATGATACTCCATTCATCTGGCTTTTTTACCTCAATAGCAGCGTCTAGACTCTGTTAGAAAAGACAATCTAAAACTTCACCTTGTCACATATCAAAATACTCAGTACCATCAAATACTTCCACTGCAAATTTCAAATTCGACATCGAGGTCTTCATCCAAGATGACGAAGGAGTTGATGGCCATTTGAAGCCTCAGCCGCCATGTCAAGGATAAATATTCGTCTCTAATACCACTTGTTATGGAAAACTGATAGAATAAAAGAAGAAATATAAGAAAAAGAATTTGATAATGGAGTTCGGCCAAAGGTTGTATATGTCTTCAAGCACAAAGGATATCAATAAATAAGGAAGAAGAGATACAAATATTGGGTGTCACAAATCAAAGGGAGGAGAGTTACTTTTATAGACTAAGAAACTTTTATCACTCTCATCATCTTCTAACATGGGATTCTAATTGTGAGAAGAGTTTCTTTATATACGTACTAAGAAACTTTCCTCACTCCCATCATCATCCGATGTGGTATTTTAATTGTGCTAAAAAACAACATTTGTCACCAACTTCATGCATTTATATGAGATATGAGGTTAATTTTATTAACTTTTGATTAAATTATATATTATACATATCGAGTTGAAAATTAAATACATTTGAAGCTTCTAATGCCCACATTTCCATTTCAGCAAAGAATGCCTCCAGAACAAATGTTACAACCTAAATCGAAAGAAAAGAATTATATATTTTAATTGCGGCCATTTCTTATAACCTTTAGTAATAATTAATGACAAAGTCAAAATTTATTGACATTAAATATTTTTTGTTAAAGAAAGAGTACATAATTAAGCATATAACATATATGCACAAACCTATATTACAATAAAGGTGAACCACCACCTAGTTGAATCACCATATATGTTTGTGTGTGATAAAGTCTCTATCCAACTACTTTTTCTCAAATCTTAGTGAAGAGAAACCAACTCCACTACTTTACAATCAATCAAATTGGACTATGACACTTATAGAGCATGAGAGAGTTGATGGCTTAAGGTTCGCAAAGTGATTGTTCAGAGAGAAAATCGGTGTGAAGCAATTTGTCCTCTGTCTTCTTAAGTAGGCAAATGTCAACGGGCATATTTTTGCTGCTCAACGGATAAATTTGCTTCATAAGAAATCTATCTTGATCTTGATTGGTTAAAGTCCAGAGTAGTACATCAGATGAGATATTCTTTGATCTTTTCTGAACTTGAATGATAATAAGCCAAAATGTCATTAATGGGATTATGATTTACGAGGAGCGTAAATCTCGGAAGTTTGACTTGTCTTTGGGTTTTTTAGCAAAGCTCTGCTGCTGCCAAAAATGTTTTCATCCGTCTTTGCACCAAAAAGGAAACAACTGCTGGAGAAGCGTAAAGTTGACTTCTGATAAAACTAGAAGCGTTCCAATGTATCACCAAAATAGTAAAGTACCGGATGCGCTCCAATTTGATATAAAGCTGAATTCACAAATTATCGGAGGCGATTTTTATAATACTGATTATATAATACCGATTATATAATATCGGACGCGTGTTTTGTAAAAAGAAAGCCGACTTGCAAAATGTCGAATTGATGTAAAATATCGATTCATAAATAACCGGTTACACTTCACATAATGCCGATTTATAAACTATCGGACGCGTCTTGTAAAAATGTCGAACACATATAGATAAAGTTGGATACGTGTTTGTAAAATGTCGATTTTACAAACTGCCGATTTGCCAAAAAGCCGAACGCGTGCTTTTGATATAAAGCCTATCTGTAAAATGCTGATTTGCCAAAATGTCGATTATGTAAAATGCTGGATACGTGTTTGTAAAATGCTGATTTTACAAACTGTCGATCTGCCAAAAAGTCGATTTGCCAAAATGCCGATTATGTAAAATGTCGGATACGTGTTTGTAAAATGGCGATTTTACAAACTGTCAATTTGCCAAAAAGTCGAACGCGTGCTTTTGATATAAAGTTGATCTGCAAAATGCCGATATGCCAAAAAGTCGACTTGCCAAAATGCCGATTATGTAAAATGACGGATATGTGTTTGTAAAATGTCGATTTTACAAACTACCGAACTGTCAAAAAGTCGGACGCGTATTTTTGATATAAAGTCGATCTGTAAAATGCCGATTTTACAAACTACCGATCTTGTAAAATGACCAGTTATGCCTTTTATAAAATGCAACCGATCTTTGATTAAATGCTGATTTTAGTATAATACTGGGCATCTTTATTAATTTAATCCTGCACAAAATTAAATTAACAAAGTTAGGTTCTTTATTTAATAGTTAATTAATACTAATATTTAATTAATTATTTTTATTTAACAATTTCTCCTTTTTTGATTATTTTAAACTAAATATTCAAAACCTTATAGTTTTATAATCGTTGGCTAATTATCCTAAGTTAATTAGTTAAATTAATCTTATAATTTCTCCCTCTTTAATTATTTAAACTAAATATTCAAAGTCAGTGATTTATTTCTAATCAGTATTATAATGTGAAATCAAGTTTATAGTTTATGGGTATATTTGTTATTTATATAAAGTGAGGATACTTAAGTGGTATTTTTAATTTTATAAATGACTAAATTAGAAATAACCAAACTAAAATAACTAACATTATGTTGGTAACTTTTTTTTAACCATGATAGTCCCGAAATGAGATGGATTCGATTTTGATTTTATCTTATCAATAGAGATAAAGATAATGATGTACTCATCAATTTGAAAATAATTCCATTTTAAGGAAAAAGAAGATTAAACTTAGGCTAGTTTTAATTTTGTAAACATAAATTAAAATTTAATTCATATAAATCGAACATTTATTTCTTATTATTTTCCTCCTAAATAAAGCTAAATAATATGGTATGCATCTTTTTACCTGTCATTAATCGGAATTTTTTGTGCATAAGATATTCCATCACCAACAAACCAACTTTAAACAATTTTGGAAGAGTTTTCAAGTCCACCAACTATTACAATAAAGGAGAAACCAACTCTACTACTTTACGATCAATCAAATTGAACTATTTATATGAACAACTACGACAAAATTAACTTTTACAATAAATTGGTCACTCAAGAGGATAGAAACACTCACTTTATATGGTCAATACAAATACAAGATTGCATGGAGCCACAATTATAATTAGCTCTCTGAATGGGAATTGATAGTCTTCCAAAGGCCAATTAATAAGCCAAAGTGTTGGATCGTTTTAGAAAACTCACACACAAGACTCGTGAGTCTTCTGACCCCTTTCGTTCATTTAGATGTCTTACTACACTCATGTCCCGACAAACACTATAGACAAATCTCATCTACAAACCCTATAAGGAGCTTACTAAAGAAGTCAGACTTGAACTAGGGTAACAAAGGCTCGTAAATTGTCAAAATCACCCATATGAAGTTTTCTCCATTGTTCTTGAAATGAATACTCATTGACAGACAAGTATTAATAAATCATCATTTCATGCTAACAAGATACTAAATGAAGGTTAGAAAGAATCAAGAGCAGCCAACTAATATGTAATTAAAATGTTAATAATTATTGATTTAGAAGGAAAAAAAAGTAGTGAATACATTAAATTCTCAAAATTGATATGGTTCGATTCAATATTTTTTTTAATTTTGAAGATTTTATTAATGTTTCTAACATGGATATTTCAAAGATATGGATTTGTTTCACAATTTAGTATAGTTATTTTTAGCATTTTTCCTTATTATTTTTCTTATTTAAAAATTGAAGGACAATTATATGGTAAGTAACAGATACAAGAATGGGTTTGGATTCCAATATCAAAATAAAGCTATTTATTTTTATTATTTTTATTTTACAATTGATTGATTGTATTAAATAAAAAAGCAAAATTTGATAAGAGATGTTAATTGTTTTCTTATAGTAGTGAGTCGATTAAAAGTATACTAACAACTCACCAAAATAATAGTGTACAAGTTATTTATGACATCCTTACTATATAACAATTAAAACAGTAAACTATAAAAGAAAAATCTAAGCAGTGTGCATAACTAAGATTGTTTCAATGAAGATGAGTATAGGCTAGTTCCAACGACCATCATTATTAATGTTCATAGGTGGATTCACATGCAAAAATTGGTGTCGGGCTGACGTGAAAACCTCACTTCAAGCATCATAGCGAATGTCTTCCGACTTCAATGTGACTTCAACGATCAAATCTTTTGTGCTGAGACCATCTCCAACCGGACACCAAAACGCAAACGCATTCCCATTTTTGCTCCAACCGGCCACCATACGCATACCCAAAATGAGAATTTACTGTGAGAGTAAACAAAAAAACCCATATATGCGTAGTTACTGTTCATTTCCCAAATTTTTTTTATACTTTTTCAAATAAGCCCTTGAAATATATATACTCTTTAATTTAAATATTAAACTTGTTTATATGAATTATTTGAAACATTTCATTTGCTCTATAATTAAATATTAAATTTTATTATACTTAAATTTTATTTAATTTATTTTTTATTTTATTATATATTTTTATGTTATATTCTATAACTTAAATTTTAGTATAATATGTTTATTTATTTAAATATATTATTAAATTATATGTTAAGTATGAATTATTGATATATAATTAATTTTATTTTAATTTTATTAAAAATAAAAAAAAGATTAGGGTTAAATATGTAAAGTTAATAAATATATAGATAATATTAATAAGGTTAAAAGTTAGTGTAAGAAAAGAATATTCTAAGAATATTCTTTTGAGGTTGAAAATGGGTTCTTGGGTTGGAGATGAATTACTGTTTGAAGTGACATTTACTGCATTTTGGGTTTAGGAATGGGTTTGTAGGTTGGAGATGGTCTGAGAAGATACTGATTCTTCTGACATTGAGACAAGCTACCTTGTTGACCCGACAACCCATCTCTTTAGACATCTACAACTTATGAGCAGTTGAAGAGCATGACCACAACCAAATTTAATGTAAATTAAAAAAATATTAACCAACGAGCAAATTCAAAACAGGTTGCAATGTTTATTAGCAAAATCAATAATCAATCACTTCATTAATTAAATTGTTTAAATCATTAACTAAAATATTTTTATATTAAAATATTAACTTACTAACTAACTTGTTAAATTAAAGTTGGGGACAAGGTACTAGATTATTAAATTAAAAATAACAAATAAAATATTAAATACAAAAAAAATATTATTATAGTTCATTACACAAATAATTAATAGTAAATAATCCATTTTTGGCTTACACAAATCATTCATCCTAAACATAGTAATATAAAATAAAAGTATGTTTTAAGCTCTTTAATTTGCTTTATTGGAAATAATTTATATGAAACAAACAAGCCCTTAAGATCATTTGGGATTGCCAGAATTTGGCGCCTTGAGTAAAAATAGTCCATGATGCTGGAAATCCTTATCATTACGAACCTAGAGAGGGGGAACAACGGAGAAAACATCGCTCAGTCGCTCGCTGCTAAGTTTTGATCGCCGTTTTCTTCAAGAGATATGGATCGTATTAACCATTTGAAGTTGCAAGCTTACCTTGATTCCATCTCAAACAAGGAAATTCAAAATCAGGTCTTTTTGTTTACCCATTTAGTCTATCGCTAGAATCACTACTTTTTCTCTGATCGGCTCAACTTGCGTTCTGAATGTTAGCTAAATTTGGTGTTTTGACGTAATCAAAGCTCTGTAGTAAATCTGGAATGTGTTTTCTTCTCTAGATCCTTTCTAGTAGGCAAGAGTACTATGTTTTGTGTTAAATCAAATTGGGTCTTGCAGTTGCATAAACAACTTACTAGATAGATAGATATATGCTTCTCTTGGTGATTAGATAGCCTTTAAGCTTGGAAATGTCACTGGATTGAAAAGAAACCTAGTAATGTGTTTCAATTATGGTAGGTGAAACTTAAATCTATTGTTTCTCTTTTTTTATACTCATCAAATTCTTCATATTTTCACCATATTCTCTCAATCTGTCCTTATAGAGGTTTATTTAGCACACCCATGTCTGTTCCTGTTTATGGGTTTTTATGATTTGCTGAAATTTGCTTGGTGGTGACAACTTTTAATCTGTTTTCTTCAGGGACCTATCATTGAGGAATTGGGGAAATCTGGATCTCATGAAAATAATGATGCTAGTTATCAAGGTCTTTCAGATTATGATGATAGCAACGGATATGAATCGGATGATTGCCTCCGAGCGCTGCAAACTCAAGTAGATAAAGTTCTGGCGACAGTTGCTTTCCCCAATTATACTATTCCTAGTAAGTTTGTGTTTTTGTCGTATATTGAATCTTCGATTGAGTGTTGTGCATCTTGTGCTAGTGCAAAATGTGCAGTTATCCATATTTCTAGAAGGACAGTAGATCAGTTTTGGTTCTAACGATTATATTAAATGCAGGTGGCGAAGACATGACTGAGTTTAAACATTATGGGAGATTCGATTTTGTGGATAGGTTTCCAAATCACTTCTTTGAAACATTGAATCTGCACAAGGTGAATTTATGTTAATTATCATCTTTGATTGTGTTCATGTGTATGTTGCACATATGCATGCTTACCTATGTCAATTTTTAATGAGCTTCTTTTGTGGCAGCCTTCGTCGATGTGGATTAAGAGAGTCCAGGAAGAGTTGAAATTTCTGGACAACATGCCAGGTGAGGAGTTTGCTTTATCTTCTTCTTCTTTATTCTTTTCTGGAATAAATCATGGAATTTAGGTTTTTAATAAATTAAGAGATCTTACTACAATTGAAGGTGACAAGTGATCAATATTCTATTCTAGGTTATATAGTTAATAATTGAAACTTGAATTCTGGTTTATGTTCTTCAAAACTGAATATTTAGTTCTAGGTTAGGATACTTCAGGATAACTACATTATTACCATAGGAATAGTAGTTTTTTCATACCTTAGTGCATAGTTGTCAATAGTGTATATCGCTCAATAGCGTCAAAGTTGTTCATGGTTATAGCGTAGTAAGGGCTATTTGAAAATAGAGCATAAAAAATATATAAGTATCAAAAATAAAAAACATAACAAAATAAAAGTTCAAAACTTAAACCATCAATTCTTAAACTTTAAAAAAGTTCAAGACATAATCTAAAGTTCATTGTCATCTTTTTCTTCATCAAGATCAAGATCATCTTCTTCATTTGAAATTGCATAATGCTCAACATCATTCTCTTCTTCACTTTTTTCATCAAAATCAAATTCATCTTTTTCATCTAAAAGATCAAATGTGTTTTAAAAGATCAAATGTGTTTTAGATATTTTTATTAATCTATTCCCCCTAGACTTAGATGTGATTGTCTTTGAACGTCTTAAAGGTTTAAAGGTCTAGATGAAGTTGTATTTGATTGCCTCAATCAATATGGAAACTGTCCATATCTAGTTTCAGAAAGTGTTTCAAATGTGCCTAAGTGACTTTATGTTTTCGTAACTCGTTTAAATAAATTTAAAATAATAATAATTGTAACATAAGTTGTTTAATTTATTGACTTGTCTTTTTATGATGTTTATTTTTCTTTTTGATTTGGCATGTGATTCGGGTTTATAATTTTTGGCAATTATTATTAAAATTTGTGCATATCTAGTTCGATTTTCCTTCCCATATATCTTACATTTTTTTTGGAAGTATAGTATATGTGTTGACTCATGTTTGCCTTGAATTGGATTATTACTTTCTCTTTTTGTTGAACTAATTATTTTTCTAACAGTAATTTTTTTAATTTTACATGACTTATAGTTATAACTATTTATGTTATAACTTGTATCATAGAGATTTTAAATGATTTTATCATGAATATATCAATCAACTTTATCTCTATTAACTTGGTTTGTTAAAGAATTAATCATAAGTTAAATATCCATCTTTTGCAGACTCCATAAATGTTAAAGCATGTGAAGCAAGGATGGATCTTATCCAGGCCGTCATAGTGGGATCAGCTGGAACCCCATATCACGATGGTCTCTTTGTCTTTGATCTCGCCTTCCCTCCTTCATATCCAGATGTACTCCCGGTATGTAATTGGGTCACGGGTTTAGAGTTTATCTTTTGTTCACTTTTTTAAAAAGAGTCCATACATAATCACAATAAAAGTTATTTAATCACATTACGATAAAACGTTGTAAGAAAATAGAAGTCATCAACTTTTAATTATGTTTGTAACAATTCATATATTTATTTTTTTGGATGTTACAGTACTTTACTAATCGGTTCCTTTTAAAAATACATTTTTAGATTGTTTACTACCATTCGGGTGGTCTTCAATTGAACCCAAACATGTCCAAAGATGGGATAGTGCGATTGAACACATGGAAGCTTGAGAAAGGTGAACCGATACCGAAAATGTCAACCATGGCACAAGTTTTGTGCTCCATACAAGTTTTGATTTTCAACTCTAAACCCTTTTTCAATGAACCTGGAAATTCAAAAATTTATGTTGGAAAAAAGGGTAAAAAGAAGTCTAAGGATTACAATGAATCTGTCTTCATCCTATCACTAAAGACAATGATGAACACACTTACAAGCCCACCAAAGGTATGTATATGTATAATTTATAATTACTTCAAAATTATTTTATTAGTTTATGATAGTTATGTTTACACATAGCAAATTTTTTTATATAATAAAATTATTTGTAAATAGGATACCATATTTCCTATTATTTTTTTTTGTCTTGATCCATTTTTTTAAATTTGTATTTGGTAAAAGTATTGGATTTTGATTGACAAATATGTATTATAAATTCGAATTTTGCTTATGTCTTGTGTGATAGTGTAATTGATTAATTCTAAATTCCATCATAATTAAGTTAGATTGGAATGACAAATCAAATTTAAAACTAAATGAGATGATTAGGATTTTCTATTTTTTTTTTTATAGACTAAAATCCCACATCCACTTCTAGGAAAGAAGGTAAAGAAAAATAAATTACCTACCAAAAAGTATGTCCCAATTCAAGACCTACTTGTGAATGACCTACCAAGGCAAAGAAAAAGTAATATTTGTTTGAAAGTCATCATCTATGTTCAAACAAAATAGTCTTTAAGCCAATGTGAAGAAGTCATGATGAATGACTTTGTTGTGTAGACAATTTTTAATGTAATACAACTTTCCTCACTGAAAAGTAAAATAATACCGGAATGAGATTGCATCTAATCAGGCTTGCTTGTCTTCCCTAGGTACAAAGTTTTGTTAAATTAAGATGGAATCTTTAATATCACGAGAGTTCTCAACCTTGCTCTCGATAACTCACAGCATATAAATGTTATTGATTCTTCTTCTTGCATTGAAGAGATTGTGAAAGATCAGGTTATACTAACCGTCTTTATTGAGCTTGACACTCAACCATTTATGTCTACTATTGCTCTCCTTTTAGATACAAAAACAAAACAATATAATGGAGAACCTCAAATTTGTCACTAAGTTCCTTTTCAGGGATATCCCTTATTCATCCTCATGTCAATAGTATCAATTGTCATGGAAATAAGAAGCATTGTTAGTTTCAAGAAGGCTTAAAGATCCTTTTTGTTCATAGAATTATTTTTGGTTTTTGTTTACTAGGTAATAAATTAGATAATGTTATAGCTAACCTTGCTAAAATATGTGTATTAGTTGTGGTGTTATAACCTAATGAGAACAATTTGTATATTGTGTGTGTGAAGACATTTCTAATTTGATTTCCAATGATATATAATAAAATATGAAAGATCCTATTTGAAAACTATTATTCTTTATTGATCAAATTAGAAAAAAATAATAAGTTCTAAAATTGAAAATTTTGTCAAAGCTGATATTTTATTACTAGAATATTATATAATTCAATTGTCTTATTTTCAATTACATTAAAAAAATTGAATTAAGAAAATAAATAAATTATAAATGAAACAGAAATAAGAATAAGAATAAAAAAAATAGGGTATGAATAGAAATATAAAAACGAATAACATAATGTTAGAAATTTGTTACTTTTTGAATATATCTGAAAGTAAAACATTGAAACATACTATGTGAAGAATGGTTTTCCAAGAGATATCTGTAATTTAGTATTAGGTGAGAATAGATTAGATGTGAAACAATTTTGGTGTAATTCGTGAACAAAATGAAATCAATTTTTATGTGTATTTAGGATCATTAAACATTATATTAGAAGATAAACAAATAAATTCACTATTGTCACACCATAGTGTATGTGGAGTAGGTAACATGATTTTTAATTCACTTAAATGATTAAAGTCAACATAATTTTGTTGTTGCATGAGCAACTGCACAATATTATGAGATTATGCCTCTACTTATTGTTTCTTTGAATATTCAAAAGAAGATGAGGTTATTATGAAGAAAAACGCAAATAATTGATTGTTGATTTCGGCCCTCTAGACCATCAACCCAATTTGAATTAAATATTCCTTGATTGAGAATATGTCGTAGGTATGGAAAATTTTATTTGACATCAATCCAATGATTTCTAGACTGTAGAATCAGAAAGTGGATCATGAATCTGAATCAATAGGTATGTTAGTGGTTTGACAGGATGCATATCATGTAAGAATTTCTGAATGTATTTTGTCTGAGATATGATCAATCTGGAAGAAATACATGTTTTTATCCATATAACTTGTTCTATATGACCGAGATATTTAATTGTGAATATATCACTCAAACGTTTAATTGTTGTAGTATATTATTGACAAGATCTATGATATATGAAGTTGGTTTCGTTAAATCCTTTGAGGAATATAGCATATCAAGCTCGAGGGGTCTATTTTGTGGCAATAAATTGGTTTGTTATGACGATAAACATGATTAAGAAATTTGGGATAAAACAAATCTAGAGGTTGTGTCATTTAGACTCCTTCGCCAGGTGTATCATGTATTAATATACATTAAGCACATCCAATTGATGAAACGACCACCCACGAGTAACTACAAAAGTTAAAACGGTAAAATTTGTCGTTGATCTGACTACAAGACTTGATGTTTCTCCATATTGATGAAAACCATTAGTAACGGGACATACTTGGTATTGTTTAGTAACTATTAACTTTATGTTTAATTTTAAAAATTTATTTGCATCCAACAATATTTTGTTATGGCGAGCAAGTAACAACTAACGATGTATGATTGTAGAGAAATATATTGAATTTAGAAACCATGGGAGAGCTTCATGCTGAATCTTTCTTGGCACTATTATACATGTTGGTTCTAAAACGGAAGTGATAGTAATAACATAGTTTTTAGTAGGAACATGAGATCGAGCACAAAGTCAACACAAGTTGAGTTGAAGACATCCATTGCGGTGATGAGATTTTGACATCATCTTTTATAAGTTTGGACTTTGTATTTACATTCTAGAATGAGTTGACATTCGATTCAACATAAAGAGTATGTAGAATTAACTTATGCATGAGTGGTAAGAGAGACTTAGTTGAGATTTGTGTAGAGGAGAGATCAATATGTATCTCAAGGGAATTTGAACCAATGTTAGTGTTAGTCACATGTTGGGTTAATGTTGATGTGAAAGTGATATTGAAAACAATGTTTCATTAAAAATGATATGTCGAGATATAAAAAAAATACGACATATTTAAATATGTAAACATTTATATATTTGTGAGAAGATCTATAATCAAGAAACAAACACGGATAGATCTAAAATCTAGTTTGTGTGAATTGTATGGTTATATAATATAATAACATTCGGACTAAAAAACTTTAATATTGAATAAAACTTCAAATGGAGATTTACACTCTAGAATTTGTGCTGGAAGTTTTATATCAGATATTTGGCCGAAATAACAAACCATATTAATATGTGTGTGATAATTTCACATTAATATGTAAGGTTAAATTTTGTTCAGTTATGAATAAGAGAGTTGGTGATATATGTCATTAAAGTATAATTGATTTAAAATTACGATATTTCCCATTCCAATATAGAATTTGGTGAGTTCAAACTGATATCTCTAATAAACCTCGTTCTCTCCCTTCTTTTAGAAAGGGTTCTCTTTTT
Source organism: Impatiens glandulifera (assembly GCF_907164915.1). Lineage (NCBI taxonomy): Eukaryota > Viridiplantae > Streptophyta > Magnoliopsida > Ericales > Balsaminaceae > Impatiens > Impatiens glandulifera. Next base: position 19,586,489 of record NC_061868.1, read on the forward strand.
CACATACCTTGTCACTTCAATTTCACATTTTTTTTTAACATATATACCGATATGAATGATGACTATCTTCGGGATGAATTGTTTTTTCAGATAAAAGAAGAAAAGAAAATTATCAGTCATTATTATTATTATTAATTATTTTGATTTTTAATTAAAATAGTTCACAGATTTAAACTTTTTAAGATCTTTATCAACATGAAGACAGAATATTTAGCAAAAAAAATCAATTTTTCAGTTTTTATTATATAATGACTAATTTTGAAACAATTTTGTTACTTTATTTAGAATTTTATTTTGAACATTAATTACCTATATTTTCTCCAAAATTATTTTGAATTATTTTTCTCCCACTGCCATCTCAATATCTTATTATATTTTTTATTTTATTTCAAGTTATATTTGGGTTATTTTTATTTTGAAATTTTATTTATAGATATTTCATGATTATATAAGATTACTTTGTTTCTTAATTTAATACAATTTTTTCTCTTTATCATTGATGCAGCATTTTGAAGAGTTGATTAGGTGGCACTTTCGTGTTCGTGCACATCATATTTTGTCGGCTTGCAAATCTTACATAGACGGTACTCCAATAGGGGCGTTTGGAGGAGGATTTTTTGGTGACGATGATCATTCTGGTCCAAGCAATGAGTTTAAGATTGCGTTGTGTGGAATGATGGATGGTTTAGTCAACAAATTTATTGATAACGGAGCAACCGACTGTGAGAAATTTCGCTACGTAAAGTGGCATCCATCTATGAAGTCTAATATTTAGATAATATAATTCAGTTCACTTCTAATTTTATATGACATTGGATCATTTCTTCTGTTTGCTTCTTCAAAAGGCACCTTTGATACTAAGAGGTTTGACAACTTTTGTTTCAGATGATAGTTTTGGGATTATTTGATTGATTCAAATATATGCTGGATTCATTCATATTGGTTTCACAGTAAGTAACAACATGGCTTGAAAAGTTGTTATAAATGCAAATTCTCTATCAACTACTCATAGTTATATGTAAAATGTGTTTGTTGGGTAAACTATTTCTGAGACCCTTGTGTCTGTGATAACATATACTATGATAACATATAGAGTTGGGAAGATCTCCTTTTTGGTTGTAGTGTTATCATTGATAGGATCTTGACCCAACAATAGATGTATATTATGTGAATTGTTATGGTGTATGTGTTTTAAGGATGTAGAGTCTAATCTCAACTTTTGCTTCATTGTCCGAATTCATATAAAATCATTGGGGACGGTTATGAGGCATGAATCACGACCTTGAAGTCGTGTGTCATATTTTGGTGAAAAATATGGCTATAGAGAATCTGAATTAGTAACCTATTGGTCGGGAGGAATTGGAAGCTTCTATTGGTGATCTTCCTTACTTGAAGATATAGATGCTTCTATTGGTGTTCTTCCTTAGTTTAAGATTTAAAAACACGGTCATTTCTTGTTCGTTTGCTGCCCTTCTTTGGCTTTGACTCGGTTGGGATGATTCCTAATACACTTTCATCTTTTTAAATACTTGATTCCCTTACCAAATTAGTTCCAACAGTTCCTTTATAAAACCATGTTTTATGTTTTAGAAAATGTTTGTTAGTTAAATTGTTTCAAATATTGAATTGTAATTTATTTTTATATTTTAACCAAAATTTACTATCCAGAAGAGCTAACCCACCATGCCTCTCCACTGCGGTCTCACATGAGTCCTAACTATATCTAATTGATTAGCTATTAACAATATAAATAAATAAAAAATCATTTAAAGGATTTAAGGAACAAAATGGAAAAAACAATGGCAAAATAAAGTTAGTATTAATTTCCTTGCTCCTACTAAGTTGTGAAGCTTGCATTAATTTGTAATTTTTTGTTTCTTATGAACCACTCCAATTACTTTAATGGAGTTACCAATAAATTATTTATAGTTTCTCAAAATCATGTAAAAAAATTATTTATAGTTTCTCAAAATCATGTAATTTTACCCTGCTTCTAAATAAATTAAACAGGGATAAAAAGATTAATTTGAGTTTTTACTATAAAGTTATATATAGCATATTACAAATGATGAGTACTCTCCTTAATTAGAAGAGTAATAAATTAAAATTAAATAGCCTCACTTTCAAAAATAGATTGCTACAGACAAAAATAAAAAATAAAAACACAAATATAGAAATAGAAATGAATCATTTGCATATAAATTAAGGAATTAAAGTATGCTTACTTTAAGTACTAAGTAATTGTGTTTGTGTCTGATCAAGCTCTCCACTCAACATATGGTGAAGAAGAGCATCAATTCTTTGACTCCTCGATTTTGTTCTGCACAATTAATTAAATCATTCATTTATAGCCAACCCAACTTAATTATAATTTATTAATACAACTTCCCGCATATGAATGATTAATGAAAAATTAGTTAAATACCCAACATTACGACGCCTGTTTTTGACACCAACTTCCTGCATTTATACGAGATATGAGGTTAATTTTTTGTTTTTTTGTTAAATTATATATTATAGATATCGAGTTGAAGATTACTGACATTTGAAGCTTCTTCAGATTGATCTGATGTCTCCATTTCCATTTCAGCAAAGAATGCCTCCAGAACAAATGCTACAACCTGAAAGTAAACCAAAAGAAAGGAATTATATATTTTAATCGCGACCATTTCTTATAACTTTTAGTAATAATTAGTGACTGATCAGACTAACCAGATTTAGAAGCAGTAAAACTGTAATCAGATAGAAACTGACAAAGTATGTGTATGTCCAATAGGTTCCTGTCAGATCCTTGTAACTCTGACATTAAACAAAATAAAAATATTTAATCAAATCATCGCAAGCTAGCTAATATCATTAAAATTAGTATAAGATCAATTTTTTTTTTTTGAGAACGTAGTATAAGATCAATTTACCTGCATCCACACTTGCCAATTCCCCATCACGAGTAAATTGAAGAGTGTCACCATTCCATTAGGATAGTCATTAAAATTGAAAAGTAAATATCTATCTTGTTAAGAAAAATGAATTTAGTTTGTAAATAATTTTCTTATCAACTGTTGTGAGCTTCTTCTGCCTATTAACTTCTTTTTCAAAATATAGAATCTATGTTGCACGGATACGGATACGGGTATCGTATCAAATACGATACGGATACGGCGATACGGCAAGTTTGAAAATATAGGATACAATACGTTTAGGATACGCATATTATTAAAAACTATTAAAAAAAATATATAAAATAATAATTAAAAAAATTAAAAAATATTAATAGTTGGTTAATAACTTGATGTGAATCTTAAGTTTATCTTGTTTATCTAAGAAACACATAAGATAGACAAAGTAAGATAAAGGAAGCTTGAGTCAAGAAGAGGCAATGTTAGTTTAGGGTTAGTTTTGTTTTAAACATTTCAGTCCTCCTAAAATTTTTACTTTTTAAAAATTACCCAAAACGTATCCAAAAACGTATCCAAGCCGTATCCAAACCGTATCGGATTGGTCAACTCCATAAAAAGTCAACGACACTTCTTTTGCCGTATCCGATACCCGTTTTGCCGTATCGTATCCGTATCCGTGTCGTATCCGTATCCGATACTCCGAAAAAAAAAAATTTGGAGTATCCGTGCTACATAGTATAGAATTTTCTTTAACAATGTTTTACATGACTAAGGATACTCATCCTCAGAAAGATCTGTTTCCTTCAGCTCAGTGTTGCCAGCATTCACCAACCCTCCAAATACCTGCCACAGTAAAGATAAAATATTTTAACTTTATGAAATGAAATTGTAAAATAGGTCAACTTATTAATGGAATATAAAGAATAAAGTAAGAGTATTTTAGTATTTGAGTTTGATGATTTGGTTGGGATATCAAATTAGCTTGATTACCTGTAAACCAACGGAGCAATAGATGCACAAGACACAGAATATGGTCCCAAGGAAAGGCATCAAACTTGGAATTAGGGTCAAGAATGTGGCTACAAATGCACGGTAGCGTTGGACATGCATCAAGAGTCTAATAAGTCTTAACATTCTTGCAAGAAGAAGATAACGAATCCTGTAGTGACCAGAGGCAGTTGAAGACAATTTGCGTTATTCAGATTATATACAAGAAAATGATTCAATCACACAACATACTTGCAGCCTGTTCAAGCAAAATTCTATTCTTGTATGTTATAAATATACTGTTCATGAAGAGGCATAAAGTATGTTAGTACTTACCATTCTCCATTAGAAAGAAACGTTACATTTTTAGGGGACACAAAAGTTGCTGTTTCTCCAATAACTGCAATGAAATATATATTGAAATATTAGATACGATATATCCCATGATTTGGATATGAATGAAGATAACCATATGTGATTGAAATTGATTAAGAATTTGATAGTATTATCTTTATGTATCTATTATAGATAATCTCTATTGCACGAGCTCTTTGATTTCTAGAACGAATGTATTAAAGAAAGTTTACTCACCAATGATCCATGTGATAAAGAAATCAAAACGATTTTGCCCATCTCTCCAATAGTTTCCAAACCCACATACATAAACTTTCAATGCCATTTCTAAGACATATAACCACCCTGTGGAACATTACAATGTAAATAATATATACAAGTGCTTGGACAATATAGATAATTATACCCACGTATTAAATCATTTAAGAACTTACCAAAGACGAACTCCGCCTTTTGCCAAATGGTCTGTGCGGAACTGTTTTCAATATCAAGCTGCAACCAGCGATAAAGAGAACAGCTTGTATAAGTGAGACATATTTCCAAAGTAGTATACAAACAGTTATTTGATTTATGTTTTTAAAGAGGGTCAACTTTGTATGAAAAAAGTTTATGAACCAAGGTGCATGCAATCATTTTACAGTCAAAAGAAACACAAAAGGCGGAAAACAACAAAGAAGAAAGTTAGTATCCATCAGGCAACCTATTATAGTCATACCGTGGTTTCAATAATAACAGCAACAAGATTCATGATGAGGACGAAAGCCACTATATACCCAAACATGGGGCTTCGAACAAATTCTTTCAATTTCTCAGACAAGCATGAATGGTATACATATGGATAGTTTTCAAGATAAGATGGCTGCAAAACAAAGAATATTCTTCAAGATTCTAAACATTTAATTAGAATTCCTTATTGAAATAATCATATGAACTGACGTTTTGATCCTTTAAAACAAGAAGAAAAACATACACAATCCTCCTTCTGAAATCGCAATGCAATAGCATGGCAAAGATCAGCAAATTCATCTCTGTTGATCTGCATTAGAAATCAAACTCATAAAAACTAGAGGTAGGGAAGCAAAGGACAAAATCATACTTTACTTAACAGCTGCTATTCTATAACTACCAGGAATATTCTATCTGGGACTCAATTTCCAAATAATGTAAAATCTCTTTGCTAATTATGTTATTATAGTCAAGTAGAAATGAAAAAAAAGATTTGTCTGGATTGCCACAAAAGGGAGTGCAATAAGTTCAATTGAAAAATCCATTTTGTTTACATTAAAAGAAAGATACTTCATTTGAGACAAAAAAATAAATGAGAAAAGAAAAACCTTGAAGTCCTGACTATCATCTAGCTCATGGAATATCAACTCGAAATCGTCCCTTGATATTTTTGGCAATGTCCTGAATAAGCAATAAAATGAGTTAAAATTCATATGAAAAGAAAAACATCACATGGTTAATCAATTTTAAATACTCAAATATTAGCATAAAGAAAAATGTATTCAGAACAAAAAAGATCAAGGGATGGAGCACCCTATCAGGAGGAGAAATCAATTCTGAGAGGAAATTATTGAACAATAGAGAAAATACATCCAAGGCTCCAAATAAAAAATATGCATATAGGAGTAATTTTCAATAGTTTATGTTTAAAAGCCAATATATGAAAAGTATAGTTTATGGAAAAGGATGGTATCAGACTTCACACACAATGCCATACTAACAACAAATGGACCTGAAGTGAAAAGATCAGTACAAGAAGATTAGTTGCATGCCTAGGAAAAGAGAAAATTTGATCTGAATTCACCAGTGAGAAATAAAACTTCAAAGATTACTTCATCCTTCTCCTCTCAATTCTCGCATAATTCAGTTCTGGTCGCTTTTAGTGGTAGCTCTTATTTGAATGTTGTAGAAATTTGAGAGATGAAAAATATTATTTAGATAGTTAGTTGAAGTTTACATGAGAAATTCAGATATTTAAAGGACTTTGAGTGTGATAAAGATAAATACTGACGACACTCAACATGTTGAGTGCAAACAAAGCAACATGTTGAGTGCAAGTAACTGCATAATTCTACACTCCCCTTCAAGTTGGGTAAACGATATTAAGAGAACCTAACTTGCCACATAGTTCTTCGAAATTCCACTTGGGAAGAACTTTGGTGAGAATGTCAGTCACCTAATAGGAAAAGCCTTGGGCAGCTATGAGAGTGGAGAGGATGTTGCCGAAGAGATGAAAATGTTGATGACATTCTTTCAATTTGACTAATTCTAATTCATGCTTCACATTGTTAGAGGAGTGACTCTTGACTCTTGGAACTTGGCACTTGGCTCTTGGAGTTCTTGAAGTGAAAAGTGATAATTTTTAGACAGAAGAAATGTTGGGAAAAAAATTGTCGAGACACGAAGATGAAGCTCGATACAGATTCGACTGAGAAAAAAAATTGCAGTTTCGAAACGACGAAACTGCCAAAAAGAGATAAAAACGCACTGGGATTTAGTGATATACAATTTTGGAAAAATATGAGATTATAGAATCATTTGAGTTCTCCTCCAATGGTTATTTTCACCATTGGAAGAGGCAACGGAAAATTGTGAATAGGTTTCTTCAAGATGGAAAACCTACTCACTCTGATATCATGTAAAAATTTACAGAGAGATGGAAAATATTATTTAGATAGTTAGTTAAGTTTACATGAGAAATCTAGATATTTAAAGGACATTGAGTGTGATAAAGGTAAAAACTGACAACACTCAACATGTTGAGTGTCATAATTCTACAAATGGCATAAAATCTTACATTATAAATTAAAATTTGATTCTGCACCCATATTACTCCAATTCAATATCTCAGGCAAGAATTTAATATCATTCATTTTATATCCAAATATGGATCGGAAGGAATACTTGTTTGGACAATGCCATTCCTGTAAAGAAGGACCGTGCAATCAGAACTCTTATATGCTTTTCTTTTACAAAAAAAAAACTCTTATATGCTTTTCCAATGGCAAGTTATTTACAAAATATGACAAACATTAAGGAATTCAATTTCATTAACCAAAGATTTAAATAGGGAAAGTCTGCAGGAATTAAAATATAAGAAAATTGAGGATTACGACACATATACACAATTAAAAAGGAACCATGAAGTGTCTTGCATGGGAAAGAGTTTTGGTAAGGACTTGTTTGTTTGGAGGACATGAGAAAACTAGAAGTGACAAAAAAAAATTACTACTATCTACAAGGATAAGTTGTTTAGTAGTCTGAATTTGTTAAGTTCCTCAGCTAACATAACTTCAATATAACTTGAAAGAAAATGCTAACTTGTATACGAAAATTTGGGAGGTCAACCATACCTGTAATTATTCAGTTCTTCGAAAAGATGGATGCATTGTTCCTTATCAATAAATCCATAGTTCTGAAAAAAAGGAATAACCTTTAAATATTACCACATAGAATCTACCTCAATGTTATAAGGATGGAAGGAAGTGGTCATTGGAAGGAGTGTCCTTGTTTTCCAAAACCAATTGGAACTTCCTATATCAATGTCACGTTCGAATTTAAAAGAAGATGAAAAGAAGCTAACTGAAGTTGCATGTACTTGTTAGAGCACTCACTCATGCTTTGGAAACAATTTTGTCAGAAATAGGTGTCACACATTGACAGATCATAAGCATGAATATTCATGTGGTAGTTACTTTTCTTGAAAAGATGAAGATGCTTGTAAAAATAATTGATGGGTCGCAAATGTTACAAAATTGAAAAGTGCAAACAAAGGGAAAAAAGGAAAACTAACAAAGAAAATACATAGTGTTGTACTTACATATTTATCAATTAACTTGAAGGCTTTCCCTAGAATCCTTTGTCTCATTCGGTCTTTCTCTATCACTTGTTTTGCAAGCTAATATGAAAATAAATGAACAAGATTAAGACAGTGACTCAGTGAGATGATTGTAAAACCTAGGATGTCTTAAACCTATTAAAACAAGAAATGGGAAAAAAGAAAACCATACCTGATCTTTGAAACTATCATATACAACAGCAAGAATCAAGTTTGTGACAAAGTAGACACCCAACAGCACGTAGAAAACAAAAAATAAGCAATACCAACGTGAAGCCCTGGTACAGGAATAAGGCAGTTAATAAAACATTTGAGAAGTAAAACTTATCACTTTACATAAATAGATTTCAAACATTTTAGAAAACCTAATTTATTCAAAGTGTTCAAAATAAATAATGAAACGGTAGAAGAAAATATAGTAGACTGAATTCCAGAAATAGGACAAGAAACGCCTTCCCATAGATAACCAGATAGCCATGTGAATTAGAAGTATTAGCTCACAGCCTACATAGTGAGCATGTAAATTTGGAGAGCCCAGGGGAACTAAAAATCAATTGAAATGGACAAAAGATGACAAAATGACCAAGAAGAAATGTTGTGGCAGTTCTCCATGCTAGTTCCTATTACATCAATAGTTTGGAACTGAGGGAAGGGGGTGAGTTTGAGTAAACCAATCACAAACTTCAATGTTAAAATCACATGTGTAATATGTTTATACAAGTATGTAAAAAAAACATGATCAATTTTTTTTTTTGAAAAAGGTCCATGCAATATGATATAAATGACAAAACATGACTAATTTTAATTCATATTCTAAGGCGATGTCTTTTAAGAATGTATATTCCAATTGCACTACAACTTTAGCAGTGACTGAGTCTGACAACTTGAAGAAGACTCTGTGAACCAGCTCATAGATTACTTATGACACATTATTCACGTCTAAAGGAAATGCGTTAATCAGTGAAGTAGATAGAGAGAGTGAAGATGCTTTTCTTAAGAGCATCCTATACTGGGAAGTCCTGCTAAAAGATGCAAAAGACTCAAAATATCTCAAAAATTGTTGCAAGGCTAGCGAAATTTATATAGATCACTTACTTATAAGCAGGAATCCATACATCTGGATTGTTTGATGTGGTGAATAAGATAAACATTTGATACAATGTTTCCGCGAAGGATGTAAAAATTGTCTTCCCTTGGTCAGTATCTTCAAACATAACATACGCTACCCAACTGGAAAAGAGCAGAAATAATAGCCACAAAGCCTGCACAAGAAGAAAACGTGGAACTAGCAAAATGTCCTATAACTTATAAGTGAACTTGGAAATTCTCATACAAAATATTTTCTCATTACTTAATCAAGTGACAGAACTATGCCTGATTACACATTTAGAGGAAGCATTTATCTAAATAAATTAGCAGGAAAAATAAATCAGAAATAGCAACTGGAATTCAGATGTCTTCAGAAGGGAACTAACCAAAACATTCAAGTATGTGCTAAGCATTCCAGCCAGTATTACAATACTCTCTCGCAACTCCCTATACAAATGGAACATTGCAATTTGTTAAATAATATGATCTCTTCTCGCGATCATAACTATTCCTTATTCTAATAAAAAAAAAAGTATATTGTCTTCACAAGAAAAGTGAGGCAAAAATGCATGAGCATAAATGAGAAAAATCTTTAATTTTTTCCAAGTTGTGATGTTGATGTAACATCCATGTGGCTTCTAGAAATGACAAATTCTATCCATCATGTCTCATCTGTAACCATCTCCTTCCTTCTTTAATCTTCTCGGGCAATGGTTATGGGGCTTAAAAAAAATTAGGCTTGCTCTCATGTAAGGACTTAAAGAGTTAGTTACATACATTTGAACCAGTGTCATTCTTAAGCTGAGGTTTCGGTATAGACAGGGAATCTAGACACATAACATAAATAAGATAAAATGGCAACAAAAATAGATGTCAGTCCAGAGATGAGGCAAATTCATTCGTGCATTTCCAGATCAAGACATATAACAATAACTGTATGATTTGTTGTGTTTTGCTCAAGGAGTAAAATAGAGATCTTGATTACATCATTTAAAACATAAATCCCGTAGTTATTGTTAATTTGATTGGAAACTCCACGCCCCAAAGAAAAAAATTCAGATTTGGGAAAACATTATGAGGTTAATCAGACATTTAGCCAGCTGCAGAGATCAAATAAGGTTTCCACTCTGCCCCGGATGTTTGTAAACATGCAGCAATGCTTCAATTATTATTTTGCTCAATAGGAGGAAGATTTATATCTAAATAAGCATGACATCAAAAGGAACCTAGAGAATGAGCCCTTGTCTTCCATACCTAATATTGAGAATGAAAAGAATGACCCGTATATAGGGAGCAACCCTAAATGGAAGAAAATAGATGGCCACTGGAGATACATAGAGCACATAGACTACTAGATCAACAACCAAAATTAGCAGGGAAAGAACCTGAAAAAAAAAGTTAGAGATAATATCAGAATATTTAAACAGTAACCACCAGAAATTCAACCATCAAACAAATTCATAGTATAAATTATAAATTATGAGTTGGTTCTATAGGTAGCAACAGATTATAGAAATTACAAACGGATGATTTAATCAATTTCAAATATTCCAAAGGTAATTAATAGGATTTGATAAGCTAAATACTAATCAACAAGATTAGGATTACCGAACAGACAATGTGGAAGCACAGTTTCTTCATGTACATGGTTTAGTAACTGCTTGCAAGTAATGAGGCACTATTTACATTCTCAAGAATATGATTGATACCTATATAGCCAACAACCCATGAAAAATATGGAAAGTCGTCTCTGATTGTGCGTGGTAGACATCCTATTCATTATTAGACATACTTTTTCGCCAAAACATCATGACACATATCTTTTACCCTAAGCATATTTTCTAGAAAAAGGTTCTGGAACTGACATAAAAGTCATACAAACTTTTGATAGACATTTAATGTTTGCAGTACCAATTATAAAGAGAACCACAACAAAAATGGATATTATGAATTAGAAGGCAATTCTACTGGTTGTTATGCATTGTCATCATGGAAAATTAGTCAAATGAGGGTCGATACTGGAAGTGAGTACCTTTAATTTATTGACATGTCTTGTCCAGAAAATATGAAATCCTTCATAGGAGATGGGAAAAAACGTGTGTACACAGAGAACAATAACAGTGACACCCTGCAAGGTAGTAGATATTACTTGAGAAAGTATGTGCAGAAGCAGATATGCAAGCTACTTATTTCTCCATTCAGTTGAGAAAAATGGCTAGAACAAATCTAGATAAAGTTGAGAAAAAACTACAGAGCAACCAAATGAACTTGTGAAGAAGTTAATCAGTGAAATATTCTTCACCTCATAAATTAGTGATTCCGCAGCAGTCAAATACGGCAACTGGCCAAGGAAATAGTATTCTCTGTTATTGCAAGAAATCCCGGATGAGTTTTTAATGCACCACAGTGGCTTCTGAAAATAGAAAATAATTCCACTTATATTTGATTGATATCTCGCAAAGTATTAATAAGTATAGGCATCAAAAAAACCTTAAGTATGCTAATTACCTCAAAGAAATTCAGAACTACCAAAGCCAAGAAATTAAGAGTCCAAAGAATGTCAAACCGAATAAACATGAAGTAGTGTTTTGCTGCAGCTTCAAAGCTTGGCTGATCAAGAATTTGTTCAGGCAACCCGACACCATCTTCAGCCTGCAAAGTCCGTTCCCATTCTCAGCTAATCAGAAGTGGATAACTATTTCAATTTATAGCAAAATAAGAGCAAAGTGTAGAGATCGTCCATATTTTTTACCTTAATTAACAACACATAATATTTGATCTTATGTTATTTATGTGTATAATGTATAGATATAGATATACATGTTATAGTTTATTTTCATCTTCATCCTACCAAATAAGAAATGTCTTCTATCTTCTGATATATTAGTAAAATCACCTAGAAATGACCAATGATCCCTGGAAAGTTCTTGCATATAAAAGAAAGTCAAACATCCGGAAATGAAAATATTCACACACAAATCAGCGTTATATAAGCTAGAAAGACTTAAAAGTTGCGTTAATCACAAGCATTAAATCTAAACAGCATAATTAAGAAGATGCTTGTATAAATATGACTATGAACATGAATCAGCAGCAAGTATAAGTACATTCGCCTAGATAGAGTATATGACAGAGAGAAAGATGAATATGACGAACCAGATCAACAAGCGCAGCCGCTTTCTGATAAGGTGAACCGTAAGCAATGGCATCGGCTCTTCGATGGAACAACGGCGGATGAAATTTCCCCCGATCGGAACTTGCAGGTTGACCACCGCCTTCCTCGCTCAGCAAAGCTTCATCCATCTTCGTGGCGCGTAAACTATCGCGACTATTGGATCAAATCGAGAATCGGTTGAATCTCTTAATGCTTTTATCTACCGTATTAACCGATAAACTCTAAATCTTTTTTTTCAAATAATCCTACTGTATATATATTTTGCGTTTAAACACAATTTTTTTATTAAAGGATAAATTCTAATCTTTTTTTTCAAATAATTTCATCGTATATATATTTTGCGTTTAAACACAATTTTTTATTATATCTTGAAACGTTAAAACGTTTCAATCAGCTTACCCATAACATAGAATAACGAATTAGTTAAAATTTGTTTTTTTAAATATTATGAAAATTCTATACCACAAATTTATTTATATTTAATATATCTTAATCAAAAATTGATTGAAAAAAAAATATATTAGTTGGATTATGTTAATTATGACAATGATGGAGATGTAGTCACTTGGTCAGTGTGATAACTAGGGTTGTTCACACTGTCGGCAAACATTCATTTTATTATTATTTTTCTTTTTTTAGAAATTTTAAACATTTTAATAAATTCATTATTAATATTCTTTATCATATTTGTAATATTCATATTAAATTTACTATATATGAATCTATATTATTTTTTTCATTTTAAAATTAAAGTTTATAATTAATAGAATTTAATTGAAATAATTACAATGAAAATGACTTGTTATGTGTTTTTAGAAAAAGAAAGTCAACTTTCATGAAATTAATTATAATTGAATTGTTAATTAATCAACTACAAATGTAGTAACGTGTCAAATTGTCGATCGTGCATGCATGTAGTTTATATAAATCAAAATGGAGTAGATTAATGTTGAATGTTTTATTTTAGTGAAATTTGAAAAATACCTTTTTTACATTATTAATAGATAGATCTATCATTAAATTCTAGACAATTTTAAAATGAATTTTTTGAATTTTTCTTTAAAATGTGAATTTTTAAAATAAGTCTTTTTTTTAACTAACATTATTAAATATTTTACACATAAAATATCATACCATTAATATTTTTAAATAAGGGTTTTGAATAAATAAGATGGTAGATTTATTCCTAGTAATGGAGTAGATAAGATCATAAATATACATGGAAGAATAAAATGAAATAATAAATAAATAAAACAATTCTCTATTTTTCATTTGGATCTCGCCACGAGTCTACTTGTCTGGTGTTTCTCACCAGTACCACTCACCAGCACATGCTGAATTCATTTAATATATAACTTTTACCTAAAAATTATCAAATCAATTTGAATAAAAATATGAATTTATTGGACATAAGATTCTGTTTGTTTTATCAGTTCGGAGCTAAAAATGGGCTTGAGCCAATTATTTTAATTTTTTATTTAAGTTATATATTTTTTAAGCTTTTTATTTGAGTGTGTATTGAAATGAAATAATGTTTTCAATATTTTTTTTAATTATGTATATTTTAATAAATTTAATAATATTTGTCTATTCAATTCCAATTTTAAACCATACTAAAATTTCATTCTCAAACTAAAAATTATAGTAGGTGTCAAATCAAATAATATTTTAACTCTAACTCAAAATTCTATATTTTAAACTTAAAACAATATTTTTGAAATATTTTGTTTACACCAATTTTTTTTCATTTTTTAATTCTACTTATGTATTTATAATTTTATAAATTAAACTTTAATATTTTTTTTTAAACTTATCCCATTAAAAAAATTATGATAAAATTAATTATAAATTAATAATTTAAAAAATATATATATATATAAACATATAAAAGAAATTATATAAAAAAGTTAAACATATAAAAACACTGTATAAAAAATTAAACATGTACAAAAATTATATATAAAATTAAACATATATAAAAAGTTAAATATATAAAATTAACATAGTCTAACAATTAAAGGACTAATTTAAAATTTAACAAAATGGGTTTATGAATGGTGTAAAGTGTAAACACATTTATTTTTATTCTTTAGAAAATTCTAAATGAGGTTGCGTATCCAGTTGGGTTGGAGTGAAAAAAAAAGTTCTTAATATGATAATCCAGCTAAGTTGGAGATGGTCTACTAAGATTCAGTAAGGGTTATTTAAAAAATTAAGAGAAAAAATGATTAAAGATAGGTGATGATTTTGAAGAGATAATGAATTTATTTTTATTTTTTTTGTAGAAAGATTTAAAGGTATTAATATGTATAAATTAAATTAAATTAATAATTTAAAATAAAATATATTTTAATATTTTGATTAATAAATTGAGTAATGTGATAAATGAGAGAAAATAAAATAATATTTGATTTGTTTTGGTTATTAAAATAACTCAAATTGAACCCGACGCAGACATAGAACAGTTAAAAGGCATCTGGTTAACGATCCTCTTAGTGATTTTGTTAGCATCAGAGTGTTTTGTTTCTCTTTTTATCATTCTAATATGAGTTGGTGTTGTGTTTTGTTCGATGCAGCATTCTATTTAGCTGAATCGAATTTGTCGTCTCAAATTTTTGTATTCCCAATAATACTCTATTTTTTTGCGAGTAGTATGTTTCTCATACTCTCCAATCGTATTAATAATTATTTCTCAAGTCCGTGTTTGTTTCCTTCTTTACACCAAATGAGATTATGTTGTCGGATACGAAGTTTTTAAATTTTTTTCAATAAAGAGTTCTTTGAATTCATTTTTCGTCTCGAGGTCTTTTTTATAGATGTCATCTAATATGAGTTTCTCGCTATTTTGACCATATTTGTAGATGGTTAGTTATATTTGATAAAAAAAAAAAAAAAAAATAGGTATTATATCTATCAAAGATAAATTTCACTTTAAAAAAATTAAGTAGAAAATAATTCTTCTCAATCACTTTGTCCAACTTAATTTTTTTTTTATCCCTAATTGTTATTGAATTCATTCAAATGAGCTTTTTTTAGTCATAATTTTGTAGATATTTTTTTTATTATATAAATTCTTATTTGATTTAATACAAATTAATTTCTTATTATAAAAATATTAATATTTAAAAAGATCAACATAATCATAAGTGCTTCTAAATAAATTATTAAGGGTATGTTTGATAATCATAAAATTATAATTAAAATTGAGATTAATTTTAATTCATAGGTTTAGTAAATCATTTATTAAGATTAAGAACTGGAATTAAACTTCAAATCAATGTAATTTTACCATTCTTAATTTCATTTTTTTTATTTTGGAATTGTAATTTCAATATTTACTTTTTTTTTATGTTTTTCAAACAAAATATCTCATTATTTTATTATTACCACACAATTAACAGGTTGAATCGATAATTTATTTTTTAAATTTAAGAAATTAATATGTAAAACTAATATTTTTTAATTTAATATATAAGTTAATATTTTTAATTTAAAAAGTTTATACATTTTTTAACTTATAAAGTTAAAACGTTTATTATACCATATATTTTTTGAATTTAGGAATTTAACTTTTCAGTATATATATATATATTATTTTATTTTATTTTTTTTTGTTCTTTTTATTTATGAGAATTGAAATCTTAGACTAACTTACAAAAATTTTGACATTGATGTCAAATAATATTTTAATCATAACATATAATATATATATATATATATATTATTATATATTTGTTTTCAAATAAAATAAATTAAATTATAATTTAATGTCAATTTTTGTAGAATTAGAATTATAATCATGTGAATTTAAATTTTAATTTCATTTATCCATTATACACTTATTTTTTACTGTCTAATTTTATAGTATATTTTAAATTTTATTTTTAAAAATTCATACGGGCTCATTTATGGTATTAAAAATAAATAAATAATTTTTTGAGACGATGTTAAATTGATTAATTTTAAAAATAATTAATTTTGGACTATATTTTAATTAAAACATAAAGTGTAAAAAAATAGAAAGGTATTTTGAAATGAATTTATCTATTATTAATATTGTTTTGTTTTTAGGTATTTCCAAATTGTATTGGAGTTAACCCAAAAATTGTCTGTAGGCGAGTCAACGCCAAAGCCACTGGTAGAGCCTATTAGTAATGCCCAGACAGGTTAGTAGCGCCCATCCAGGCTGATCAAAGGACCCAGACACAGGTCAAATGGTGCAAGACCCGAACCCAGGCGCGGAACCCGGGCTTAGGCCCATCCAGACTAGTCAGCGGTCTACGGTGTAGTCAAGGTCTGAGCGCAGGGGATCCAAGTACAAGGCTGTCCGGACTATAGTCTAAAATATTTTGTAGTTATTTGACAATAACAATTCTCAAACTAACCTTGCCGTTCAACTTTTCAAACTATCTTACTTTTTTTATTAATTTCAAACTAACTTAATTTACTATTCAAACTCTCAAATTTTTTAAATTTATATATATATATATGAGGAGTGATAGAGAGAGGGAATTTAGTAAGGAAATTTGGTGAGGGAATGACTTGGCATCACCTTCATTGGTTGTAAAATGTAAAAGTAAGAGGAAAGAGATAAAAGAGAGAAATTATTTGATTTTTTCAGCGAATAAAATTATGCCAAGTCATTCCCTCACCAAATTCCCTTACCTAATCATTTCTCTCTCTATATATGTTTAAAACTATTATTTTTATAGATTTAATATATTTAAATTATTATTTAATAAATTTTATATTTTGATATATATTTTAAATTATTATTTTTATAAATTTGATTATTTATATTTTGATATATATTTTAAATTATTATTTTTTATAAATTTAATTATTTATATTTTAATATATATATATATATATATATATATATATATATATATATATATATATATATATATATATATATATATACTTACATTTTAATTATAATAAATATTCCCTTTAACATTCTATTAATAAATATTAATAAATTTAAAATATCTTAACCATAATAATATAATAATTAACTATTCATAAAAATAATTACAATCATCCTTTTTCTAAATTATTGAGGATTTTACTCAGGATATTGTTGGATTATGAAATTATTGTTAGGTTGTGATATGTATCAATGAATTGAACCCAATTTTTGAGATGTGACAATGTGATTTTCACTCTATACCTAACGAATCAAATTGAACGTTTCCAATAGCACATAATTGGGAGAAATATGATAATCTTGTTCCCAATAAAAAATTTGAAAAGGAAGAAAAATCAACGAAATTAAATCCAACGTATTCGAACCGAAATAGATAACTCACGAAAGACCATTATTTGTGGAAGGTCTAAGCAAAATCGTCAATAATTTAAAGAAATTATGATTGTAATCATTTTTATGAATGATTAATTATTATATTATTATGGTTAAGATATTTTAAATTTATTAGTATTTATCGATTATTTATTAAAATGTTAAAAGGAATATTTATTATTTTATATAAATAATAATTGAAATGTAAATATATATAATCAAATTTATAAAAAAAATAAGAATTTAAAATATATATCAAAATATAAATAATAAAATTTATAAAAATAATAATTTAAAATATATATCAAAATATAAATAATTTAATTTATACAAATAATAATTTAAATATATCAAATTTATAAAAATAACCATTTAAATATATAATGAATTTAAATGTAATAAATAAATAAAAACTGAATTTGAATAGTAAATTAGGTTAGGTTGGGAATGAATGAACAAGGTAGGTTAGTTTGAAAAGTTGAACGGGAAATCAGGTTAGTTTGGAAATTCACTCCTAGTCAGCGGTCTACGGTGTAGTCAAGGTCTGAGCGCAGGTGCGGATCCAAGTATAAGGCTGTCCGGACTATAGTCCGGGTAGTCTAAAATATTTTGTATGTATTTGACAATAACGACAATCAATGTGGTTATTGATGATTTTCCGTCGCTAAAAGGTACTAGTGACAATAAACTTGGTTTATTTTGTTTGTTTACTTGATATTATTATTATCAAACAAGCTCAAATAGATTTTTTTGATAAAAAATTAGCCCGAGTAGATTTCAAATCCTGGCTCCTCCTTTGTCTGAGCGACCTAAACCCAAGCGTGGATTAATCCAGACTCAGGCCTAGGGGTTGGTCAATGCACCAACAACACAATCAAGTCACTAGCGACCTAAGTCTCCGGACCTAGGCCCAAGCGGAACGTAGGAAGATGTTAAATCCATGCATGGACACATGCGAGTGGCCTAGGCCTTGCAGGACCTGACCCGAACGCAGACGCACAGCTAACCAACAACATCTTCCTTCTTCTTCGCACAGCAACAGGTAGAAGACCCCGTTTTTCTTTTGATTTCGAGGGCGGTAGTTGTTTCTGATCAATGACACCGGGGATATCACGAGCATTAAAATAAGAGAGCCACACAATTCGAATTTGTCTTGACAAATTAACATTGGTTGCCAAAAGAAACTAGATCTAGAAATTGGAGTACGTAGCTTGGATTTGAATTAGCTAAAGCCCTTCATTAATCACCTTAATTAGAGCAGTTTAGAAGTGGACACGCAAGTCGAGAACCTTTTATAAGCTTTTTAAGTTTTTCTATTTTCATAGCTAGGCTTTGTAGTTTGGTTTGAGGTTGCTAGCTAGCCTAGGAACTGTTGTTGGGATATTCACACATATTCTCTTTTTAATTATGGTTCCATAATTCTTCCATTCTTTGTGTATAATATATAATATAAGCTCAAATCAATAAAGTCTCATTTTTTTACATTTTCTTTATTGTTGTTATGATGTCGTTTTTAATGTAAATTGATTATTATATTGATAATTTAAATACATTTTTTAAATCTAAATAGATGCCATTCTTCTTCATTTTAAAAAAAACCCAAATTGAAATTAAAAACTTATTTTTGAATATAACGTGTTCTTGGTCCTTTGTGTAAGAATAGCTAGGTTACAAGTTTAATACCTTATTTTCCTTTTCAATAATTTACATGATTATTTTTTAAAATAAATATATATAATTTATATTTATTTTTCAAAACAAATTTAAAATATAATTATATTATTTAACAATAATTTTTAGAACCAACCCAAACCAATCTTCTAAACTCCAATAAACCAAAAGTTTAATTTTATTTTTTTTAAACCGACAACTTAATTTTTTTTTTATTATTAAACTGACTTAATGGTATCTCATTGTACAAACCACCCATTAGAAGAGATATTGTAAGGCCTGAGATTATTAGATTATATTTATTTAAATGTATTTCTACTTATATTGATCAACATTACAACTGCAACTGATCAACATTTAGAACATCGATCAATCATTTAAGCTCATCGATGACAAACATGACATCTAAGAAAGAAGAAAAGCAAAACACTCACAAAGCATAAACCTTGCAATCATAATAAAAGCAAAAAATCTAAGAACTTAAAACAGACATATCCAGCACGTAGTTCTTCAAACATTACAACAGATACCCGACATAATCAGCCAGACCAGCACATTGAAAAAAAAAACAAATCTTTAGTTGGTTGTTGCCAAACACTAAAACGTGGCAAGAAACCAAAACCGGTTCAAGACGAGAACTCATCAATAATACCAAGATGTTCTCATCTCTCCCCGGATATACTCAAACAACATAGAATGCTTCGTTTTCCTTTATTCAACAAGAGACCAGAAAACTAATAACCATAATCCTATCGAGGCTGATGGTGCGATGCTTTCGGGGAATATTGAAGAAAAAGGAGAAAACATTACCCTGCCCACGCTCCTCTTTGCTGCCCATTCAACCTATCAAGAACACCATTGAAATCAACAGGTTGACCATTCTCCTCCAACCTCTGAATCACAGCAGCAACGTGATCTCCCCTATAACCCATCGAAATGGTTTTCTCAATTATATCCCCATATTGATGATGGCTACGCACATATTGGGGAGGTCCGGGTCGGTTCATCTGATTTGGTTGTGGGTTCTGAATTGGTGAGCTAGTTGGTGTATAACTGCCCTGTTGAAAATGAGTGGGTTGGGAAGGACGATAAGTCCGTGGGCCACCACCACCTTCACTTTCGTATATCACATACGTGTTTGGTGGCAATGAAGGATGGGGTGGTGATTGTACTGTTCTAACCGGGCCATTAAAACCATACGGTATAGTATCTGCAGGCGAAGGGTTAATGGTATAACCAGGATTCGCTGTTTGTGGTCTAATTTGTGGGGTCATGATCTGCTGAGTCGACCATTGCTGGTACTGTGGAGGCTGATTGGCTCGATATTGAGGTTCGGATGATGGCATGAACTGAGCTTGAATTGGTTGGGAAGGTATATAGTATGATGTTGGTTGTGTTTGAGGTGTATTCACTGGAGGACCGATTGGCTGATGCTGGTGTTGGTGTTGGTGTTGTTCTGGTGGTCTGGAGGTAACTTGATGACTTAAGGCTAGGGCTAATTGTTGGTTTTGTAGGTCTGGCATGATTTCAGGTTTTTTTGACTCGGAAGAAACTGACTGAACCTGTGGTGGTCTATCTTTGTTCTGATGGGAGTGGATATCGGAAGGTTCTTTTTGGGCGAGCTGGAGTTTAGCCAATTCTTTCTGGGTGTCGGCTAATTCTTGCTTGTCTCGTAGAACCTGAACTGACCTGTGAACCTGAAAACAAGTACAACAGAATAGGGATATATAAACGTTAAATTTCAATTTAGAAAGTGATAATATGAAGGACATTATTAATCCATAAGTACAATAGAAACAACCGAAAAGAAACATGAATGAAATAATTCATCAATACATGTTGAGATCCAATGCAGATATATATCATCCAAAATGCGATCCAGCAAATCCAACTATATCACAAAAAGCCTTCTCCCATAGAACCAAAAATTGAACATGAATGACAACCATGTGAAACAGACTAAACAAAGCTTTTGAATTCGTATATGGATGTAACTAATCAAACCAACCAGGTAACGAAAGGTAACATAGACTCACCTCCTGAAGGTGTTTCTCAAGAGACTTGAGCTTAGAATCTTGCTCACCATGATCATGAACTAAATCAGAACGCAGTTCTCCAATTGATTTATCAACATTATAACAATATAACTCTAACTGCGACAAACGTGAACTAAGACCCTCCAAAAACCTCATAAGATTGTCCGAATGTCTCTTCATGGTCTTCTCAATTGTAGTCATCATCTCATGGTTAGAAGATTCATCTATTGTACCGTAAGCTGGAGCTGGATGTACAGCTGACCTAGCCATTCTGCTTTTGTTAAATTCCTGATACATATAAACAACAGCTACTACTGAGAAAGAACAACTGAATCTGGTTCAATCATTACATAAACGAATAGAATGTTTAAGAAACACAAATCAAAAGCTAATTTCTGAAGCTAAACGACACAAACCCTAAAAAAAGAATCAATGAAAGAAAGAAAGAAGATGGGTGTTGATTGTTTGTTACCTTGTTGGAATTGGTTAGAATAGCGGCGGGATCAGAGTGAGTTGCATTAATAGCATCGTCCTGGTTTCCGTAGTCTTCGTAGGAACAAAGGATGTCATCAGAGGCGGCGAAGTCGAAACCTTTAGAAGGCGAGTTATTACGGCCCGACGATCCAGATGCCATAACTAGAGAATCCAAAAAAGCTAGTTTCTTTCAAGGGATTGAAGGATGATAACACAGACAAATAAGGTTATGTAGAACCTTGAGAGATTGAGAAAGAAAGACAGATTTGCGTGTCTGTCTGTCTTATAAAAAAAAACAAAAAAAAAAAACGTTGCCAAAATATTAGACAAGATCGTAATTAAGAAGATAACACACACCGACCCGTACTATTATTGCTAGGGCTTGTTTGGTGGTACCTACTAATTATCAACCAAAAATTTTAAGGTCTTGAATCATCTAGAAGAAGTTAGTCTATTTTTTTTTTTACTTTTGAATAAATATGAATTAGCAATACAAGACACAATCATCATGTTTTTCGCATTCATTCATTTGTTTTTAAAGTAAGAATCAAAATTCGTGACATTTTAGTTTTTTATGTTAGACTCTTTCTACCGAATTATATTGGTGAAGTAAGTTAGTCATTTAGGTGACTTATTTTATACCATTCACACTTATAAATTGTAGTGAAAAATTATGAAAGTATTAATAAAATTATGAAAACAATAAGTTAGTTTCATTAATAGGTTCATCATTTTTTTTTAATGCAATTTATTGTTCAAAAGTTATAATCAAAATTAGGACTTTTATATTTAAAATTCTCTCAAATTAACTACTACCTTAATAAGTTATGATTTTTGTTTTAATATTAGTATGTAATATTAAATGATATCTTGTTAGGTATATTAAGTAACAATAATTGTACAGTATACTAATAAAAAATGTCACATAATCAATTTCACTAAAATAATAATAATAATAACTAAAGCTTGTTTGATTATTTATTAAAATAAATATAAATTATTTTTAAAAATGTTGAATTTAATGATTTTGATGAAGTTGATATTTTTAAATACAAAATCTTACATGATATTAATATATAATAAATTAATAAAAAATATTTTTATATTTTAATTAATAAATTGAATGATTTTTTTTTTTTTAGTGTATAATTCGAAAGTTGGGAGCATTACTTTATGTTATGCTGGTGCTAAATTCAAAAATAAAATAAAATATATAATTTTAATTCACACTACTTCTTATATTGTTATTTAATCATTTTTATATGTTTAGATGTCCAAGATATGTGGATGATATCAAGTCAGCTTTGTTTTTGCATTAGGTGGGGATGAGGCTTCAATTTCAATAGAAGTTTATGTCCTACTTGATTAACTCTTTTAAATTGTTGTCATTATTTTATTAGCTTGTTATCTCTTATAATATCTAATTTTACAAATATGCTCACACAATAATTTATCATTAACTTCTTTCTTTGTTTTAATTATCTACTTCAATTTAAGATATAAAAAAAAAGAAGTAAAAAATAGCTTAATTTACTATATTTAGAGAAAAAAAAAATAGTATAATAATATTTTAGTTTACTTTAGTTTAAATTTAAGGAAGAAAGTAAACCTTGAAATCATATAGAGATTGCTTTTCCCCCTTTATTAGCACTTGGTAAATGTGCCACATTTAGTGACCATGTGTGTGAAAATGTTTTAATAATCAAAGTTGTAAGATAAAGGGATGGATCAAATTATTTAAATAAATTGGTGAAACATGTAAAAGGATTTGAATATTAGCAGTACACTTTTTCAAGATTATGGTAATATATGTGAAATAATAGTATATAATAATAAAAATATGAAAACTCAAAATTGGAAAGAACTCATGAATACATGGCTTTTGGATAATTTGTACTAGTTAAAACATATTTCTATTAATATTAAAATTGATATGACAATTATAATTTAATAAAATTTTGTTTCGTTTCAAAAAAATAAAATATATAAGGTTACTCTATTTAAGAAAGAATAAAAAAAATCAACTATATTATAATTTTATTACCGTAAAAAAAATGTAAGATTCGATATCAATATCATGTTAACTTCTTATATTCAAACAAAACTAAGTATTGCTCAACATTGTTAATTTAAATGTTAACAATTCGGTGTCTAACAAATTAAATATCACGAGTTTGATTCTCACAAATAAAAATAATTTGAATTTTTTAAATAAAAAAATATCAATATTTTATTCTCAAATACTATTAAATTAAGTTATAAAATTTTGTAGTTTGAAGTAACATATTTCTAATAGTTTTATAGGAGAATGGTTTACAATTAATATCACCAGATTTTATGCTGAATCATGAATATCCTTCAATTATATATGTAGTTTATTTAGTTTCAGATCCATTGAGAGTATGGGACAATCAGGGAGTTTGGAATTATATTAATATTATATAAATACATACAAATTATTATTTAAAAAAAAAAAAACAATGATAAAAAAATAAATTGCTGGGTATTGTTGAGTTAAATCACTGTAGTATTTTTTAAAGTTTAAAATAATGAAAATAAATTTGTTAAGATAGGTGATATAGAATCAATTTGAACAAAAAAAAAATAATATATTTGATTATAATTTAATCAAGGTCAAAATATACTTAAGTAATATTTTTGGGAAAAATATACTAAGTAATATTAGTATAGACTATAAATTTTGGAGATATTACCAAATTGAAATATATGAAAGTTAGTAGCTTGTTTTTAATTAATATTTGTAAAATTGAACTTATTAAACATTAATTTATTAAGCAATTTAAAGATTTAAAAAAATTAAGGTTTTGATTGTTATTGATGATGTTAAATATTATATTTATTAAGAAATTCAAATATTTTTATTCAATTAAAATATTTCATTTTTAGTTATTATTTTTTATTTAGTTAGAAAATTTTATTTTAAATATTAACTTTTTATTGAAAGAGAACAAAACATTACAAAGGGAGGAGAAAAGCAAAATAAAAAATAATGTAAAAATTTTAAATGTTAATAAAATTATTATTATTTTCTTACTATTAGATAGACATATTTTATGTTTTTATTGAATAAAAAAGAATTTTAGAGCTCACAAAAGACAATTATCAAATAATATCTTAATTTGTCACATTACCAAATTCAAAATTATACTGTCAAAAATTGTCTACATTATCAGTTCATGTATAAATTAACCCACAAAAGAATGTTTTACCAACAGCTAAGATTTTCTAATCCATATTATAGTCATGTCTAGCTTTTCGAGTGGTGGATCTTCCCATTCGAAGCCGTCGAGCAGTAAGAGCTTCTAAAAGGATCGTTAAAGCTTCTTCAACTGCTTCGGCTTGTTTATCCAAACCAACTTTCGACAGTATTTGTATTTCGTGAAGCTCACTCAACAGGCTGATGCCTGCTGCTGCTGTACAAGTCCTATCCAACGACGGTTGTGGCCTGTCCTTCAAACATATAATTCATCAATCCTTAAAACAAAAAAACATGAAGATCAAGATTGTCTCACCTAAGTCTATGCATAGCAGATTCGCCACTAGACAAAGAAACGCAATGAATGTCATCTCCCCATATTTCCTTTGATCGGTCCTGTTAGCAAATTAATATTCGAATGAAGACAGAAAATTTACATATTCTAAAAAAATGTGAAAAGGAATATGACCTTTAAACGATTAACCATTGCAGCAGAGTTATTCCATGTACCATCAATCAATATGAAATGTACAGTCTTGTCTACATTTTCCTGTGTAGAACCAATTTCAAGATCACCACAAGAAGATTCTTACTAAAAAAATCAAGAATGTATAAACAAATCACCATTGTTGAGCACTCTAGATCTCTAGATGAATCTATATTAAAGAACTCTTGCACATTGAAGCTTGGAGCATTCTTATTAGGATAAAGACAACAAACGTTTCCCCTCCCTGCAGTTGATGTGGAGAGCAATGTGTCATAAAACATAACTAAAGGGGAGAAACAAGAACCCGTGAATGAATTTCAAAAGACAATCCAGATATATTCGGTATGAAATGTTTTTAAAACAATTTTTTCTAGCCCTCACTGCCTCGAGCCAGAAGAGCAATTCTATTGTTGACACCTTTTTTTGAACTATCTGGATCTAAGGCGGATTAAGTTCAAGTACACTCTGTTTCCAAACGTGATCCCATCCGGATAATCGTCCGTTGAGAAATCTAATCGAAATGGTGATTCCAAATCGAGTCATATACATAGTTTTTCAAAAAAGGTAGTACAGGTTGTTTTGTCACACAATTTTGTCAAGTTGATCATGATCCCAAAACCTAGATTTGTTGTCTCTAAAAAATTACAATGATCTAGAAAATAATATAATTAAAAAATAATTTGATCATGATGTCTATATCAAATGAAACACAAAATTATGCTATAATTGGGTCGTGATCTAGAAAGTAATTTATATACCAAATAAAACATATTAAAAACCATGCTATAAGTTGGATCATGATCTAGAAAATAATGTGGATCATGATTCACAAAAAATCCTATACCAAAAGACAAAAAAATCATTTTCAATAATAATTTTGATAATTTTCAAATCAGATTGTGATTGTGACAAAGATTGAAAAAAAAAAAAATCCTTTTTTTTAACTGACCCAATGTAGCTCAAGTGGAAAGAATCTTGAGGTTCGATTCCCACTAAGGAATACCTAATTTAAGTGGGGGTCGTGCTAACCTCCTCAAGGGAATAAACCATAGTCGCAAAAAAAAAATACTAATTTTCAAAATAAAATAAAATAAAATGGGAGAACAAAAATGTTACTCTCGTGCCTAAAGAGGAGAGTAATATTAAACTGAAAAAGAGCAAGACGATTGATACCTGCATGTTTAAATGCATCCCACATGATTTCTTCATGTTCAGAAATCCCATAAAGGCACAAACTCGCATCTTGGGAGCCAAAAACTTGCCATAACAATTTACCCGTGTTGTTCTGTCTTAAAAAATCCTGATAAACAACCACCATACCATTATTGAATTTCATTCCAAGAGTTAAGTAAAACAAATACATTATTTAAAATGACTAAAATTTCAAAACCTTCGGGTGCATATACACCCAAAACCGCATTCCTTTCCACAATGAGCAAGATGGTATCAGTCTCGAACACATACAATCTTCCATAGAAAGCCAACACTATGCAACAAAAATCATCAATTTCATTCAAAGAAGTTAATGCACTTTGAAATGACTTATAACCCATAAAGGAATAATCAATGATCAAATTCATACTTTCTGACAAAGGTAACCTCTGCTCCCAAGCAAACGACATGCTATTTGTCGTGCAGAAAAGAATTGGAGTTTCTGCTCAGAACCACTCAAAGATTGGTATTTTGCTCTATGTTTCTTATCTTCATACACCTTTAAGTCTCCCTGATTAACACAATTTTACATCAACAATAAATGAAAGCTGATCAATAGATATGTGTACAAATGCAATATCATCTAGAGTTCTTTAATCAAGATCAATGTTCATGCTCAAAATTGGATCTAGATCCATCTAGGTCTAGAATGTTCATGGTCAAAACCTAGCACCAATGAACAATTTGGTTCCAATGAAACAAATTAGCTTGCTTTGAAGCAAGATACCAACCCATTCCAAGAACTATCATGATTGAGCTGGATATAATTTGATGAGAATGAATAACAGGGAAGAAAAACGATGATGGGTATAAGCAAATTGAACCTGCAATTTCCCACCAAGGCCACCGAAAGTCAAACGGGCATCGGCGTCTCTCTGAAGAGTCATTAAGTCGTCGACAATCTCCTCAACCATGGCGGGTACTTGGGAATGTGTTCCCCATCCTTGCCATTCATGAAGGGTTATAGCAGAAGAGTTTTCGCAGAGGCCATGAGCTTCACGGGAAGAAGAAGACATGGCTGATGGAGAAAAGGTTGTTGGTGGCGGACCCATTTGAGGTCTTGCGAAGAAGAGGGTATGGCATTGGAGCATCACGGCTCTAGCACTAGCAGGACTAGTTGGAAGCCGGAGCATTGTCGAACCCCGGTTCTTAGAATCCCCACCCGCCTATCTTTTGAAGGCATGGCAAATTTTCGGGTCCGAGGATCCGAATCGGACTTGAATCGAATCGGACCCAAATTTTCCTCGAATAATCGTGTCTATGATTGACCAGAACTTAACCCGGCGCAATAATACTCAAACCGAAATTAGATGTTCAAAATTATTTTTTTAGGATTTTTTTAGTCTATATAATTTATTTTTAACTAATTAATAATTTAATATTTATTTTTACATTTTAAAATATTTTTTTATTCTTGTAAAATAAAATAAACAAAAATTAATTTTAAATAATTCTATGTACAAATATAGAAAAAGTTACATGTTACATTTATTATTTCTAATCAACTAGAAAGAACTCATAATCTTAATATACATAAACTAGTTGAATATTATCTTAACTATTATAGAATCAATTTTTTTTCAATTTATTTAGAAAAAAGTCCAACAATAACATGAAAAATATGTTTCCACTATTTTGACACAAATTACATATCTATCTAATATAGTAATATAACATACAACATAATAACCTTTTTTTTTTTCACACCAATAGATCCAAAATTAATTTTGGCAAACAAAATATTAGATCTAACACAAACAAAATAATAGATCTCCAAAATATATCAAATTTAAAATATATTTTCTCAAAAATATATCAAATTCTTAAAATCTTCATTCTTCAATCCTCTCCTCAACGTCATTTACATCTGTAAAAATAAAAAATAATTAGCTAAAATCATTTACAAATTATGATCTCAAATAATAAAATTATACCAAAATCTTTATCGCAATTTAGATCTAAATCTATATCTGCGTCCATCAGTGGCGGACCCAGAAATATTTTCTCGGGGGGGCCAAATACCTAATAACGTAGCATTTTTTGGCTATCAAATAAATGCATTTTTTAATTAAAATTTTACTCGATAATTACATAAAAATACTAATAAGCACAATTACTAAATTATTCTTGTCCATGAGTCGGTATAAAAGAAGACAAATATCTTCATTACGTTGACTATATCAATCAATCAATTCAAGAAAATTTCCTTTATTTGATGAACTACTTGACTAATCATGTCCTCGAAAAGGTAATCCTTGCCTCAATAGAAAGCGTGTTACATCAAATATTGTCGTTAAACATGTGTGATAATTTATTTCTATATCACGACCATGTGTACGTAAAACGTTTCTCACGTTATGTCTTTGATCTTAAAATGATTCAAATTGAATTCTAGCTTCATTATGACAACTATTTGAAGTTCTCATATGACGATCGAATCTTTCTAATGCTCTTTTCCAATTTTTGTACTCATCTCTTATAAATGTATCATCTACGTTTTCTCTATTTAAAGGTTTAAAAAGATAACATCAAAAACAAAATGATGCATCTTTTGATATGCTATATTCTAACCATGTATATTTGATCAGTAACATTAGACTCATTAGTAGGCTCATTAATTGA
Source organism: Impatiens glandulifera (assembly GCF_907164915.1). Classification (NCBI taxonomy): domain Eukaryota; kingdom Viridiplantae; phylum Streptophyta; class Magnoliopsida; order Ericales; family Balsaminaceae; genus Impatiens; species Impatiens glandulifera. The sequence continues at coordinate 19,615,856 of NC_061868.1, forward strand.
TTGAGAAGACTCATGTTGGTCATTGATGTAGAAGTACAAATTCGTTTATAGAACATCTTCATTATTCTATATCCTACATAAAATAAATGATTAAAAATAAATATGTGTCACAACCCCTAAATAAAATCTAACAAATACATTTATTTGTTGAAATAATTTAAAATTAATTTAAAATTAAGAAATATAAAATAATATTTTACTCTTATATTTATATAAATGGTTATTTTACCCTTATATTTATAAGTAATTTGTATTATTAATTATATTAAAATTAATAAAATATATATATAAATAAATTATAATATAAATGTAGTTTTAAAATAAATAATAATATTATATGATTTTCATTATTTTATATATAATTCTGTATATTTTAACTTATATAAATAAATGTTATTTATATATTAACTAAAATTTATGTATTATTATAAATATTGTATTTTAGAAAAAAGATTTGTATAAAATAAAATATTAATAATAATTAGTTGTATTTTAGAAAATATTTTTTTTTTTGTATAAAATAAAATATTAATAATAATTACTTTAATAAAATTATATTTGAATTTTGGTATAAAATAAGGTTATAATTAAAGAAATGTTAGTGGTAGGGTTTCATCACCTGACCTCTACTATACATTTCAGCTCCAAAACCACTCAGGCAAAGCCTTATTTGATAAACATATATATATAATATCTTAAAACTTTTACCCTGGTTGGGGGAGGCCCGGGCCCCCCAAGGCCCCCCTTGTAGGTCCGCCACTGGCGTCCATGAACGATGTTTCATTTGGAGGTTCACCAACACATTAGTAATAAAAAAAATGGATAATAATAAAAAAATAGAATAAGAACTTTATTGTTTTTCAAAATATTATTAACAATACCTGATAACTAACTTTTTCACACATAAGAGCCTCCATCATCTTCACATTAAGCCTATTCCAATGAGGACCAACAATTTTACCAAAAGACTCTGAAACAACTGTTGACATTGGAATCGCCAACAAATCTCTTGCAATTGCTCGTAACGTGAGATATTTAAAGTCACCATTCCAATAAGCGAGAACATTAGTATTCAAGATTGTTGGAAACAATTTTTCCTCCAAATACATATCTAGCTAAGATTTCATTTGTGTGCTCATATATTCGTCGCTTTCAAAAAAACTAGTAAAGTCTACATGATAGATAATACTCATTGACTGGAGAATAATTGTGTCACTTGTGGTCAGTGGGGCATTGGAATATTATTTGTGTATTCCTTCAATAAATAATAAAACTTTTAATGCACTTCATCTAACTTTGTTTTCCATTCACTTGAGTAGAAATGTGTAAAATAATATTGAACCAACTTCAATTTACTATTTAGATCCAAAATACAAGCAACAACCATCAAGATAGGTGTATCTAACCAATATTTGTCAAACTTCGACATCATTAAAATTGTCATATTTTGAATCTTTTCAATGAGAAATTCTATCCAAGTAACGAAAGTCAGTTTAATCTCACATATTTTAGCAAAACATATATTGGACATAGGATATTTTGTTGAAGAAAATAACTCAGTCGCATTGAAAAATAGTTCAAGTCTTTCACATACTTCTTGGGCAAGATCTCATTCATTATCATTTGGCTCGTGTTTATATTGTCTATCCCGAAGAGAGCATCGACAAAAAATCAACTTATATTACAAAGTAGTTCTTCGCATGAAAAAAGTTGAATTCCATCGAATTTGACAATCAAAAGACAATTTATTACCCATGTGAATTCCTAGTTTCATTGCATTATCTTCAAATTCCTCAATCCTTCTAGGCGAAGCCAACCAATACACGACACTATCACGTATTTTCTCAATTAACGACTTAATAACATCTAACTCATATTTCACAATCAAATTCAAAATATGTGCACAATAACGCATATGAACATATTCACCGTTAAATAACAAATGACTTTTGTGCAACCTATAGTCCTACGCACCACATCTTGAACCATTACATCATTTGTAGAGCAATTGATAACAGTGATGGTTGACAATTTGAAGTCCAAATTCTATTTCAACAATGTATTCGTTAACACATTGGCCAAATTTTCGCTCTTATGTGGACATGGTACATAGATAAATCTCAACAAAAAACTTTGCAACACCCATTTATCATCGATAAAATGTGTTGTCACAACCATATATATTTTCCGTTGGTATGTACAATTCCACATGTCAGTGGTGATAACGATTATTGATTAATTTCTTTTTACCAAAAGTTTCACTCTAACTTTTTCGGCCTCATAAATCTTTAACACGTCTTTTTTGTGATGTTTCTCGAAGGAAATCGCATCGGTTTTTGACAAACATATTCAAGTAAATCTCTAAACTTGATGTGTTCTATCATAGAAAGTGAATAGTCATGGATAAGGATCAACATTGCAACATGTCTTCGAAATTCTTCATTAGTAAATGAATTAGTCTCAATAACTTATTTTTCCTTCAACAAATATACTTTTTGCACTTTCTTGCATCTTCCATGATTTTTAAACAAATGTGAAGTTCCATTGATCGAAGAACCACCCAAATATTTATCACAATAATTACATTTGGCTTTAAGAATTCCTTCAATACTCTCCTTAGTGAAATGCTCCCAAATCGTACTTCTATATATTTTTTTGGAGTAGCATTTTCACTAATCTCTTCTATTTCATTTTCAACATGAATCAAGTGTTCCTTAACGGATTCTGTTGTGTTATCAAAACAATCTAAGAACTCTTCCGTAGTGGTTGCCCTTACAATTTCTTCAATTGGACTCATTTGACTAAAATAAATTAAATAGGAAATACATCAAGTGAACAATCTTGATCATACACTTTAATTATTAAAAAAAAAACAATTCCAATTTAAACTAACAGGACTACACAGGAAAATTAAAGAAAAATGCAGTTGATATTAAAATTATTAGTAAACTCATCATTCAACAACTGCAAAAGATTCTTTTCATTCTTTTTAAGGGTTTTTTCTTTTAAAAGGATAAAATTAATTTTATTTATCTATTTAGTGGCAATTACACTACATAAGAAATACAAATAAAATATTATACCAATTATAAACATATAACACTTGGACATAGTAAACTTAATGCGTCAAAACATCACTAAATATATTTTTGCATTGCTCACTTTATTATAAAATTTGTTGGGATTGATATTACGGTCCTTGAAATCTTATGTGTGAGTATGTTTAACGCGTAAGATTTGTGATCCTCCTTGTACTTCCTCTCGAATGGCTTCTTGTCATCCCTTTTGAGTTTCTTGTAGTCAACCATAAAATGACCTGGTCTGTCACAATTAAAACATTTTAAATTAGCATTAGACTTGTTTTTATAATTATTTCTATTAAGATTAGAGTTAGAATGATTCTTCCTCATGAACTTTCTAAACTTTTTGACAAATAATGACATCGCATTGTTGTTGATCTGTTCAGCAGACTTAGCAGATGTCAAAGTAGGTGACTCTTCAGTAGTCACCAATGCTTGTGTTGTGATGGAGGTGGACAACTCATCCTCATTCCTTGAGTTTATTTCAAACTCATAGACCTTCAGATCGATAAAGAGATCATGCAACTCGATCTTGTTGAAGTCCTTGGATTCCCTCATAGCCATCGTTTTGATATCCTATTCTCTAGGAAAAGCTCTAATATCTTTGATAATAACTTCCCCATTTCTATATACCTTTCCCAGGGTTGAGAGTTCAATGACTATTCTGCTGAATCTTTCGTCGAACTCAATCATAGTCTCACTCGGACGCATCCTGATGCTGTTGAACTTTTGTGTGGAAACCATCAGCTTTTTTTTGTTTGATTGTTGCCTTCACAAAGTTGAGTCAGCTTCTCTCAGATCTCTTTGGATGAGGAACATGATTTGATATTACTGAATATGTTCTTGTCTAAAGTTTTGTATAGGATGTTTTTGTCCACATTATCGAGGTTGACCTTCCTCTTGTCTTCAACAGTCCACTCGTATCTGGGTTTCTCCATCATCTGAGGAGCACCCACCGTTGTATTTCTAGTTGTGTTGAACTTTAGTATCTTCATGGGACCATCTATGATGACATACCTCATGTCATCATCTTGTGCCGCTAGATGTTCTTGTATTCTAATCTTCTAGTCATCATAGTCTTCCTTTGAGAATATTAGAATCTTGTTTAGGTAAGACATGATTCAGATATCTACAGTAGCTTAAGAATAGAAAACTTTGCTCTGATACCACTTGTTAGGATCAAAGACAATAGTTATAATAGGGGGGTTGAATAATATTGTTCTATTTTTCACTTAAATGCGATTTTAATCCTATTAGAGATTGAACATCTGTTTCTATTCTTGGACAAATCGTAGCAAAAACTCTTGAACGGTTTAAAGTGCGGAAAATACTTGTAGGATTTGAAGCGGAAGATATAACAATGAATGAAACAATGAAAATACAACACAAGATTTTTTTAATGTTCGGAGATGAAACTCCTACGTTACCCCTTTTTATGTTTCTAGAATAATTCCACTAGAAACTTTGATTTGTATAGATGCTACACAAACCCTTAGATCATAGGTCTTAACACTTGCATGTCTGACCTTCTAGCTCTCAAACTATCTTGTTGAACAGACAATTATCTGTTCAACTTACACAAGTAAAATGATTATCAAATTATATAAAAGATTATTGCTCAACGTATATCGTCTCGTGTATGCGTAACGTAGTGACTTTCGAATAACGAGCGAGAAGAGCGAGCACTTGAGTCGAATGGAGAGGATTAACCATTGCTATTTGATGCCTTTTTATATTTGATGCATGGCAATGGTTGAAACCATTTTTCGATATGTGGAAATGGTACGTTTGTCGTATGCCTGGCGTATGAGATTTTAGTGCGCAGGGGAATGGAATATTCATTTATCGTTTTGCATGTCAGAGTAGAGAGTTGGTCGTACATTTTGTTGTATTGCAATTTATGCATACTCAGCTACTTGACTTAGATGATAAGCATTCAGCTGATGTAAAACTCAACTGATAGCGAGCTCTGTTGATGATCAGCTCTGCTGATAATGAACTCAATTGTTGATCAGCTCAGCTCAGCTGTTAGCGCACTCTGCTGATGGCGAGCTCTACTGCTAGCAAATTTTTCTAATGATCAACTCTGCTGATGAGCTACTCTATTGATAGCGAGCTCAACTATTTGAGCAACTCTATTGTTGGCAAACTCTACTGATGGAGCAGCTCAGCTGATAGCGAGTCTGTTGATGACAACTCTACTGATGGAGCAGCTTAGCTGATAGCGAGTCTGCTGATGGCAACTTTGCTGATGGAGAAGCTTAGCTGATAACGAGTCTGCTGATGGAAACTTGATGATGGAGTAGCTCAACTAATAGCGAGTCTGTTGATGACAACTCTGCTGATGTAGCAGCTCAGCTGATAGCAAGTTTGCTGATTGTAACTTTGCTGTTTGAGCAACTCTGCTGCCAGCGAACTCTGTTGTTTGAGTAACTCTACTGCTAGCGAGCTCTGTTGTTTGAACAACTCTGCTGTCAGCGAACTCTGTTGTTTGAACAACTCTGCTGCCAGCGAACTTCAGCTGATGGTAGTTCTGCTGTTTAGCGAGTCTATGATTTTACCTGCACATTAAGACATTGCTGAACTTAGTTTTATTCATTCATCAAAACCATGTGGGTTCATTTTAATTATCCTAAGTTCATTTTAATCAATTAAAACCTTTTTCATAATTCAACTTAATTTAACGATTTTCCCTTTAATCTTAATTTAACAATTTGCCCCCTTTTTCCACGTATATAGATTTCTTAAATAAAAAAAAGAAGTGGTTTAGGTTTATGAGAATTAAGGAGTATCAATATTCTAATTATTTGAGAACTCTAGATCAATTAAAATTCTTAATAGGTCATCATACATTCATACCCACTTTGGTTGAAGCTCTCTTGGATTTTCCAATTGCTTCAAAGATTATTATCATTTTTTCATAAGTTTATAACTAATAATATTTTTTACTATTATTTATTTGTTGTCTTATTTTTTTTCTTTTTAGCTTTGATTCATTTATAATTTTGGTGTTTTCTTTGTCTCAACTGCCTAGAATGACAATGAGTATCCGTATGCTCGATACTTGTAGGTACTCGATGGTTGAGTTCGATCGAAGATGGGTAGTAGAAAATATACTCAATCGGTTCAGAGATGAAAGTATGTGAAACTTAAACCCGAACTCCGATACCCGACTATACTAATATAAAATATATTTATATATTTTTTTTCTAAATACTAATATGACATTTCACATCCCCATCGTTACATTTATTATAATAATTATATCATTTATTTCATTACCCACACTTCACATCAACTTCTTTTTCTAATACAAAAACGTTAACCCTTCTTCATTCTCCAATCTTCATCTTCATCTTCATCTTCATCTTCATCTTCATCTTCATCTTCATCTTCATCTTCATCTTCATCTTCATCTTCATCTTCATCTTCATCTTCATCTTCATCTTCATCTTCATCTTCATCTTCATCTTCATCTTCTAACTAGCAAAATATTAATTTTATCTCTAATCAATTTCATCTTCCATCCTTAATTTTTCTTTATTTACTCTATATTTTCTTCTTTAATTATAATAACAACTCTTTCACATCTACATCATACTTATATAACAAAGTAATGTTTTCAAATTTTTAAAAAAATATTTAATATTACTAATTTTAAAGTTATTTATTATTTAGTTATTCTTCAATATTTATTTTCAATATTTATTTTGTAACTTTTTTTTAATAAAATATATAAATTCACACTTTAATCGACTAATAGGATACTCATCGGGATTGAATACCCGGCAAATCGGAGAGAAGAATAAAAATAAAGATACCCGTCGAAGTCGGGATCATAATCAAATAATAAAATAAAAATTGGGTTTAGAGACGAGTATTTTACTACCGAGGTAGAATATCCTTGACTAATATTGAATATGAGAATTGTAAATTAGAGGGGAAATTTATTAACCATTCTATAATATCAATGATACATACAAAAATAAAATGAAAATTGATCATAAATGGGAGGTCATCCCTAGGAATAGTGCTAAATTATTCCAAAAAGATAAATATTTCTGATTTCAATTGTTTTTAATAAATATGCATAAATAACAATTATAGCCCCCATCATAATTATACGCATTTATTTAATATGTTTGAAAAGATTAGTGTTTGACATTTTTTTAAAATCTAAACAAAATGCATTCATTTCATAAATATTTTATAAACTTATAAAATATGTTCAGTCATCAAATTGGTCAACTTATCAATTTTCAAACATTCAAACGTTTTGCACACCACACCCAAAGTTATTCACATTAACCATCATTTGATATAATCACAAATAATACACCACATGACCCAACGTTATTCACATTAACCATCATTTGAAAAAGTTATAATAAAAAATAAGTCAAATCTTATAAGTGATTAAATCTTAAAATTGATTAATTAAGTGCAAAAACTTATTAACTTTTTAAATAATCAGATTCACACATTTTTTTGCTCGTAAAACTCAAGTTTACTAACAACCACGAAAACATAAAACTTCTATGAATTGCATGCATCACATTTTTATATAGACATTAATCGTGTCTTAATCCATATTTTAAAACCATTAGGACAGATTAAGTACTAACATAAAATCAACAAACATTCATGCATATAAACCACTTTAAAATAAACTAAGCAGTTTAATAATTATTTTTCCAACCTATAATCCCTTGATTCTGAAAATTGGGATATGTTAGACTAACTCATTAGTGGTGAAGGTACATGAAATACATATAAAATTTAAAAATAGATTTTTATTTTATTTTCCTTGTCTCACTTCATTCATCTTATTCTCCAAGTTTTTTTCTTTCCATAATCTATCAATTCTCAAATGTAGTTCATTAGTAGAGACCATCTTAAATAAATGAATTATTAGGATGTACATGTAGTCGAACTAAGTAGTCATTGTGTTTCTCGATCTTATCGTAATCGAACATTTACTCATACATTTTCCTTTGCTTGTTTTAGAGTTGAATTGGACGTTAATACACTTCGACTATTTTAATCTCTCAAAATAAATTAGGTCAGCCTACTCTTAAACTTAAAATATTACTTTCACTCTTGATCTCTCTTCTTTTGGAAAACATATCTACTGGTTATAATTCAAATGGTTAGAACTCTCAATCTCAATTATGTTTTAATGGATATTTTGGGTCTTGAAAATAAATATTGTTATTCGAAAATGATTATAAGTTCTATTTCTATGACAACTATATGAATGTGCAGATCTTCTTATGGGAATGATCTTCTTGATAACTTTAAAGTTTAGTAGGTTAGTATAATGATTTCCTTGTTTTGACCCATTTTGTTAGTCTCGTATTTTTTTCATTGTGTGTAATGATGCTTCTCAAAAAGTTTATAAAGAGTAGATAATTATTATTGTTTTAATCATTAATGTGTGATGAGTTTGGCCAAGTAAAAGAAAATTAAAGGTAAAAAAGTGTTATTAAAAAAAATTATGGAGATGAGTGACATATTGTTCCTTTCAAAAAATTGACATATTGCCTAATGGTTAGGCTCTTAGTCACGAAGCTTCATCTTCAAATATTAAAAGTGCTTATTTTCTTTTCCTCGCAATAAAGAATAGTTGGAGTTTTTCTTAACATGAGAATAATTAGTTTTAAGCTGGTAATTAAAATCGATCAAGCTAATTTAAACTGAACCGATCAAATTGAATAACCAATTATTTGTTAAATGTCTAAACCAAACTCAACTGTTCGGTTTGTTGGTTTAGTTGCGGTCGATTCACCAATTCGACCTACCAATAATGATTAAAATGCTTAATTCAGCTATGATTAAGAGTTTATACTTAAATCTCTCTTAATTATTAAGTTCATTTTTTTTTTAAAATTAAAAATAATTGTAGAAAGATTTTTATTTGTAGTAAAAAAAAAATATGTACGATTAAACCAGTTTGTATGCTATCTTTTTTTTCCTTCCTTTTATTATTGTTATTATATAGTTTTTCAAACATTTTATGCATACTTTAATTTATTGTTTAGCAGTTACATTTAAGAACAAATAAAACGATCAAATCGACTGAACAAGACTAAAACGAAATGAATAACAAACCGAAAACTGATGGTTTGAAAATTTTCAAACCGATTTCAATAATTTAATTATGTATTTCAGTGTACAAATCGATTGATCAAATCAAACGGATTATAACCTCAATAGCCTTATTGTTTACTTAACAGAGCATATTCAACCGTTCACATCATTGTTATAAAAGTTTTAAATTTAAACAATTTTACTAATAACATCTATCACAATTAGAGTTTGAGCATACATTTGAGACGCAATTAATAGACACTATAAATATCAATGGAAATGTATATGTACCAAACAATTACAAAAATTGTTTTCAAATGAGGTAATTGCGTAAAATAAAATAAATTCTTGTGTTTGTATGTTTGTTTCTTGTAACTATCATCATATCCGTATTTGAGAAATGTGTGGTGTGGTGGAACTAATGTTGAATATCATCAATTCACCTAATTTTGGTTCAAGCCAAAAATGTGTGGCAATAGGTGGATCACTTTTATTTCTCATGTATGGGCTTCTTGAGCCTTGATGTTACCAATTCAACCAATGACCTTTCATTTTTTGTTTCCACAATAAAGAAATAAATATGTGGTCACTCAGCTTTTATTTTATTTTTCTAAATACACACATGTTGTTAGAGAATTGACAACTATTACAATGACATAAAAGAAGCTACAAGAAGCAAGAGTATAGTGATAAATAAGAGAAAACAAAACTTACAAAACAAATAAAGAAAGAAAAAAAAATATCAATAAATAAACATAGAACCCATATATATCATATAAAACATAAATATAAAAGATATAAACAAGAGTATGGAGGAAAAAATTGACTTTTAAAAGTGCCTCGAATTTGAATAATTAACTTAATTTAAGGGTAAGAGTGATTATTAAGAGATTAAAAATCACAAATTCGATTATCATTTAGAACGCTTTAAATTAAAGTGAATGTCATGACGAGATGAAAAATAATTGCGAGTCTCAATTTCATATAAATGAGAGAAATTTTTATATATCAAATCCACTTATCGTTTTAGTCACTTAGATATTCAATTTTCATTAAAATTACATTTGTAATAATATTATATATTTTTAATAAGAAAGTTAACTATGTATTAAAGGATGTAAATTGATTAACATTAATCATTTATTGAATTTTAAATAAAACACTATTTGAAAAAAAAAACATTTGATTTCAGTCAACCTTTAGATGGGGGATATCATTATTTATTTCCATAAATTTCTTACTAATTAATAGAATAAGTTAATGCCCTAAGCCAATGCGAAAAAAAAAAAAAAACATTTTTCTTTGAATATTAAAATGGGTGTAAAATCCTTTTTAGTATTTTTCTTTTTCAAATGAGTCAATCACATTTTGGATATATATTTGGATCCAGATAAAAAAATAAAAATAAAAATAAAATTTTGAATTTATCTTTCTTTCTTAAAAATTTAATGTTCAAATAAAAATAACAAATGTTTCTAAATGAAACGATTATGTAAAGTTTTGTCTAAAATATATAAATTTATGGTTATTTTGAAAACAAATCTTCAATAATTATAACATTATTTGTAATAATTAATTTTTATATTTAAATGAAAACACTTATATAAAGTGAATTGATCACGCTTTAAATAATTTATTTTACAAGGATAAAATCATATAAATAATTCTGAATTGTTTTTAGTAATGTTCAGTATAATACTATTTGTTGACATATTTATTTTAAAATAAAAGTAAACTCTTTAATTATTGATCTCTACCAACTTAGAAAGGATAAGTCAAATGTTAAATAAAATATAATAAAATAACAATGTATTCTCATTTATGTGAATCAGTCCAACAATTATATCGAGCCTAGTTAACAACATACTTCATTAAATTTGTGATATAATTTGTCATTTGAAACAATCAATTACATTATATATTTTGTTACCATTCCAATACAATTGCAATATTATTTAAAATGTTAAAATTAAAGTTGGAAGTAGGTTTGTTTTTTTGTTTGATATATACAATAGTTTTCTGAATTATGATTAATATATTTTCTAAATCACCATCTAAATTTTAAAGTCAACTTGACTATTTGCTTTAAAATTGAATATAATTTTGAGTAAATTTAATATAATAAATCTTTTGTTTAAAATCATAATGTAAATAATAAAATATTAACTCAAAAGTGAAATTTGAAGTTTGAACTAATCTTAAATTGTTTTAGCCATTATTTATATATTTGTTAATTTATCCCTAGCTAGCTAGCTATCATATTTCTAATATGGTTTTCATATTTTAATCAACACTTAGGATCAGATCAGGTAGTATCAGAGCATGTTTAGGATCAGAGCGCAGATTTCTAGAATTGATAAAATAAACAAGAATTATTTGATTTCAGTTCTTGAAGAGAAAGATTATAATAATTTTATTGATTGAATAATAATATTTATAATAGTTTATCTATTTATAATAATAATAGAGAAATAACTAAATTGAGAAATTATAAAAATTCATTATTATATTTAACCTAATTAATAGGAGATAAATAAATAATTTCTCTTATTTATTTAATACTTTATCATCCCATTCAAGAGAAAAGGTGAGACACAAACCGTGAGCTTGCTACGTAAAAGAGCAAATCGATGAGAAAAAAGACCTTTGGTGAAGATATCAGTCACTTGATCTTCAGTAGAAATGTATTAGATGAGTAGTTGTTTACGAGCAATTTTTTCTCGAACAAAGTGAAAATCGATTTCAATATGTTTTGTGCGAGCATAAAATACCGGGTTTGCTGATAAAAATACGGCACCAATATTATCACACCATAGAACCGGGGAAGAAGAAAGTGAAACTCGAAGTTCACTAAGTAGAGATTGAATCCAACAAAGATCAACAATTGTATATGCAAGAGCACGGTATTCAAATCCAGTACTAGAGCGAGCAACTACTTGTTGTTTCTTAGAATTCCAAGAAATGAGGTTGTCACCTAGAAAAATACAAAATCCAGTTGTTGAACGACGATCATCGGGACATCCTGCCCAGTCAGCATTAGAGTAGGCATCAAGAGTGAATTGTGAATTTGGACGAAGAAATATCCCATGACGAGGAGTATGGCGAAGATATCGAAGAATACGTTTAACCGCTCCCCAATGAGAAGATGTGGGAGTTTGCATGAATTGACAAGCTCGATTGACATCAAAGACTAACTTAGGATGAGTTAGTGTAAGATATTGTAGAGCCCTACTATACTACGATAGAGAAACGAATCAGATAAAGGATTACCATCATGTTTAGAAAGGGATGAGCCAACAGAGACGGGAGTGTGTAATGGCTTTGCTTGAAGCATATCAGCCCGAGTGAGAATATCGTCAATATACTTGGATTGAGAAAGAAATAAGTCATCTTTGGTACGAGTGGCTTCCATTCCAAGAAAGTAATGTAATTGACATTAATCTTTAACAGGGAATAATTTATTTAATTGAAATATAATTTTTGTTAGAAACGATTTAGAGTTGCCTATGAGAATAATATCGTCCACATATACTAAAAAGTATGATGTTATTTGAGGTACATGATACGTGAAAAGAGCCGTGTCAGATTTCGATTCTTTGAAATCAAGAGATAGTAAAGCAGTCCGGAGAGTAGCATACCAGACATGAGGATACTGTTTAAAACCGTATATTGCTTTATGAAGTTTGCATATATGATTAGGAAAATCTGGATGGACAAAACCGGGTAGTTGTGCCATGTAAACTTCTTCTTGTAGAGACCCATGAAGAAATGCATTACTAATATCAAGTTGATGAATGAACCATTGATAAGATATTGCCAAAGAAAGAATAACACGAATAGTAGTGAGTTTTACCACAGGAATGAATGTCTCTTCATAATCAATACCTTATTGTTGATGGAATCCTTTAGCCACGAGACGTGCTTTATGTCGATCAATAGACCCGCCAACTTTATGCTTGAGTTTGAAAACCCATTTACATCCAACAATATTATGAGATGGTGTACGAGGAATAAGAGACCATGTTTTATTTTGAATAAGATCGTTATATTCATTTGTCATGGCAAGACGCCATTGCGGATCCTTATTAGCTTTGGTAAAACATGTAGGTGTAGTAGCGGAAGAAGTAACAATGAGAGCTGATGATGACATAGATCGTGCTTTATTGCGTGTGATCATTTGATGAGTAAAAGATTTATGTGCATTAACTGTTGTGATAATTGGTTGTGTTGAAGGAACAATAATAGTAGGTGGAAGAAGATGATATAGTGTTTGGTGATGTTGTGGAGGTCGAAGAGGGTGATGATGGAGACGGTGAAGTGATATGAGATAATAGAGGTGGTATTGATGAATTAAGTATAGTTGTTGGAAGCGATGTCTCATTATCTTTTTGTGGTTTAAACAAGTGCACAAAGTCCTTACTTTTGAAAGGAAAAGTGAGTTCGTCAAAAGTGACATGTCGAGAGATAAATATTCGTCCAGACGGAATGTGAAGACACTTATAACCTTTATGAGATGAATTGTAACCAAAGAAACTGCATTCAGTAGTATGAAAATCAAGTTTGTGTTGATTGTACGGCCGTGTGAGTGGATAACAAAAACACCCAAATGTCTTCAAAAAACCATAGTCAGGAGAAGAGTTAAATATAGTCTCGAATGATGAACGTTGATGTAATGTCAGAGTAGGAAGACGATTGATAAGATATGTGGCTGTTTCAAAAGCTTCACTCCAATAATATAGTGGCATAGATGCATGAGCCAATAAAGTGAGACCAGTTTCCGTAATATGATGAATTTTTCGTTCAGCAATACTATTTTGCTCACTACTATGTGGGCAAGATAAACGATGTAAAATATCATGATTATCCGTTAATAATTTGAAATTTCTATATTCTCCTCCCCAATCACTTTGCAATATTTTGATTTTACGACTAAATAAAGTTTCAACAAGTCGAAGAAAGTTGATAAACGTATTCAAAACATCTGACTTTTTCTTTAGCGGATATATCCATGTGAATTTTCTAAAATTATCCATAAAATGTACGAAATAACGACAACTAGTAGACGGAAATTTAGGAGCAGGTCCCCAAACATCCGAATGAATTAGGTCTAAAGGAGCCATAGATGTAGATTTTGAAGCCGAAAAAGGTAGTTTATGTGCTTTCCCATATTGACATGATCCACAAAAGAAATAGTATTTGTTAGGATCTAGATCGCCGCTGGTAGACCGGGGGTTGGACCGGTTAGCGGTTCACACTCGTAGGGTGGTAGTTAATCCTGTTAGAGATTAATACCGGGGTTTCAATACTACACAACCTGTCACAAACCCTTGAACTAGGTTCAAGCGCGGAAGAGGTTTGCTTTCAGGTTGAAGCGGTATGCTTGTGTGATAGGCGGAATCGGTTTCGGATGATGGAGATTTGAAGGATGGTGGGTCGGTTTCGGTAACCTGGAAGTTTGGTATGGTTAGTATAGATTCGGTTTGGAGCGGTATGGTTAAGTTAGTCGGCTATGTAATGAAGCCTGCAGAAAGTAAATAACACAACAGATTTTATGGATGTTCGGAGATAGAAACTCCTACGTCACCCCTTCCTCTCGAAACCGCGAGAAGGATATTCACTAAGGAATACAAATACAATCCGATCGAGACTTATTTCCTGCTCGATAATACCCGTACAATTTACACCGAAATTGTAATCACACTTAAGCTCTCAACACTTAGGCTTTCTAGAATAGCACACTGTTATCACTTGTAGTAAATGCTCTTAGCTTTCGGTATCTCAGTGTGTGTCGCACTTAAGTCTCCCAGCTGTGTATCCCACTTGTAACTTTCTGTAACTCTTGTAACTGCTTGTCCCCCATTTACTCTTCTTCAACTGCCTCCTTTTATAGGTGAAATATGCCAACGGTCATATTTCACTGCCTTGAATCTGATTGGCTGATCAGAGGTGCAGTGATTCAGTGTCTCAGACTTGCGGTCGTCTCCTCAGACCTGACGGTCAATCTTAGACCTGGCGTCCTGTTTCAGACCTGCCGGTCTGTAAAGCAAACCTGCCGGGTTTGTCTTTTACTTAATGTAGGCACTGTCTGTTTGGACAGTTGTCTGTACTTTGAAGATTTCCTTTCTGACTTATCCCGAAGTAGAAGGATCCGGTAGTACTGTCTTCTGCAGCCTATAGTCTTTCCTCAGACTTGCATAGATATGGAAGTATTCAGTCTGTTCCTTTAGTATCGTTCTCAACAGATACCCGAAATGTCTTCTTGTACAGGCCGGCCACTTGACTTGGCCGAACGTCTTTTGATAGTAAAGTAACCGGACTTCTTCCGGTTGTTCTTGTCATGTGGATGATCGGCTGTTTGATGGTTCCGGTTTTGAGCTTTGGCCGATCCTTCCTTTGTGCGGTCACGTTCCGAATACACTTGATCGGTTTGGTAGCTTGACCGGTTCGGTTTCTTCAGTTGGTTTTCTTTTATTCATCCGGTCCGGTTCCTTGTTCCTGCATGGGAAATTTGTTTAAGTTAGGTTTATTTGAACCGGTCTGAATTTATCTAACAGTATTACTACCTGAAACTGGTAATTTAAAGTGTGATATAACTAAAGATGTAGTAGTGCTAGAAGGATGTCCAAGTCGTGAATGCCAAATTTGAGCCGAAGATCGAATACCAATAAATATTTGTTTATCAGAATATGTTGAAAACGAACTTTTAGTAGGTTCAATGCAATAAAGTCCGTCCTTGAGTAATCCTTTAAGAAGCACTATCTTCGTATCTCGGTTTTTAATAAGACAAACATTTAGGTGAAATTCAAAAAATACGTTATTATCTGATGAAAATCTCGCGACACTCATCAGATTTTTAGTAATATCCGGAACGTGTAAGATATTACATAAGTAGAGAGATTTTTGTTGATTTAAAATTTTAGTGGTACCAATATTATAAATATTCAGAGGCATACCGTTTCAGACTTTGATAGTTTGAGTACCTGTATAAGGAGCATGTACGTGTAGATTATTAAGATAGGAAGTAATATGGTCAGTAGCACCTGAATCTGGACACCAAGTGGGATCTACAATAGTAAAAGATGTAACTAACTTTGTCGTAAGATTTGTGGAAGGATTAAAAATAGGGCACTCGAGAGCAATATGTCCTTGGTATCCCTAAACCCTAAAAACAACTTTCGGAGCGATGACCAATTTTATGACAAAAATTACATTGCGAACGATTATTGTCCCGGTTCTGTCTTTGGTTCTTTCCGCCTCTATGTCCATTAATATAAGTAACATTCGCCAAAACGTTTGAGCACGAAATATTTTTATAATGGAATTTTCTTTTCTTTTCTTGAATATGAGTCGTTGTTCATGATTTAGAAGGATGTTTGTAATCTCATTAAACAATAGATCTTGTCTGGAAGTTAGAGCACATATCATCGGCTCGAACTCGTCTCCAAGCCCGTTGAGTAGAGTTAGTTGCATATCTTGATCAGAAATATATTGTCCGGCAACGATAAATGCATCTGATAGGTTTTTGATGTGTTGAATGAAGTTAAGAAGAGAGTCACTACCTTTGTATGCATTTAGGAGTTGACTCCGTAACTGAAATAGTCGGCTCTTTGATTGAGAAACATAAATTTTCTCTAGGGTTTCCAAAGATCTTGCGCCGAAGATAATTTTGAGACTTGCTGACGAATCTCGTCGGTTAATGTTGAAAAGAGTCATGCAAGTACCCTTTGATCTTGGATACGCCATTGTTTAAACTTTGGATTCTTGATTTGAATTGTATTATTTTGACCATCTGTTTCTTGAAGAAATTTGGGAGGAGTTTTAAGACTTTCATCTACTATATCCATAAAATCACAACCTATCATGATTGGAGTAACTTGTGATTTCCAATAGATATAGTTATATTTATCAAGTTTTACACTTCCAGATATTATTGGTAGAACTGAGAAGTGATATTGTTATTCCATTGAAATCGTTTTCGGGAGTTTTCCCTTATAAGCTCTAATACCAGGTTTGATTTCTAGAATTGATAAAATAAATAAGAATTATTTGATTGAGTTTTTGAAGAAAAATATTAAAATAATATTATTGATTGAATAATAAATAATTTATAGTAATAATAGAGAAATAACTAAATTGAAAAAGAATAGGAATTATTTATTATATATTAACTTAATAGGATAAAAATAAATAATTTCTCTTATTTATTTAATATTTTATCAAATACATATCATTCCTTCTCCATCACTTCTTTTATTTTATATTATATATTTATTTTAAAAACTAGTACATAAATACCACAAACAAACGAGAAGAAATTAAATAGACTTTTCCTAACATAATAAATATCATGTTCATTCCTTATTAAAAAACTCTTAATTTAAAATAATATTAATTTGTCTAGCTAAATTTCTTATAATAAACTATTAGCTGTCATGTAATTCATTTTGGATTGCCTTAATATTACATTATTAATTATTAACCATAACTTGATATAATTTTAATTAGACTTTTTAAATAATATATATAAATTTTAATTAAATTAAGTTATTTTGATTTAGAGTAAATAGGATTGTGTTTGGGTCACGCAAATCGCGCTTAATATACGCACACGTCACCGTCAGCGTGGGCCACTTCAATTCTCTCTCCTATATAAATAGAGGTGTTACTGTATTTTCTTACTCTGCAACATTTTTTACATCTTTTTCAATTGCTTTCGGTCATCTCTTTCATAATCAAAATATCCGCCATTAAAGCTCTGCAAGGAATAACAACTTTTAACAGGTAAAACACTGCTTATCCTCTCTCTCTCTCAATCTATCTATCTATTAGCTGCTCGTAATTGTAATCAGATGATAGATATTTGATCGTTTTGGAGAGTTGAATCATATGATGAATGAGTAGTAAACTGAACTTTGAGTTTTGGATTGAATGAATTTTGTTTTCTAGTATTAGATCCATGTAAGTAAGCGGTTTGTTTATTAATTATTGCTTCATCGTCTAATTTCTGTTACCTTTTCATGACTTTAGTTGGACTTGGACATGGATGAGTACTTTGAAGAGGTGTTAGGAGCTGGATCGAATCATCATCATGAGGAAGAAGTAGATGAATATTTAATGAAGTATTCAGATGAATCTGATTCAATAGATGAAATGGAAAGAAGAAGGTCATGCAGAGGATTTGATTGTAACATATGTCTAGATTCAGTTCAAGAACCTGTTGTGACATTATGTGGTCATCTTTATTGCTGGCCTTGCATTTACAAATGGATGAATACTAATAATTCCAATGAAAACGAAGAAGAGCAACAACAATATTGCTGTCCTGTATGTAGATCTGATATATCTCAAGACACACTTGTTCCTATCTACCAAACTACAGATTATAATTCTTCTCAGCCATCAGGAGTTATAATACCTCCAAGACCTGCAATTCAATTTGTTGAATCAAACTCTTCAATACTTTTCTTTGATAATAATCATAATATTGAAGAAACTAGTAGCAGCAACATCAGCATCAGCAGCTACAATGGAATATTTGGTAAGCTGGTTTACTGGAGGTTTTTCGGTAATTCATCAGGTAACCCTAATAATTCATATAATCTTGCTGGAACTACTACTAGTCCTAGGCTGAGACATCACTTGATGAAAATGGATGAATCTCTCAATAGAATGAGCTTTTTTCTCCTCTGTTGTGCACTTGCATGTCTAATCTTGTTCTGATAATTACTCAAGTTATGGGCAATTCCATTGTCATCAATTTGGTGGTTTGTAAGGATGCACTTTTATAAAGCTTTGAGATGAAGATAGAACAAAATTGTACATTGTTGTATTTTGGAATTTTATTATGAGTTTCATTATATTGCATTCTTTTACTATATCTATATCTAATATATATAATGGAAATGTTATTTTTTTATGGATAAAATTCTCATTTTATTCTCTAATCTTTAGAGATACTGTATGTTTAAACCACTAAATTAAAAAAAAAAATTATTTTATGGATAAAATGAGTTGGATAAAATAATAATAATAAAAAACAATAAGAAGGATAACCAATAAAGTATGATGGATTAAAATGAGAATATATATATATAAAAAAATAAATAAAAGGAACATAGAAAAATGGGTTAATAATGATTTTTAAATATATATTTTTTAGTTTTTAATTTTAAGAAATTATTCCGATTATCTATAGTTGTTATCAATTCAATTTAAAACGTTTTTATACAATATGAATAAAAATGACTCTGGTCATCTAAATTGTTTTAATGAGTGGTTAGATAATAATTTTTTTTTTATAAATATACAAATAATTTTGTTAGAAAAATAAAGAAAATAAATAAATACTTTTGGAGGACAAAAATAAGCATGATGGATTGGATAAAAAGTAAAAATAAAAGAAAGATGATCCCATATTTGTCAATAAATGTAAAATAGAGCCAAATTGGATGTAGGAAACATGGAAACGTTACGGATATAATTGTTTTTATGTATAGATGAAAAGTCACTTTCAATAATAGAGTTGTATAATCACACCGTCGTATAGCTATCCGTCACATAAAAAATTCAACAAATGTGTAGAATTTATCTTTTTTTTCTTTACTCTTCAATTTTTTTGCAAAAATTTAGAATACATATATCTATCATAATTAATAATTTAATATAAATTATATTCCATATTTGGGGTTAGAATTATCTTAATTAAATTATAATTTAATGAGTGAGAAATTAAAATCTGAATGGCGGAAGACGTACCTTAATTTGATGATTCATGAATCTTTTATTTCTTAGACTTTGCATGGATGTAATGATTCTTTAATCTCTTTCATTGAACTTTTCTTATATGGAATGATTCTTCCATTTGATGAGTACGTCAATAGATTTCTCTCTCTGTTGATGGGGACGCAAAAGAGAATTGACTCTACTTCAAATGGGGACCATTACCGTTACATATAACTAACATTAAGTTAGTTATTATAGTTAGGTTATTTTTAATTCTGCCCCTTCATAAAATTAGAAATGTCACTTATGTTTCCTCATTTTATATTAATGACAAATACACCCATAAGTCATAAACTTAATCATATTAGATCACATTATTTTGGCTTATATTAAATATGACAATTGCATAATTATTTATTATACTAGTGACCCTAAAAATTCCAACAATCTCCCACTGGGTCACGTATGTACAAAAATAAATGTATGAACCATAATGCGCCTGAAGTTTTATGTCATCTCAATCATATGTTGTACAAACAATTTTATCAATTAATTATATCAATATATGACCAAAGAGCTCGTCGTTGTATTTAAGCACAACTAAATCCAACAATGATCACATAAATCAATACAATTAATTGACAAATCATATCATGAATGTGAGGAATGAAAATTCCATTCAAAGTGATCTTTTTATGTCAATTTTCAACTGGTCCTACTTGATTTTAGTTAGATCATACTTTAAAACATAATTATACAAAGTATAATGAACTGAATAATACTTAATTTCTGATCAGAATAAAAACCTCATAAATATCTATAAAATAACTAAACTAAAAGACAACCAAACTATAAACTCCCACTGAAGTTAGAGATTATCGATCTCTACGACACTCATACGAGCAATATTCTTATGAAAGACAATGGACGATAAACCCATTATCAAGAAGTTCATAACCATAGAGTTTGTCCATAAATATTTTATAGAAATTTATCTACTTTGTATCATTTCTTTCATAACAATAAACTTGATGTCAATATCAATTAATTAATTTGATGCCTAATAACATGTCATAAATTCCGCTGCAATAGTGAATGACATCATAAGTTTTGTTTGACACTTCTTCAAGAAATGACAAAACCAGTTAGCGGAAAATATAACTCGGAGTGGATTTCATACTGTTTTGTCATCCCGTAAGATCGAAGTCAAAATACTCAATGATCTCAAGACTTTCCGACTTTCTATATGCGAGCATTTAATTTTTAGTTTTTTTCAAATATCTCATAAGTATTGGCTACTTAATGTCAAACAAAATTTGTGACAAACAAAATATTACCCATATATAAAACCATAAATAAATGTTTACTCCCACTGAACTTGTGATACACAATAATCTATTAAATTCACATCAAAACCAAAAGAGAGAATTTATATTTTGTGAAATTTATGCTATTACTAACGAGACGCTTCTTTAAGTTTATAGATGAATTTCTTTAATTTGCAAACCATATTAATTTGGTCTCTCGACACAAAGTTTTCTCATTGCACAAAATTGTTTTTTCAATGTGTCTATTGAAAAACCCCTTAACATCTATTATGGTGAAGCTCCATATCAATATATGTAACGAGTACCATAAATTATTTTTAAAGAGTAATTCAATTAAATTGGATTGTTATAAAGACACTTAGATTTTGAGGTTGTTGAGTTTGTACTTAATAAATTTGATCAATATTGTCTTGTTACTCTTGATTTTTTTAACATTATCATCAATATCAATAAAATCCTTATTAATGTCAAAAAACACTTGAGATATAAATCAAATCTTCCACAATAGGAATTATTGATCTAAATCATTTTTAAAGATAAAATCATTTTCCCCCTCAAACTCAATATCCTCAAAAAAATATTGTAGTCTCGTCTAAAAAAAAAATCTTTAACTTTACATAATAAAAATTGTAGTCCTTAATCACTTAGATTATTCAATAAAATAGTTGATCATATTTATAAACTTAAGTAACAACTAAATTCAAATAATGATTTATCCCATCTCAAAATACTTAATGCAACATTAATATCAAGTCTTTGAACAGTAATATTAATTGCTAATAATATTTTGGTGTAATAATCAAACATTAATAATAATATAAGTTAAATAATCAATCTATCTTTGGATGGATTAATTATTCACATAAATACAACTTTATAATTATTACATATCTAAGTATTAATGCAATTCTGTCAATTAATTATTAATTTTTGGGCCAAATAATATAATCACATGAATTACACAATATTACAATTCAAAATTGTCTTGAATTAATTTCAAGAAACATTGTTACTTTGGTGATTATTTGTATCAATCAATATAATCCAAATAATGAACAATAATATCATTATTTTAAATTTAAATGTCATATTATTTAATATGAATCAATAGTAATTTTCCAAGAAACATGTAATTTATTTTATTATAAAAAATAAAATTATACATAGGTCAAATCTTACTTGATTTTGAAATTTGTAATGTCTCTTACTAATTAAATTAAATAATAAATCTTCAAAATTATTTGACGAAATTTCAAATATTTATTCTAATTATTCATTAATTTATTTAATAATCATTGACCTTAATTTTTTTCATAAAACAAAAGATATAATTAAAATTTTATTATATATTGATTTATATATATCTAATAATAAAATTATTTATTTCTCTCTTTAAATTTATAATATATATTATATCAATGGTAGAATTTCTCTCTAACTACACCTAACTTAACTAGAAAATCTGAATATTCTTAAATTTAGCAACTTAACTTAACAAAATAGAAAGTAAATATCCATGATAATATCATAAATCTTTATATTATCGTACTCAATTATTTGATAACATGTTTTTAAATAATTTTTAAATAATTTATATATATATATATATATATATTAGTTTAAATTCATAAACTAATGCATATATTATTCCCGAGAATCTAAATATCCGGTAAATCTAGGATCTTATCTTAATAATAGCATAAATAGAGAATAGAAATATCCGTAAATCTGTAAATCTATAAATCTATCTTCAATCTTCATTATATATATAATATCATAAAATTTAATTAATTCAGAATATATGAATCTTTATGAAATATATATATATATATATATTTATCTTTCCGATTAAAATTTTCAAATCTAAGATATATATATATTTTTATCATTGTCATTATCAAAATTCAAAATATATGAATTTTAATGATAGATAAGTCTTTCTGATTAAAACTTTCAATATATATTCTTGACATTATGGTTTATAAACTAATATATATAATCTGATAACATCATTTGAAAAGAATCCAATATGAGATAATATAAATATCTCTTAACATCAATCTTCATGATACATCATACAATCTAATCTAAACAATATATATTAATCTTAATGAAAGATAAATAAATAAATATATATAATCCGATTTAAAACTTCAAATCTAAAATATATATTCTTAATAATATTATCAAAATTAATATATTTATTCCTAAGAATATTATTTGAAATTATAAATAAATGTATTATTTGAAATTATTATCAATCCATACATATATATCTTAAACCAATGATATATATTCTCAACACTTAATTAGGATTGACTCTGATACCAATTGGATACCAATTGTTAGAATTATCTTAACTAGATTCAAATTTAATGTGTGAGAAATTAAAATCTAAGGTACCTTAACTTGATGAATCATGAATCTTCTATTTCTTAGACTTTGCATGAATGGAATGATTCTTTAATCTCTTTCCTTGAACTTTCCTTATATATAATGATTCTTCCATTTAATAAGTACGTCAATAGATTTCTCTCTCTGTTGATGGGGACGCAAAAGAGAATTGACCATACTTCAAATGTGGACCATTACCGTTACATATAACTAACATTAAGTTAGTTATTATAGTTAAGTTATTTCTAATTCAGTTTGTTCATAAAATTAGAAATGCCACTTAAGTATCCTCACTTTATATTCATGACAAATACACCCATAAGTCATAAACTTAATCATATTAGATCACATTATTTTGGCTTATATTAATTATGACAATTGCACAATTATTTATTATACTAGTGAACCTAAAAATTCTAACAATAGATTCAATCCAAACTATCCAAACTAAGATAGTTACCAAATTCATGTTATCTTACTGTAACTACTAATCCTAGGCGGAGGCATCACTTGATGAAAATGGATGAATCTCTCAATAGAATGGAATGCGCTTTTTTCTTCTTTGTTGTGCAGTTGCATCATGGATGCTTAATCTTGTTCTGATAATCTTGATGGTTAATTACTCAAGTTATGGGCAATTTCATTGTCACGTGACTTGGTTGATTTGTATGGAAAATAAAAAGGATGCACTTTTATAATGATTTGAGATGATGATAGAACAAAATTGTACAAATGAAATTTTATAATGAATGTGATTATATTGCATTCTTTTCCTATATCTATATCTAATATATATATAATGGAAATGTCATTTCTTTTACTATCAATATTCTCACCACTCCTTTATTATCCTTATTTCAATTTAAACTTAATAGTAATTTAAGCTATCTTAATGAAATCTTAAATGTTACCAGCAAATATCAATGTAAAATGAATAATTAGAGCTTGTTTGATTTTGTTTGATTTATTTATCTATTTTATCTGGATTTTGGATAAAATTCTTATTATTTTTTTAAAATTTAATAACCATTCTACCCTCTAAATAGATGAGATATGTTTAAATGACTATCCTAAAAAAAAAATGAGAAAAAATATTAAATATATATATATATATTTTTTGATGGATAAAATGAGTTTGGGGAATAAATAAAATGAAAAAGTAATTATTGTAATTTGAGTGAAATAATAAAAATTAATAATAGGAAGGATAACCAATAAAGTATATCATGGATTAAAAAAACTTAAAATGAGAATACAAAATTTTAAATTAATAATGTTGGAATCGATTTTTTTAATTAATTTAAAGAGTTATTAATTTATCAATTTATCGATCAATTAATAATTATTAATTTATTGATAAATTAATAATTATTAATTTAAATAATTTTTAACCGATTCAACGTATAAAATAAGTAAGTCAAATTAGTCTATGTTTCTTAGAATTAAGTTGCAACGAATAGAATATTGGGACACCAATCTTATATCTAATAATGACTTTTAAGTACTAAATGACTTTTAAAGTAATACTATAAATGTAAATAAAAAAAACATACGTGAATGTATTATTAAGTAAATTTTACATACAATATATAAATTATATGAATGTGATAGAGTATTCAAACTATATCTCACCAGATGACTTCTCAATTAAAAGGTGTTGCAAAATCAATTATGTAAGATCAAATCAGTAAGGAATTGTATGATTCCAAGAGAGATAATCCTGTAAGCACACAAAAAGACTCGTAGAGATGGCTTGAGAGAAAATTTCAGTTGAAAGTTAATCATATTTTAATAAAGTGTAATATATATGTTTTCAATTTTTATGAATTATGAATTTATAATTTTTTTGAGATCGAAAATTATAAAGGGGTCTTCCAAACAAATATTATCTTATTATTTTATTGAATTTTTAATTTTTTACATTGGTCCCAATTTAAACCATACAAATTTATTGTTTTAGAGAGTTTATTAATTTACCGAATATTAATTTAAGAAGTTTTTATAATATATATATATATATATATATATATATATATATATATATATATATAAATAAGGAAAATGAGTTAATAATTATCTTTAAATATATATATTTTTAATTTTAAGAAATTATCATGAAATGATTAATAATGGTCATAAATTTAATTTAAGGTGTTTTTAATAGAATCAATTATTTTATGTTTGATATATTAGACACGAGTCGTGTCATCTGAACTATTATAATAATTAGTTATAAACAAAAAAAAATAATTTTTTAAAAATAAAAATAATATAATATAAAATGAATAAATAGTTTTTGGAGGACAAAAGCAAAACATGATGGATTAGAGAAAAAGTACAAATAAAAGAAAGATAAGGTAACGTGTTAATAATGATCATCCCATATTTGTCAATAAATATAAAATAAAGCCAAATTGGATGTAGGAAACTTGGAAACGTTATGAATGAAATTGTTTTTATGTATGGATGATAAGTCACTTTCAATAATAGAGTTGTATAATTACCGTGCTAGCTAACCAATCACATAACAATTTAACTTTTATTTTCATTTTTGCTCTTCAATTTTTTGCAAAGTTTAGATATATCATCTCAGAATTAAATATTTAATATTAAATTATATTCAATATTTACATGAACTGGTTCAATCCAAACTAAAATAGTTACTTTTTTTTATTTTATTTTATTTTGTATTTCTGGTTCAAACTGAAATAATTATGAAAATGGCTCCACAAAGGATAAGTGTCAGAATCGGATGAGAATGACACAGCTAAAGTTTTATCTATAATATTTTGTTTGGTAAAATATACATAAACGGTTATTCATGTACAATACTAAATAAGAAAAACCATTTTGATATTATGTTTAAAAGAACCTGTTAATTATCCATCTCACTTTAAACTTACTTTATTTTATAAATATAAAATATATAATTAAAATTAATAATATTTGTAAGCACTAAAATTTAACTTATCCAAATTCTCTCTATACATAATCTAATATATTTTATTTATTTTTTCAAAAAAAAACTCTAATATTGAATTCAAAGATAAATTATTTTGAATAAATAAAATCAAAATAATTAAAATTAAGTTAAAAAAACATAACTAAATAAATAAATGGATTAATTATTTTAATAATTAATGACAAAAAATAAATAAAAAATAAAAAATAATTTAGAATAAATATTTTCCTATTTTATCTCAATTTAATTTTTAAAAGATTAAGAGAAATTAAAATATTGTCGAAGAAATTTATTAACTTAGAGAGTTATTAATTTATCGATTAATTAATAATTATTAATTTATTGATAAATTAATAATTATTAATTTAAAGAGTTTTAACCGATTTAAAGAACAATTCATATATTTTATAAAATAAATAATTATACATCCCAAACAAAAAAGTCAAATTAATCTATTCCTTAAGTGGCAACAAAAATTAATACTCCAATCTTATATATAATAATAATTTTGGCTATGTTTGGTAGGTAGTATTAATTATATAGGTATAAATTGTAAAGATGTATTATGAGGTATAAGTTATGTTAGGATCTAGATCGCCGCTGGTGGACCGGGGGTTGGACCGGTTAGCGGTTCTTACTCGTAGGGTGGTAGTTAATCCTGTTAGAGATTAATACCGGGGTTTCAATACTACACAACCTGTCACAAACCCTTGAACTAGGTTCAAGCGCGGAAGAGGTTTGCTTTCAGGTTGAAGCGGTATGCTTGTATGATAGGTTCGATCGGTTTCGGATGATGGAGATTTGAAGGATGGTGGGTCGGTTTCGGTAACCTGGAAGTTTGATATGGTTAGTATAGATTCGGTTTGGAGCGGTATGGTTAAGTTAGTCGGTTATGTAATGAAGCCTGCAGAAAGTAAATAACACAACAGATTTTATGGATGTTCGGAGATAGAAACTCCTACGTTACCCCTTCCTCTCGAAACCGCGAGAAGGATATTCACTAAGGAATACAAATACAATCCGATCGAGACTTATTTCCTGCTCGATAACACCCGTACAATTTACACCGAAATTGTAATCACACTTAAGCTCTCAACACTTAGGCTTTGTAGAATAGCACACTGTTATCACTTGTAGTAAATGCTCTTAGCTTTTGGTATCTCAATATATGTCTCTTGATGTCCCTGTGTTCCCACTGTATACCGATGTGTTCCACTGTGTGTCACTTTTAAGTCTTTCTGTGTGTCGCGCTGTGTCACTATGGTAACTACATTTACTCTTCTTCAACTGCCTCCTTTTATAGGTGAAATATGCCAACGGTCATATTTCACTGCCTTGAATCTGATTGGCTGATCAGAGGTGCAGTGATTCAGTGTCTCAGACCTGCGGTCGTCTCCTCAGACCTGACGGTCAATCTCACACCTGGCGTCCTGTTTCAGACATGCCGGTCTGTAAAGCAAACCTGCCGGGTTTGTCTTTTACTCAATGTAGACACTGTCTGTTTGGACAGTTGTCTGTACTTTGAAGATTTCCTTTCTGGCTTATCCCGAAGTAGAAGGATCCGGTAGTACTGTTTTTCTGCAGCCTATAGTCTTTCCTCAGACTTGCACGGATATGGAAGTATTCAGTCTGTTCCTTTGGTATCATTCTCAGCAGATACCCAAAGTGTCTTCTTGTGCAGGTCGGCCACTTGACTTGGCCGAACGTCTTTTGATAGTAAAGTAACCGGACTTCTTCCGGTTGTTCTTGTCTTGTGGATGATCGGCTGTTTGATGGTTCTGGTTTTGAGCTTTGGCCGATCCTTCCTTTGTGCGGTCACGTTCCGAATACACTTGATCGGTTTGGTAGCTTGACCGGTTCGGTTTCTTCAGTTGGTTTTCTTTTATTCATCCGGTCCGGTTCCTTGTTCCTACATGGGAAATTTGTTTAAGTTAGGTTTATTTGAACCGGTCTGAATTTATCTAACAATTTCTCCCTTTTTGATTATTTTATTTAAAATTATCAAAATCATGTAAGTTTGCAACCGTAGGCCGGTTGTTTTGTTTGACCGGATTTTTGAAACTGACTTGAGAGAATTTTTCGAAAAATTTGGAAAAATTTTGAGAAAAATTTTGGAAAAATTTTATCTTTTTATCTAACAATTTCTCCCTTTTTGATTATTTTATTTAAAATTATCAAAACAATGTAAGTTTGCAAATGTAGGCCGGTTAAAAAAAAAATCTTATGTTTGTTTGGCCGGTTCAGAAAAACTTATGTTTGTTTGGCCGGTTTTTTTTTTTGGAAAAACGGTTTGGTTTAAGGAGAACATTATTTGAAGAAGAATTTTGTATGAATTTTTGTAATCTAACAATTCTAAGATATTTCTAAGGGAAGAAAACTTAGACTCGAGAAGTGGCTTTGTGAGGATGTTAGCCACTTCATGCTTGTTCCCTTCATGTGATGTTTCTGTCAGCAGCCGGCTGTCCGAATGCAATGCTGTCTTTTCCAAGTCTTTGTCTTGATTTACCTACATTCATAGACAATAGAAAATCTGGTTCCCATTTTTCTTTGGGTCCGCGGTTGATTAGTCCCTTGGGTATCCAAATTTTAATAAATCGGATAGCTTTCCCGGTTATGGTTCTAATTAGTTTTCTTGTGCAAAACTTGACATCTTTCTGCTGTCCTAAGAATGCCTTATTTGGGGATGGTCTTTGGTTTATCCTATGCGGTTGAGAATTGACTTGCCTACTTTTGAACCGGTTGGTTTTCCTTTTCTGAAGCCATTTCTCAGAATCAGTCGGACCTACATAGGTTAATTTTTCTTCCGTATAATAGGCAGTCAGTTCCTCTTCGGTGGTTAAGGAACTTCTAACAAATCTTATGAGAGGGAGGTCGTTCTTTGAGAACCTTACTCTATCTACGGTTTTATGGTTTTTGGATCTATCGTCTATGTATCCTAAACCGAACATGCAAGTAGGGTGTCTCTTATAACTACACATCTTATTCACCATATCACTAGATCTTTTATATGCGGCCATCTTATACTGGAGTCGGGCATTTTCTTCCTCGGTTAATTCTCGAACTGGTTCACTAGACGGTTCGGTCTTGAGTAATGGTTCCGGTGCTAACTCGGTTTCTAAGGTGGGAATTTTATCAGGTTCTATGACCTTTGGTTCGGTTATGACAGGTATTTCCGGTTCTGTCAGAATGGGTACTATAGGGTCGGTTCTAAACTTGAGTTGCTTAGGTAACATGGCTAGCAAGTTCTTATACTTTTCTACCATGTCATTCAATGCATTATATAATTCATCTTTAGTAAATTCTTCATAGGGAGAGTCAAATACCTGCTCCTCATTTGCCATTAGGCACGTGAGTTCATCATCACTGTCACTGTGAGCCCATAGACTTCCTTCATCGTCGGCTATCAGTGCTTTCTGAACTTCACTTCCTTCACCGGTTTGTTGATAGTTATTTCGGTTATTTTGGTTTTCCGGTTTCCGGTCATCTCTCCTCGGTTTTCTGCATCCCCACTTGTTTTCCTTGGTTCTTTTATTTCCCTCGTGAATCTGTATAACCGTTTCCCATGTTTCCTTTGCCGTTTTGCAATCTCTGATCTTGCAGTACATGTTTCTGTCCACGCTGTTGGAGATCCGGTTTCTAGCATGGTTGTCCAGATTGTTTCTTCTCCTATCTTCAGCTGTCCATTCCTTTCTGTCCTTGTTAATGATTATCGGTCCTTCGGCCAGAATGAGATCCATCTCATCATCCAAGGTGATTAAGTGTAGGTGCATACGTGCCTTCCAGTTGGCAAAGTCATCACCTTCTAGCATTGGAGGCCTATCTTGATACATGCTTGCTTGAGTATTGAAACTAACTGCTCTGATACCAATTGTTAGGATCTAGATCGCCGCTGGTGGACCGGGGGTTGGACCGGTTAGCGGTTCTTACTCGTAGGGTGGTAGTTAATCCTGTTAGAGATTAATACCGGGGTTTCAATACTACACAACCTGTCACAAACCCTTGAACTAGGTTCAAGCGCGGAAGAGGTTTGCTTTCAGGTTGAAGCGGTATGCTTGTATGATAGGTTCGATCGGTTTCGGATGATGGAGATTTGAAGGATGGTGGGTCGGTTTCGGTAACCTGGAAGTTTGATATGGTTAGTATAGATTCGGTTTGGAACGGTATGGTTAAGTTAGTCGGTTATGTAATAAAGCCTGCAGAAAGTAAATAACACAACAGATTTGATGGATGTTCGGAGATAGAAACTCCTACGTCACCCCTTCCTCTCGAAACCGCGAGAAGGATATTCACTAAGGAATACAAATACAATCCGATCGAGACTTATTTCCTGCTCGATAACACCCGTACAATTTACACCGAAATTGTAATCACACTTAAGCTCTCAACACTTAGGCTTTCTAGAATAGCACACTGTTATCACTTGTAGTAAATGCTCTTAGCTTTTGGTATCTCAATATATGTCTCTTGATGTCCCTGTGTTCCCATTGTATACCGATGTGTTCCACTGTGTGTCACTTTTAAGTCTTTCTGTGTGTCGCGCTGTGTCACTATGGTAACTACATTTACTCTTCTTCAACTGCCTCCTTTTATAGGTGAAATATGCCAACGGTCATATTTCACTGCCTTGAATCTGATTGGCTGATCAGAGGTGCAGTGATTCAGTGTCTCAGACCTGCGGTCGTCTCCTCAGACCTGACGGTCAATCTCAGACCTGGCGTCCTGTTTCAGACCTGCCGGTCTGTAAAGCAAACCTGCCGGGTTTGTCTTTTACTCAATGTAGACACTGTCTGTTTGGACAGTTGTCTGTACTTTGAAGATTTCCTTTCTGGCTTATCCCGAAGTAGAAGGATCCGGTAGTACTGTTTTTCTGCAGCCTATAGTCTTTCCTCAGACTTGCACGGATATGGAAGTATTCAGTCTGTTCCTTTGGTATCATTCTCAGCAGATACCCAAAGTGTCTTCTTGTACAGGTCGGCCACTTGACTTGGCCGAACGTCTTTTGATAGTAAAGTAACCGGACTTCTTCCGGTTGTTCTTGTCTTGTGGATGATCGGCTGTTTGATGGTTCTGGTTTTGAGCTTTGGCCGATCCTTCCTTTGTGCGGTCACGTTCCGAATACACTTGATCGGTTTGGTAGCTTGACCGGTTCGGTTTCTTCAGTTGGTTTTCTTTTATTCATCCGGTCCGGTTCCTTGTTCCTGCATGGGAAATTTGTTTAAGTTAGGTTTATTTGAACCGGTCTGAATTTATCTAACAAGTTATATAGGTTTTTAGTGTTTGGTTTGAAATATAAAATAGGTAGAAATTATATAGATTTTATTATTTTTGTGTTTGATTGGTGGTATAAGAAAGTAGTAAAAATATAAAATACCATTTTGCCCTTATATTTATATAAATTATTATCTTAATATTTATTTTAGATGTAGTTTGTATTATTAATTATACTAAAATTAATAAAAATAATATATAATTATCATATTAATGTATTTTTAAAATAAATAATAGTATTATATGAATTATATTATTTTTTATATAATTCCTAATAATTTAATTTATATAATTATATAAATAAAATTTATTTATATATTAATTAATAATAATAATTTTAATAAAATCATATTTTAAATTAGAAGGTATAATTATAAATTAATTTTAGAAATAATATATATATATATATATAAGTTTTATTAATTAATAATAATAATAATATCATTAATCTATATAATTAATTATAAATATTATTTATTAATAATGTAATAAAATTTATTTTATAAATTAATTATATATATAACTAGGGATGACAGTGGGGCAGTTTAGGACGGGGAATTTATTTACAATCCCCGTCCCGTTTTTATTTTGGGGATTTTTTTAATACCATCCCCTCCCCATTCAGTTTTTTTCGGTTTCAGAAATCCCGCGGGGCACCGTTAATAAAATCCCGGCCCAAACGGGGCAATTCGTTTCAATTTTTGCGGGATGATTTCAAATTATCATCCTTATTTATTAACATTATTTGTTTTTTTTAAATAATTATTATATTTAATCAGATATAAAATTGTCACATTTAAATTTTTTATAATATAATTTTTGTTTATAGATATAATATATATATATATATATAAATTTAAAAATTAAATAAAAATAAGTAAGTATTTATTATTATTATTAAAATTATAAAATTAAACCCAATTAAATATATATAGTTATAATTTATTATTATTATTATATTTTAAAATATAATAAAGAAATTATAATTTTAATAGTTTTATAAAATCAAAGGGTAAATGAGGAATATTAAATTTTATAAAAGTACATCCTTGTAACAAGTTAGAATAGGTATTATATTATATCCCATCCAAGGTATAATTTATATCTAAATATTACTGTACATATAAGTATTAACTAACCAAACAAACATAATAACATAACCTTGTAGTACAATTATCCTATACTAACAGTTTTATACCTTGTACCAAACATAACCTTTAAGTACATTAATACTTTAAATGTAAATAAGAAGAACAAATGTGAATATATTATTAAGTAAACTAGCATGAATTTCGTGCATTTTGTCAAAGTGCCCCAATATTCCTAGCCCAAGGGGAGGTCCAATCGTCGAAGTAGGCTTAACCCAAGAAATATTCTAGTTGGAAGGCATGTGCTATATTAATGTCATTAATTATTAGTTAAAAGACATGACCTAGATTAATGCATCATTAATTGACATTAAAAAATACATGTCCTAGATTAGTGCGTCACTAATTAACAATTAGAAGAAATATCCCAAATTAGTGACACACTAATTGGAAATTAGAAGGAATGCCCTAAATTAGCGTGTCATTAATGTGGTATCCATAATGAGTCTTATAAATACCTCAACGATATTACTTTGTAAATCACCAAGTATTCAAATTATAATATTATTCTTTAAGAGTTTATTCTTCCTCTCAAGAATTCTTGTGTCATTTCTAATAAGCATTGTGTGTTGTTTCGAGTAAAACTGACTAGTTACTCGTTCTTGCGAAGATCATAACTAGTGCCGCATGGATCGTTGGTGGAAAGACCAAGCCCATGACAAGTGGTATCAGAGCAGAATGACGAAGAGGTCGAAGGAAAGTGAAACTACTAACAATGTGGATAGAGTGGAGAAACTTCCACAAGAGATCGGAGATGATCTTAAGAACCCGAGCTAGGTTCAAACGGGAGGATCCAAAAATACTAAAGAAATGGGGAGATCAAGAGATGCAATCGCTGACATTGTTGCCAGGTTTGAGAAAGTAGAACTCAATGTGGCTTACGGACAAGATAATTTCGGGGACCTAGAGGAACGCATCGTCGAGCTCGAAAAGGAGAGAGACGAGCTCCGAGAAGGGATGCAAGGTGCCATGAACGAGGGGTTGTCCAAATGTCAAGAGAAAACTCAGATCATGGAGCAGACCCTCATTGATGAGATCAGTACCTTGAACAAGAAACTCGAGATAATGACTTCTAAGTTATAAGCTATTGAAGAGGATGTGGCACTACTTAAGAAGGCGGTTGTGCAAGAGTACATACGTGCGCCTATAGGAGTCCCTAATCCGACAAGGATAGACGTTCCAAGACATAAAGCATATTTAGATGAGAGGAACGCAAAAGAGATCGACAACTTCTTATGGGGTCTGTATCAGTACTTTAAAGCACTCGTCTTAGTAGAAGAGGCGAGAAAGATAGATACTACCACAATGTACCTAGAAGACACCGCAACGCTGTGGTGGAGGAGAAGAAGTAGTGACATAAAAAAAGGTCTCTGTTCTATCAATACCTGGGGTGAATTCAAGGAGGAACTCAAGAGACAATTCTATCTTGAAAACGCCATTCGAGAAGTAAGGGCCAAGTTGCGGCGGCTCTCACATAGGGGGAGTATCAAGGAGTATGTTAAGGAGTTCATCGATACTCTCTTTGAGATCCCTAACTACTCAGACGATGAAGCCTTTTTTGCCTTCATTGATGGTCTACAAATGTGGGCAAAGCTGGAGTTGGAATGACGTGGTGTCCCAGATCTAAACACCGCTATTGCCGTGGCTGAATCTCTTGTCGAAATGAGAAGGTAAGAGAAATCAAAGTCGACCTATGAGAGGAATGACAAGGGGGAAAATGATGGAGACCATATCTACGACAATGAAGACCTAATTAAGTTTATCAAACCCAATGGTTGAGAAGATCGGGACGAGAAACGTGGAGAGAGACCCCTGATAAAGTGTTTTTTTTTGTGAAGGGTCGCACAAAGCAATAGAGTGCCTTATGCAGAAAAATCTATCAGCATTGATGGAGGAGCAATAACGTCTTTATGATGAAGCTCGATTGGGGTTGTTAAACCTACTTAGTGTCGTTACAACAAATTATGAGGAGCCAAATTCTGCTAAGAAAGGACGACTATTAGTGGAAACAAAAGTAAGAAACCACATGGTTAAAGCTTTGTTGGATACGGGAGCCAATAACAACTTTTTAGAGGGAAAGGAGGCGGGAAGACTGGGGATCAGGTACACTAAAGAGCAAGGGTGGCTTAAAGTAGTCAATTCGGCACCAAGTGCAACTTATGGAGTTGCTCGTAATGTAAAGATCAACTTGGGGGAGTGGATTGGCCTTCTAGATTTCTCCATTATCGACATGGACGACTACAAAATGGTTCTCGACATAGAGTTCTTAGAGAAGGTAAATGCCTTCCTACTCCTTTCTACCAATACGATGTATATTTTAGAGCAAGACAATACTTGCACAATACCTTTAACAAGAGAGGGCATAGAGAAACTAGGAACCTATATGTCATGCAACTCTCAAATGGTGCGAAGAAGACCCACCCATCATCTTTTGTCACTTTGAAAGAAGATGAGAAAACTACGTCCAAAGATAAGATACCTCCAGAAGTTACAACTGTCCTAGAGAAAGGTCATGATGTAATGTCCCCTGGATTATTAAAGAAACCCCACCATAAGAGAGATGTGGATCATAGAGAAGAGTTAGTCAAATGTACTAAACCATCGACGACGGTTCTTTATCGCATGAAATCTCCCAAATTGGAGGAATTAAAGAGGCAACCAAATGAGTTTCTCTTCAAGAAAGAGAAGTGCAAAATAGACAAGGCCGCCAAAAGAATGAAGAAATGGGAGGACAAGAAGAGAAGACACTTAAAGTTCGGAGGAAACTAAGTGATAGTAAAACTTTTTCTCCATCAAGAGGGACGATTTTTCAAAGTTCACAAGAGGCTTGTGAGGCAATATGAATGCCCTTTTCTTATAGAAGAAACGAGTTGGAAAGCTAGCATATCGCTCAAAACTTTTGTCGCATGTGGAGACATCTAAGGGTGGGTCGGTACGGTATACCTTAATATTTTATCCATACTTTATACCTTACCTAAAATTTGGGTATGCAAAAAATGCATACATTTACCTTACCTTAATTTCGGTATACCTTGTTTCGATATACCTTAATTTCGGTATATAAAAAATTCATACATTTACCTTACCTTAATTTCGGTATACCTTATTTTCGGTACGGTATCGGTATTATACCTTTGATACCTAAAAAATATATTAATTTAAAAAAAATCAATCCCATCGATAAGGTAGAGATTGCATATATGTAATAATATTTCAGTATAATTATATTTTGATATTATTCAAAGATTATATTTTTATAATTAAATTAATTTCAAATATATTTAATTATTTCCTTATAAGTATTATATATATATATATATTAACTTATAAATACTATGTCGGTACTTCGATATATCCTGATATCCCAAAGTTTTAAAAATATCATACCTTTACCGTACCAATAATTACGGTATCGGTATCATACCTTACCATTTTTTCGGTATACCTTAAAAGTCGTTATTTTTGATTTATTACGGTACAATATTTTTAATATACCTTTAATATCGGTAATTTTTCCCACCCTTAGAGACATCATCCAAACCTACGAGGAGGACGCGACAAAGACGTCGCCAGAATGAGTGGGGGAGAATGTCACGGTGTCCCAATATTCCTAGCCCAAGGGGAGGCCCTATCGTCGAAATAGGCACAACCCAAGAAATATTGTTGGAAGGCATGTGATAGATTAGTGTCATTAATTGGTAGTTAAAAGGCACGGCCTAGATTAGTGCATCATTAATTGACATTAAGAAAAACATGTCTTAGATTAATGCGTCAATAATTAGTAGTTAGAAGGAATACCCCAAATTAGTGACACACTAATTGACAATTAGAAGGAATGCCCTAAATTAGTGCGTCATTAATGTGGTAGCCATAATGAGTTTTATAAATACCTCAACGGTATTACTTTGTAAATCACAAAGTATTCAAATTATAATATTATTCTTTAAGAGTTTATTCTCTCTCTAGAATTCTTGTGTCATTTCTAATAAGCATTGAGTATTGTTGAGTAAGGCTGACTAGTTACTCGTTCTTACGAAGATAATAACTAGTGCCGCACAGATCGTTGGTGGAAAAACCGAGCCTGTGACAATTTACAAAGATAAGAATATATATAAAATATTATTTATATATAAATATTTTAGATAAAATTAATATTATTCAAATCTAGTTAATTTAAAATTAGTTTTAGTTTGTAAAAAATTAAATTTAATCTTAAACTTAATATTAACATATATTTTATTCTTTCGGCACTCACTTAACCCCTAAATTAACTTTCATCTTGTGACTTACACTTTTTCATTTACATTTTTTATCCCTCGACAAACCACCCACCAATCTTAGTCGATCTCAATTGATAAGACACCTCTTATATCTCGTTAAACTCAACCACTAACCCTCCAATTGAATCTCATCTTTTGACTCACATTTTTTCATATGCCTATTTATCCCCTTGGCAAACCACCCATTGACAATAATCTTGTGACTCACACTTTTTCATATGTCTTTATCTTTCGACAAATCACTCACAATCTTAGTCAACCTCCCTTTTTACTCCCACTTCAACAAATCAACAACCAATCTTAATTGATCACAGACCTCTTATCCAACGTCAAATCAACCACTAACCTGGTACCTAACATTCATCTCGTGACATCACACTTTCAAATGCTTCTAAAACCAACCATTAAGTTCAACCTCACACTCGACAAACCATCCACCACCCGACCTCATCTCGTGACATCAAACTTTCAAATGCTCGCCAAACCAACCACTAATTCTGACCTCAAATTTAATAAATCACCCACCACCCAACCTCTATCTCGTGACCTCACACTTTCAAATGCTCGTCATACCAACCACTAATTCCGACCTCACACTCAAAAAATCATCCACCACCCAACCTCCATTTCGTGACCTCACACTTTTAAATACTCGTCATACCAACAACTAATTCCGACCTCATACTCGACAAACTACCCACTACTCGACCTCCATCTCGTGAACTCACACTTTCAAATGTTTGTCATACCAACCAATAATTCCGACCTCACACTCGACAAACTACCCACCAACCGACCTCATCTCATGACATCACACTTTCAAATGCTCGCCAAACCAACCACTAATTCTTATCTCACACTCGACAAACCACCCACCACCGGACCTCCATCTCATGACCTCACACATTCAAATGCTTGTCATACCAGCCACTAATTCCGACCTCACACTTGAAAAACCATCCACCACACCTAACCCCCATCTCGTGACCTCACACTTTTAAATGCTCGCCATACCAACTACTAATTTTGATCTCACACTTGACAAACCACCCACCACCTGACCTCCATCTCGTGACCTCACACTTTCAAATGCTCGTCATATCAACCACTAATTCTGACCTCATACTTGACAAACCACCCACCACCCGACCTCCATCTCGTGACCTCACACTTTCAAATGCTCGTCCTACCAACCACTAATTCCGACCTCACACTCAAAAAATCATCCACCACCCAACCCCCATCTCGTGACCTCACACTTTTAAATACTCGTCATACCAACAACTAATTCTGACCTCATACTCGATAAACTACCCACCATTCAACCTCCATTTCGTGAACTCACACTTTCAAATGCTTGTCATACCAACCAATAATTCCGACCTCACACTCGACAAACTACCCAAAAACCGACCTTATCTCATGACATCACACTTTCAAATGCTCGCCAAACTAACCACTAATTCCGATCTCACACTCGACAAACCACCTACCACCGGACCTCAATCTTGTGACCTCACATTTTCAAATGCTCGTCATACCAACCACTAATTCCGACCTTACACTCGAAAAACCATCCACCACACCCAACCCCTATCTCATGACCTCACACTTTTAAATGCTCGCCATACCAACCACTAATTTTGACCTGACACTTGACAAACCACCCACCACCCAACCTCCATCTCGTGACCTCATACTTTCAAATGCTCGTCATACCAATCACTAATTTTGACCTCATATTTGGCAAACCACCCACCACCCGACCTCCATCTCGTGACCTCACACTTTCAAATGCTCGTCATACCAACCACTAATTTCGACCTCACACTCGAAAATCATCTACCACCCAACCCCCATCTCGTGTCCTCACACTTTTCAAATGCTTTTCGTACCAACCACTAATTCTAACCTCACACTCGACAAACCACCCACCATCCAACCTCCATCTCGTGACCTTAGACTTTCAAATGCTCTCCAAACCAACCACTAATTTTGACCTCACACTTTTAAATGTCTATTATTTGTTCAAAAGTTGTCACCATATATTATAATCAAGAATACATTCTCAAAATAAATTTGCATGTTTTGGGATTTGAACCATAGTCTTAAACATGAAATGTGAACACTTAAACCGCTAGACCACTTATAATTGTTGAAATAATTTTATTATTTTGTGTATGTATATATATTTTGTATTTAATATTTATTACCAATTTGTTAATTTTTATATTAACATAAAAATTATTTATACTCATAAAGAAAATAATATATATATATATATATATATATATATATATATATCATGAGAGAAAAAAATGTATGATAAAAGATAAAATGTATTTATATAAAATTAATAATAAAAAATAATATAATATATGTATAAGGTAACAAATAAATATAAAATTACGAAGTTAGATGCATTTATAAAAAAAAAAGTTGTTTATATATATATATATATATAATAAAATAAAAATAAAAATTATGAATTTAGGTGTATTTATAAAAAAAAATGTTTATATATATATATATTTATATTTATATATATATATATATATTTATATATATATATATATATTTATATATATATATATTTATATATATATTTATATATATATTTATATATATATATATTTATATTTATATTTATATATATATATTGTAATGGAAACAAAATTTAATTAAGAAGAGAAAGTTGGAGATATGAGAGAGAAAATATTATGACATTAATTAATGTGGTGTTTGTTCACTTTAAAAATTATTATATATATAGATTTTTAACCGTTTTAAGTTTATGTATGGGTCAACCTATAATCTGACCAAAATATTCATTTACTCTCACATATTATCTAAATTAACTATAACTCTCGAACCAACAATCTGAACACTTTGAAAATTAAGCATCATTATATATATAGATTAGTTATTTAAAAAGTTGAACATTGTTAAAACGTCCCACATTCATCAACTTTGGTATTTGATTTAAAATATAAAGTTTTATTAGTATAGTTAATTAAAGAGTTTTACTTGTTTTGTTAGGTTGCAATTTCGAAACATTTATATATTATTTTTAATTTTATTTTTAACCGTTTTAAGTTTTTTGGCGGGTCAATCCACAATCCGACTTAATTATCCATTTACTCTCACATATATATTCAAATTAACCAATGTTAGGATCGATGTTGATAATAGAGACTAGGGTTTGACTAATGTGAACAACTTATGACTTCAATTCAGTTTTAACTCTGTTAGAAGTTAAAACTTGTTTATATTTTTCACAAATATTCACAAACTCTTGAACAAGTTCAAGTGAGGAACCGTTTATTGGATTTGAACCTTCATACATATGAAAGAAAATGGCGTTAATTAAATAACACATAGAGTTTTATGGATATTCAGAAATAAAACTCCTACGTCACCCCTTCTTCCGCAACCGGAAGGATATCCACTAGAAGGCTTTGGTTGGTATAGAACACACTACACAAACTCAGCCAGAAATCACAGGGCTTAACAACTGCCTACTTCTGAACTTTTAGCTAACTCTCTATTAAACAGAACAATCTCTGTTCAACTTACAACACTGAGATTTCACACAAAAGATAGTATATGAATTGTAGTATGATCCAACTAGACAGTAAGTAATTTTCTCTTGAGCTTTTAAAGAGAGATTAGACAATCAGATGACAAGAGCAAATATGTGAGCAAGTAATTTCTTCAAGTTGTTCGCCCGTTGTCCTTGAGTAGCAATTTATACTTAAAGTACACCAATGGTCGAATATTCTTTGTGGACATGTGTCCTCCTTTTGTTGGACAACCACTAATAGTATGAGAGTACAATAGACTCCGAGCATTGAGATCGTGGCCATACCAGACAGGTATTGCGCCGAATATCTCTAATATCGTCTTGTACTAGAGAGATACAACATGGGAAATTTGAGTGATAAACACGTACATGGTACTCTTTCATTTGTTGGGATTAACTACCTTGTTAGACTGTTGAAAACGGTAACTGCATATGAGATGAATGAGTACAAAGTTAGACTCTCGTTCGGACTTCTAAGGGAGTCAGACCGCGTCTAACTGCGCTTCCCTTTAGACCACATCTAAAGGAGTTAGACCGCGTCTAACTGCGCTTCCCCTTAGACCACATCTAAAGGAGTTTGATATGATCGACGACACCAATAGAGACGGGGTCTGGCTATTGATGACGACTTCGGATAAACGGTTTGATAGAAATCCTATTAGGAATTAATATCTCTTTCTATTCTTCGCAAATCCTTCGAACTCTTGAAACAGATTCAAGTGCGGAAATGTTCGTCGGATTTGAAGCTTTGAACTAATGAAAGATGAATGACAGAAAGTAAAGAACACAAAAAGTTGTTTATGGATGTTCGGAGCAAACTCTCCTACGTCACCCTTTCTTCCAACCACCGGAAGGATTTCACTATACTTCTTTGAATCAAATATAGTTCACTAATCTAGCTAACTCTCTATGAACAAAACAACATTTGTTAAACTTACAGCACTGAAGTTTTCTCAAAGAAAAGATAGTATGTAATTAAAATGTATTCACAGCTAGATGATAAGTGAGATGTTTGATTTCGTGAACTTTCTTTAAAATTTGAATGAAGCAGCTCTCTCTTATATATTCAGCCAAAAATTTGTCCGTTGTCTTAGGCAGCAATTTATTCTTGAAAAAGATTCAACGGTCAAATCTTTCTTTTGGACACATGTCATCTTTCCGTTGGATGTACTATCCATGAAGTACTGGGTAGTACAACATGAAAAGATTCTTGAGATCGTGGTAGTACAATGCAGTACAGGCAATTTGAATTATGACAAACGCTCTACTGCCAAGAAGAGCATCTGCCTTTAGATGCCCAACCTTTAGACATCTAATTCCTTCAGATGCCATATGCTTATCTTAGATGCCCATCTAATCATCATAGCCGTCCATTTAATCAACTGATCATCTTAGACGTTCATCTGCTTAGACACCTCATCTTGGTCGTCCATCTGATCATCTTGGCCGTCTATCTTATTAGACGCCCCTATCTGATCATCTTGGCCGTCCATCTGCTTAGACGCCCCTATCTGATCATCTTATCCGTCCATCTGATTAGACGCCCCCATCTAACAGTCTATTAGACGCCTCATCTCGGCCGTTCATCTTCTTAGACGCCTCATCTGATCATCTTAGCCATCCATCTGATTAAACGCTCACGTCTAACCACGCGCGTTGACTTTGAGCTATGCCTGTAAATTAACAAAAATCAAATTATTAATTATGCATCAGGTGAGATTTGAACCCAAGTCACCAGCATGACAAGCAAGTGTACTTACCACTACACCACAGACTATCTTGATATATAAATATATATTTATATATTTGATATGACTAACAATTATTGAACTTAGTTTTATCAACTTATTATCAAAAACCATTTCATCAATTATCAAATCAAAATTGATAAGTTATTTTAAATCAATTAAAAATCTTAACCCAACAATTTCTCCCTTTTTGAATATTTAAGCTAAATTATCAAAACCAGTTTAAACATTTAAAAATCTTAACCTAACAATTTCTCACGTTTTGATTATTTAAACTAAGTTATCAAAACCAGTTTAAACATTAAAAATCTTAACCCAGCAATTTCTCATTTTTTGATTATTTAAACTAAATTATCAAAATAAGGTGAGTTCATGATTTAAATATAATCTAGGCATTAT
The DNA here is from genome assembly GCF_907164915.1 of Impatiens glandulifera. Classification (NCBI taxonomy): domain Eukaryota; kingdom Viridiplantae; phylum Streptophyta; class Magnoliopsida; order Ericales; family Balsaminaceae; genus Impatiens; species Impatiens glandulifera. Next base: position 19,658,858 of record NC_061868.1, read on the forward strand.
TGTAATTTAACAATCCTAAAAATATTTCTAAGGTAAGAAAACTTAAACTCGAGAAGTGGCTTCGTGAAGATTTCAGCCACTTTAGGCTGTTGAATGTCATATGCTATGTTCGAGCAGCCGGCTATCCAGATACCATCTTGCTCTTCCAAGCTGCTTTCCTGTTTTACCTGCATTTAAAGACAATAAATCTGGTTCCCAATTTTCTTTGGGTCCATGGCTTATTAGTCCCTTGGGAATCCATACTTTGATTATTTTTATGGATTTCCCATGTTGAGTTGTGATCGGTGCGTATGATTTAGGCTTACTAGACGTTTTCCTGCTAGCAGCTGAACTGTTAATCTTAGAGGATAGTTTTGTCTAAAACTCTTTGACTTCCTGTCAAGTTTTAATATGCCAAACTTGCTGGATTCTTCCATCTTAAGTTTCAGCCAGCTAACAGTTGGCGGAACTTAAGTAATCTCATCCTTTAAGATTAGCTCATCACAGCTTGAATCAGTTCCATTCTCAGTTAATCTCCCTTTGACAAAGTTTATAGACTTAAACTTGTCAATTTATGGGTTTAACTTTTCACAAGACTTGTCTGAGTCATTGCCATCAAATTCTAAACCAAATTTGCATCTAGCAGGCCTCATCATACTTATATGTTGTCTGACTGCATCTCCAGACTTCGTCCAGGAATCGACCTCATATGTTAAACGTTGGTTTTTAGAAAACAAAGTTTGAATATTTTCCTTGAGCTTTTCATTCTTAGATGAGAGCTCAACCATTTTGTTTTTAAAAACTTCAGAATCATTATTTGGAGATGAAGAAGAGCTGTCAGATTTGTTTTTCAAATTTAGTTCATCAAAAGAGTTTGACAGTTTCTTGTACTCAATGACCATGTCATTGAGTGCAGTAATTAACTCATCTCTTGAGAATTTTTCAGAGGAGAAATCAAATACCTCAGAGTCAACTTCTTCTTTTTCCATGAAGCAAGTGACCTCTTCATCATCACTAACGTTGGATGATGAATCATCTGAGTCGTTGTCGGCCCACTTGACTTTTTTTTCAGACGCCATGAGAGTCTTCAACTCATTCTTGTTCTTTTTCTCATCTTTCTTTTTCTCATCAAGCTTCGGCTTGTTGTTTCCTTCATTGAAGTGTCTCTTCTTCATGAATTTACAGATTTTCTTCATGAAAAGATCCATGGCATCGCTGCTAATCTGCATAGCAGCAGCCTTCATAGTAGTGACAGTAGATGGCTCCTCAGCCGTCACCAATTCCTTTGTTATGATGGTGGATGTGGGGTGCTCCTCTTCATTTCTATAGTTCAAATCGAATTCATAGGCCTTCAGATCGGCCAAAGATCTCCATCTTATTGAGGTCTTTAGACTTCCTCATCGCCATCGTCTTAATATCCCACTCTCTGGGCAAAGCACGCATGACCTTGATCGCAACTTCTCTATTGATGTATGTCTTGCCAAGAGTGGATAAAGAAGTGATAACCTTACTGAATCTCTCATCGAACTCATTCAGCGTCTCTCCGGTACGCATCTTGAAGTTATCGAACTGTTGAGTGGCAACCATGAGTCTGTTTTCTTTTGTTTGCTTGTTGCCCTCACACAGTTTAGTCAGCTTCTCCCAAATATCTTTGGTAGTAGGACATGTGATAATCTTGTGTACCATGTTGTCATCCAATGTCTTGTAGAGGATGTCTTTTGCTATGTTGTCGAGGTTGTTCTTTCTTTTATTTTCACTGGTCCACTCAGATCTAGCCTTCTCAATCTTTATCGGACCGTTGGTGATGACAAACCACATGTCATCATCAATGGAAGCTAGATGAGCGTGGACTCTCGCCTTCCACACAACGTAGTTTTCCTCTAAAAACATGGGAACATTGTTGATGACAGCCATAGACATGATTAAAATTTCTTAAAAGCTTGAGAATAGAAAACGAGGCTCTGATACCAATTGATAGGATCAGCGACACCAATAGAGACGGGGGTCTGACTATTGATGATGACTTCAGATAAACGGTTTGATAGATATCCTGTTAGGGATTAAGATCTCTTTCTATTCTTCGCAAATCCTTCGAACTCTTAAAATAGATTCAAGTGCGGAAATATTCGTCGGATTTGAAGCTTTGAACAAATGAAAGATAAATGGCAGAAAGTAAAGAACACAGAAAGTTATTTATGGATGTTCGGAGTAAACTCTCCTACGTCACCCCTTCTTCCAACCACCGAAAAGATTTCACTATACTTCTTTGAATCAAATACAGTTCACTAATCTAACTAACTCTCTGTTGAACAAAACAACCTTTGTTCAACTTACAGCACTGAAGTTTTCTCACAAAAAAGACAGTATGTAATTACAATATATTCACAGCTAGATGATAAGTGAGATGTTTGATTTCGGGAACTTTCTTTAAAATTTGAATGAAGCAGCTATCTCTCTTATATATTTAGCCAACAATTTATCCGTTGTCTTAGGCATCAATTTATTCTTGAAAAGCTTCAACGGTCAAATCCTTCTTTTGGACACATGTCATCTTTCCGTTGGATGTACTATCCATGAGGTACTAGGTAGTACAATAGAAAAAGATTCTTTAGATCATGGTAGTACAATGCAGTATAGACAATTTGAATTATGGTAAACGTGGCAGTTATTCATTTAATGAGCTCTGCTGCCAGCTGTCTATAGAACTCTACTGCCAGCTGTCTGGAAGAGCATCTGCCTTTAGATGCCCAACCTTTAGACGTCTACTTCCTTCAGATGCCATCTACTTATCTTAGATGCCCATCTTAGACATTCATCTACTTAGACACCTCATCTTGGTCGTTCATCTGCTTAGATACCCCCATCGGATCATCTTGGTCGTCTATTTGCTTAAACGCCCATATCTGATCATCTTGGTTGTCCATCTACTTAGACCCCCCAATCTGATCATCTTGGTCGTCCATCTGCTTAGACGCCCCCATCTGATCATCTTAGCTGTCCATTTGATTAGACGCCCCATCTAACAGTCTATTACACGCCCCCATCTAACAGTCTATTAGACGCCCCCATCTAACAGTCTATTAGACGCCTCATCTCGGCCTTCATCTGTTTAGACGCCAAATATGATCATCTGATCATCTTAGCCGTCCATCTGATTAGACGCCCCATCTAACAGTCTATTAGACGCCTCATTTCGGTCGTTCATCTGCTTAGACGCCTCATCTGATCATCTTAGACATCCATCTAATTAGACGCATTCTGCATTAGACGCCCACGTCTAACCACGCGTTAGACGCCCCATTTATTAGACGCCCCCGTCTAACTACGCGCATTGACTTTGAGTCGTACGTTGACTTTGAGCTATGTTTGTAAATTAAAAAAATACAATTATTAATTATGCGTCTGGTAAAATTTAAACCCAGGTCACTAGAATGACAGGCAGGTGTACTTACCACTACACCACAAACTATGTTAATATCTAAATATATATTTATATATTTGATATGACTAATTATTATTGAACTTAGTTTTATCAATTTATTATCAAAAACCATTTCATCAATCATCAAATCAAAATTGTTAAGTTATTTTAAATTAATTAAAAATCTTAACCCAACAGAGTTAGATCGCATCTAACTACACTTTCTTTTAGACCACGTCTAAAGGAGTTAGACCGCGTCTTACGCTTCACTTTAGACCACGTCTAAAGGAGTTAGACCGTGTCTAACTATGCTTCCCTTTAGACCACGTCTAACTGCACTTTACTTTAGACCACGTCTAAAGGAGTTATACCACGTCTAACTGCGCTTTCCTTTAGGCCACGTTTAAAAGAGTTAGACCACGTCTAACTGCGCTTCCCTTTCGACCACATCCAAAGGAGTTAGACCATGTCTAAAGGAGTTAGACCACGTCTAACCGTGCTTCCCTTTAGACCACGTCTATAAAAGTTAGACGACATCTAACTGCACTTCCCTTTAGACCACGTCTAACTGTGCTTTCCTTTAGACCTCGTCTAACTAGACCGTCTTCTTTAGATCTGTACCTACGCAAAGACGATTTCACAATTTAGTCTTATTCTTTATAACATTAAATTAAGCTCTCCAACTTTGCTTGTGCATAACTAAGTTTTATTTATTTACACCTCACATCATCAAAATAATGTCAACTCATAATTAGAATAATGTTCATTGAAATAAACTTATTTCCTAAGTTTATTTTAATTGACTCAACAATTTTCCCTTTTTTGATGATGTTAAAACTTAGTTAGAAGATTAAGAAAATTAGCATAAATTCTAGCCAATTAGATTTCATATATAATCAAAGTTTCCCAATAACAGACAAAAAGCAAAATTTCTCAAAATGGGACACTCCTATCCTCCTCTTCCTAGATTAAGGCCCTTTTTGCTTGAGCTTCCCTCTTGATTGCAGGCTGATTCTTTCCCCCTTTTTGACATCATCAGGAAGAACATAGTCCTAATATGCTCTTAGAGCCCTTTGAAGCCTCATATTTCTTATCTTGACATTTTCTCTTTCTACTCTAAAGAAATAGTTATAAAAACTTTGATTTTCCTAAACTTTGGATGACTTAATGAGGACCCCACGTCCAACATTAACTCGAAGATAAGCAAGCAACATGCTAAGCTGAGTATAATACCCCGTTGACTTCCTTGGAGAAGATATCAACTTCACTAAGTTATCGAAGAGGATTTTTAACCAGTTGATGGCTATTCCCCTAATTATAGTCACCATTATTTCAAAGATTTTTTTGGAATAGACATTTGTGACCACATTAGCCAAAAGGGATTTATAAATGACATCGTTGAGTATGGAAAACTTAGGTTTCAGGGAATATTTATTTCCATGAATTTCGACAGGAAATGATGTATCTGAGAAGATAAGTTTCATCTCAGATAGGATGTCATCTAGAGAGGTAGGGAACTCTAACAGCCCCTCCGAAGGAAGCTCGAAAAATAGAATGAATTTTTCTTCACTGAAGGAGACTTTGTCTCCTTTTATTGTTGCTAGGATAATCATATCGCCTATTATCTTTACAGACTCAGAACTCACGAACCTTGAGTTCGTGAATGATGACAGGTCCCCCGAGGAACTTTCTTAGGCCGGAAATTTCAAGAGATTCAAACATTTCAACCATTTCTAGAATCATTGAAGAAAAAACAGACTCGAAGTTTATTTGTAGAGTGTTTAGAGTAAAAGATGCCATTTCTTAGCTTCAGATTTTGAATGAAGGACAATACAAATGGTTGTCGGCAGCTCGAAATCTTAAGAGATTTCTAGAGAGATAGAGAAGAGGTATTCAGACTCACAAAGAAAATGATGAATCTCTTAGGGTGTATTAATTACTCTTTATAGAGTATGATTGACACATAACTACAAAAGTTATCATTTAAAGTAAACTTACATTTAATTTAAAAAACGTGTTCCCAATAAAATAATCATTTAAAAAAGAAGATGTCATTTTAGAATTCTAATAAAATTCATCATTAGTTTAAAATTGGAAAGAAATAAACCGTCAGATATATTAGTCACATTTGTAACATTGAGAGACACATGTCTTCAAGTTATTCGAGATATGACTGTTCAATTTCTGGGCGGGAAAAGTACATGGACGATCCATTAAATTTTTAACAGCTTTCCCACTCGTATGAAGATGAGACGTCTAAGAACACATGTAGTTAGACATCTATGCTCTACGCATCCTTACGTCTAAACTTGATAGACGTATTTTTCGGACGACGTCTAACTACGCACATTTACAGACGTCTAGCATGCGTATGTTCGGACGACGTCTACAGACGCTTCAGACGTTTCAGACGTTTGTCTTCACAATTAGACGTCTAACCAAGCTTATATGAATGTTGCTTAAACATTACTCGTTTAAGTAAATGGTTTTCTTTCAACAACTGATCTAATTAGTCTGATTGAAACCTTCGTCTACACACATCTATCAAATCAATTTAATCAACAAATTTCCCCCTCAATTTTTGCATGATTAATAAAAAATAAATTAATTTAGGTCTGCAAGACCCAAAACATTGATAAAGTAAGAAAACTTAGTCTTAGAGAGTGACTTTGTGAACACGTCGACCATTTGTTGATCCATTGGGACATATTTTAGACGAATATATTTATGACTGACATGCTCCCAGATGAAATGGTGTCGAATGTCGATATGCTTCGTCCGAGAGTGCAACACCGAGTTGTATGTAATCGCTATGGCATTGGTGTTGTCGCAGAAAATCGGTGACTTGTCCGCCTTAATGTCATAGTCCCTCAATTATTGTTGAACTCGCAAGAGTTGAGAGCAGTAGCTGCCTATAGAAAGGTACTCAGCCTCTGCAGTAGACGTGGCGACGGACGTCTGCTTCTTGCTGAACCATGAAATTAGACGATCACCAAGGAACTGGCACGTCCCATTAGTGCTCTTCCGATCTATCTCGCAGTCTGCATAATTTGCATCAGAATAGCTAGTTAAATTGAAACTAGAATCTTTCGGATACTATAGTCCCACATTTTGAGTTCCCTTTAAATATTTCAAAATACGCTTAACAACGTTATAATGAGATTGTTTAAGATTAGTCTGAAATCTTTCACAAACATCGACAACAAACTGAATGTTTGGTCGGCTAGTAGTTAGGTAGAGAAAAGAACCAATGATTCCTCTATAAGCAGTGATATCGACACTCTGGTCATCTTCATCCTTGTTAAGCTTATTGGAGGAGCTCATTGGAGTAGCTGCAGCTGAGAAGTTCTCCATGCCAAACTTCTTTAGCAACTCCCTAGTGTACTTCACCTGGTTGATGAAAGTGTCATCTTCAATTGACGAACTTAAAGACTGAGGAAGAAATTCAATTCTCCCATCATATTCATCTCGAATTTCTCACATAGTTTGGGGTTAGTTGACCCAAATATGATATCATCAACATAGACTTGAACAAACAAAATATAAGAATCTTTTACAAATATAAACAAAGTTTGTCTACTGTGCCAATTACGAAATCATGATCAAATAAAAACTTAGTTAAAGTGTCATACCAAGCTCTAAGAGCTTGTTTAAGACCATATAAAGCTTTTCCAAGTTTAAAAACGTGATTTGGCTGTGATTGATCTTGAAATCCAGGAGGCTATTTGACATATACATCCTCATTTAAAATCCATTCAAAAATATACTTTTCACATCCATTTGATAAACTTTAAAATTCTTAAAAGATGCATATGCTAGAAAGATTTTTATTTCTTCAAGTCTAGCAACAAGGGATAATGACTCCTCAAAGTCAATTCCTTTCTTCTGTCTATAGCCTTGAACAACTTATCCGAATTTTTTTCTCACAACCAAGCCATCTTCACTAAGCTTGTTTCAAAAAACCCATCTAGTTCCAATAACCGATTGATTAGTCGGTCTTGGAGTCAGATGTCACACTTTATTTTTTTCAAATTGATTCAACTCCTCTTGTAATGTATTGATCCAATCTGGATCAAGTAGTGCTTCATTAATCTTCTTTGGCTCAATCTGTGAAATAAATACAGAGTTTGTCATTTCATCTAGTAATTATCGCCTGGTCCTAAGAGGAGCATTATGATTACCAATTATCAATTCAGGGGATGATTTATGTTCCATTTGAAGTTTGGTCCTAAAGGATCATATGTCGGATTAGTTGGCCCCGCGACGTCTAAACTGTAAACAATCTACTGACTTGTAGTTTGGACGTCTAGTTGACTCTCAACCGGATCAACCATCTGATTAGGGAAATGTATCCTATTGGCCAGAGCTTCGTCATCACAATCAGATTCAAGACTTGTCACTTCTAATCTGTTAGCAATTTCATTGAATTCTTCATAATTATTTTCAATAAATTCATCACAAACAACATGAAAAGATTCTTTAACAGTTAATGTTCGATTGTTAAACACTCTATAAGCTTACTGATTGAGGAATATTTTATCATGATTCTAGCATTTACTTTAACATCAAAAGTAGTCAAATGATTTTTCCCATTGTTGTGAATAAAACACTTACACCCAAAAATTCGAAAATATGAAACTTTTGTAATGCTTCCATAAAAGAGTTCATAAGGTGTCTTGCAATAGAGTTTATTAATCATTGACCGATTTTGTGTATTGCAAGTTGTGTTTATGGCTTCTGCCCATAGCTTATGAGAAACACCTGAGTCGACTAGCATAGATCTCACTGCTTCCTTCAGTATTCTAACTCTCCTCTCAGTAATACCATTTTGCTGTAGAGTTCTGGCACTAAACAACTTGTGTCTAATACTAGACTCATCAATGTAAGAATTTAGGCGTCTGTTGGTGAACTCGGTTCCCCAATCACATCTAATCTTGATAATGCTTAAAGATTTTTCGTTTTGAAATCTTTTAAGGATCTTAATTAAATTCTCAGCTGTCTGATCCTTAGATTGTAAAAATATAACCCAAGTAAATCTTAAAAAAGCATTAATTATGACCAGTGTGAATCTCATTCCTCCCAAGCTTTTTACTGGGATTGGATCGAACAGGTCCATGTGCAATAGTTCTAGGCATCGGTTGGATTGAGATTTCCCCTTACTCTTGAAAGTTGATCTGACATGTTTGCCCAACTAACAAGCAGGACATACCTTGTCCTTTGAAAACTTTAGATTAGGTAAACTAGAAACTAAATCATTTAACAAATATTGTTAATGGTTTTAAAATTAAGATGATTTAATCTCTTATGTCATATCCAGTTTTGATCATTTTTGGCTATCATACATACGGAATTAAATATCTTATTTTTCCAGTACATTTTGTAAGAATTTCCTACTGTACTTCCGGTCAGCAAAGTGTTACCCTACTGATCCTTAACTAGACATGCATGCATTTGAAAATCAATAGTAAATCCATTATCACATAATTGACTTATACTAATTAGGTTATAACACAAGTTTTCAACAAGTAGCACATCGTTAATGGTAAGTATACCATGGATAATCTTACCCTTACCAATGGTCTTACCCTTGATGTTGTCACCAAATGTGATCTTAGGTCCTGAGCATTTCGTCACTTCAGTTAGTAGCCGTCTATCTTCGGTCATGTATTTGGAACAACCACTATCCAGATACCAGACGAATTCCTCCAAGAAACTGATCTGTTGTACCTATAAAAATACATATTTACATCTTTTTGGTACCCACATTTACTTGGGTCCTCGGTCAATCAGTCCTTTGGGAATCCATATTTGAGTTATCTTGTTTGATTTCCCATGTTGTGTTGTGATTAGTGCGTAAGATTTCGGCTTAGCAGACGTCTTCCTGCTGGAAGCTGATCCGTTAACCTTAGAGGATGGTTTTTGTCTAAAACTCCTTGACTTCTTGTTAGATTTTGGTTTGCCAGACTTGTTGAATGCTCCATTTCTGGGCTTTAGTCAGATTTTAGTTGGCTTTATATAAGTAATCTTATACTTTAATGTTAAGTCTTCACAAATTGGATCAGTCCCTTTATCAGTTAAACTACCTTGACAAAGCTTATAGTCTTAAGCTTGTCTTTCTCCGGGTTTAACCTCTTTGACGACTGGTCTGGGCTGGCATTGTCAAATCCTAAACCGGATTTCGATCCGGCAGGCCTCAACATACTTATTTGTTGTTTAATTGCATCTCCAGATCTCGTCCAGGAACTTACCACATAAGTCTAACGTTGGTTTTCAGAAAATAATATTTGAACCTTTTCCTTGAGCTTCTCATTCTCAGATGAGAGCTCAACAACATTATTTTGAAAATCTTTTGGTTCTGAAGTTTGAGATGAAGAAGAGTTATCAGTTTTATATTTCATTATAAGAGTCTGAAAACTTCTTATACTCAATGACCATGTCATTAAGTGCAGCAGTTAATTCATCTCTTTTGAACTCTTCAGAGGAGAAGTCAAATACCTCAGATTCTTCTTCTGCCATGAAGCAAGTGACTTCTTCATCATCACTATCGCTGAATGATGAATCATCTGAGTCACTTTGGATCCATTTGTCATTTCTATCAGAAGCCATGAGAGCCTTCAACTCATTCTGGTTCTTCTTGTCATCTTTCTTCTTCTCATCACGCTTTGGCTTCCTGCATTCCGCCTTGAAGTGTCCTAGTTTATCATAGTTAAAACATTTCAAGTTAGCCTTATAGTTACTCTTATAATCATTGTTTTTATTTGAAGAACTTGAGTTAGGATTACTCTTCTTCATTAATTTACCGAATTTCTTCACGAAGAGAGCCATGGCGTCGCTGCTGATCTGCTTGGCAATAGTCTTCATAGCTGTGGCAGCAAGTGGCTCCTTAGCAGTCACCAGCGCCTTGGTAGAGATGAAGGATTTGGAATGCTCCTCTTTGTTCCTAGAGTTTATCTCAAACTCGTAGGCCTTCGGATCGGCTAGCAAATCATAGAGATCTATCTTGTTGAGGTCTTTAGATTCCCTCATCGCCATCGTCTTAATATCTCATTCTTTGGGTAGAGCACGCATGACTTTGATCGCAACCTATCTATTGTTGTAAGTCTTGCCCAAAATGTATAGAATAGTGATGATTTTACTAAATCTCTCATTGAATTCATTCAATGTCTCTTTAGGACGCATCTTGAAGTTATGGAACTCCTGTGAGGCAACTATGAGTTTGTTTTCTTTGGTTTGCTCATTTCCCTCACACAATTGAGTTATCTTATCCCAAATTTCTTTGGCAATAGGGCATGTGATGATCTTGTTGAACAAGTTATCATCCATAGTCTTGTAGAGGATGTCTTTAGCCATGTTATCGAGGTTGTTCTTCCTCTTATCTTCACTTGTCTATTCAGATCTTGGCTTCTCAATCTTTATTAGACCATTGGTGATGACAAACCACGTGTCATCATCTATAGCAGATAAATGAGTTTTCACTCTCACTTTCCATCCGTTGTAGTTTTCCTTATAGAACATATGAACCTTGTTGGTGGCATCCATATACATTATTTTGAATCTGATGATGCTTGAGAATAGAACATGTGGCTCTGATACCACTTGTTAAGATCAGTGTTGACAATAGACTAAGGTCTGACTACTGTAAACAACTTATGACTTCAATTATGTTTTAACTTTGTTAGAAGTTAAAACTTATTTTTATTCTTCGCAAATCTTCACAAACTCTTGAACAAGTTCAAGTGCGAAACGGTTTATTGGATTTGAAGCTTTAGACAGATGAAAGAAAATGATAGAAAGTAAAGGGCACAGGGAGTTTTATGGATGTCAGGGATAAATATTCTACGTCACCCCTTCTTCCACAACCGAAAGGATATTCACTAGAAGGCTTTGGTTGGTATAGAACACACTACACAACTCAGTCAGAAACCACAGGGCTTAACAAGTGTCTACTTCTAAACTTCTAACTAACTCTCCGTTGAACAGAACAACCTATGTTCAACTTACAACACTGATATTTCACACAAAAAACACATTATATGAATTATATGAATTACAATATGATCACAGCTAGACATTAAGTAATTTTCTCTTGAGCTTTTAAAGAGAGATTAGACAATGAGATGGCAAGAGTAAATATGCGAGCAAGTGATTTCTTCAAGTTGTTCACCCGTTGTCCTTGAGTAGAAATTTATACTTGAAGTACACCAATGGTCGAATATTCTTTGTGGACACGTGCCCTCCTATTGTTGGACGACCACTAATAGTACGAGAGTACAATAGACTCTGAGCATTGGGATCGTGGTCGTACCAGACATGTAGTGCGCCGAATATCCTCTGATATTGTCTTGTACTAGAGAGATACAACGTGGGAAATTTGAGTGATAAACGCGTATGTGACAGTCTTTCATTTGTTTGGATTAACTAGTTTGTCAGACTGTTGAAAACGGTAACTACAGATGAGCTGAATGAGTACGAAGTTAGACGCTCCTTCGGACGTCTAAGGGAGTTAGACCACGTATAACTACGCATCACTTTAGACCATGTCTAAAGGAGTTAGACCGCGTCTAACTGCGCTTTCCTTTAGACCACGTCTAAAAGAGTTAGACCGCGTCTAAATGCGCTTCCCTTTAAACCACTTCTAAAGGAGTTAGACCGCGTCTAACTGCGTTTCCCTTTACACCACGTCTAAAGGAGTTAGACGGTGTCTAACTGAAATTCCTTTTAGACCACGTCTAAAGGAGTTAGACCGCGTCTAACTGCGCTTCCCTTTAGACCACATCTAAAGGAGTTAGACCGCGTCTAACTGTTCTTTCCTTTAGACCACGTCTAATTGCGCTTTCCTTTAGACCACGTGTAAAGGAGTTAGACCACGTATAACTGTGATTTCCTTTAAACCACGTCTAAAAGAGTTAGACCATGTCTAAATGTGTTTCCCTTTAGACCACGTCTAACTGCACTTTCCTTTAGATCATGTCTAACTAGACCGTCTTCTTTAGATCTGAACCTGCACAAAGACGATTTCACACTTTAGTCTTATTCGTTTGCAACCTTAAATTAAACTCTTTAATAATAAGTTTTATTTTAATTACACCTCACATCATCAAAATAATGTCAGCTCATAATTAGAAAAAGTTAATTTAAATAAACTTATTTTCTAAGTTCATTTTAATTGACTAAAAAATCACAACTCTCGACCCAACCATCCGGATATTTTGAAAAGTAAGTAATATTATATATATATATATATATATATATATATATATATATATATATATATATATATATATATATATATATATATATATATATATTTGACATACACTAGAGTATTCAAATTATATCTCACAAGATGACTTGTCATCTAAAAGGTGTTATAAAATCAACTATGTCAGATCAAATACGCTAGGAATTGTATTAGCTCAAAGTACAAGAGAGCTATTCCTGCAATCACACAAAAGACTTGCAAAGATGGCTTGAGGGAAAACTTCGGTTGAAATTTAATCACATTTCAATAGAAATAGAGTTTAATATATATGTTTTTAGTTTTTATGAATTATGAATTTATGATTTTCTTGAGTCCGAAAATTATAAAGGATTTTTCGAAATAATATTATCTTATTATTTTATCGAATTTTTCAACTTTTTACATTGGCTTAAATTAGGACCATACAAATTTATTAATTTATCGAATATTAATTTAAAAAATTTATATAATATATATATCAAGATAGAAGGAAAATGGTTAATGTTATAACGGATGTAAAAACAATGATAAAAATAATAGTAAAAGACAGAATAAAAACGACACCCGATTTAACGTGGTATCCAGCAAAATTGCTGACTAATCCACGGGTAGAGCCACTGAAAAATATTTCACTATAATCGTTAACACGGATTACAGATACTCAGAATAGTTCAAGAGAAAACTAACACCCAAGCCCCTTTATTTATAGGGCCAGTTCAATTACATTTTCTTTTTTACTTCTTATGTGGGACAAATACCCAAAAAGAATATTCTAGGCAAAAAATCCCAACAAATCTCCACCATGACTTGAATACTTTCCCAGATAGCCAGATGCACCAAATGTACTTTAAATACCAGATGTGCCAGATTCATTACACTGAATTCCCAGATAAACAAAATAGATGCATTACACTAAATGCCCCGATAAACAAAACAGATGCATTACACTGAATGCCCAGATGTGACATGCTATGCCTCAGGCCTTGCCCCTTCAAGGGCAATCAACAGCTTCTAACATTGAGCAAGTTCAAATAGTGTTGAAACTTACTCTGCGGAACCGACTTGGTAAACATATCAGCTGGATTGTTTGCAGTCCCCACTTTGTTTACCTTTATCCTCTTCTCACTTCTCAGAAAATGGTACCTCACATCAATGTGTTTTGTTCTTTCATGGTGAACTTGATCCTTGGTTAAGCATATTGCACTCAAACTGTCGCAGTACACTGAAGCCTGATCGTGGTGTAGACCCAAGTCACTAACCAATCCTTTCAACCAGATTCCCTCCTTAGCAGCTTTTGTCAAGGCCATATATTCTGCCTCTGTAGTAGACAAGATTACTGTCAGCTGTAGAGTAGCCTTCCAACTCACAACAGAACCACCAAGCATGAATACATAACCGGTCATCGATCTTCTACTGTATACATCTCCAGCATAGTCAGAATCTGAGTAACAAGATACTAGACACTGACTATCACCACCATAACTGAGACCAATATCAGATATACCCCTGAGGTAGCGGAAAATCCTCTTCACTTCTTTCCAGTGTTCCTTACCAGGGTCTCCCATGAACCTACTGACAACACTAACAGCATGTGCAAGATCCGGTCTAGTGTAGACCATAACATACATCAAGCTTCCCACTGCACTAGCATAAGGAACATGTGACATGTATTCCTTTTCCTGAGATGATTTAGGTGCAAATGCTACAGACAAATGTGCATTTGAAGCACTATGAGTATCAATGGGCTTAGCAGTAGCCATTCCAAACCTTGATAGAACTTTCTGAATATACCCCTTCTATGACAAGAATAACTTCTTATGACTTCTATCTCTGTAGATCTCCATTCCTAGAATTTTCTTAGCAGCACCTAAATCCTTCATTTCGAATTCTATACTGAGTAGTCCCTTCAACTTTTGAATGTCAGACTTCTTCTCAGCAGCTAGCAACATATCATCTACATACAATACCAAATAGATGAAGGAACCATCTTTGAGCTTGTTGTAGTAGACACAATTGTCATACGGACTCCTTGAAAAGCCAATCTTAAACATGTAGCTATCGAACTGCTTATACCACTGCCTCGAGGACTATTTCAGTCCATATAAGGACTTCTTCAACTTGCAAACATATTTCTCTTTTCCAGGTTCCTGAAAACCATCTGGCTGAGTCATGTATATCTCTTCTTCCAACTCTCCATGTAAGAAAGTTGTCTTCACGTCTAGCTGTTCGAGTTCCAGGTTCTGATGTGCAACTATAGCAAGTAGCACCCTGATGGAAGTATGTCTGACTACTGGTGAGAATATCTCATTATAGTCCACTCCCTCTTTCTAACTGAACCCTCTGGCAACTAACCTGGCTTTATACTTGACCCCCTCAGTTGGTGACAACCCTTCCTTCTTCTTGAACAACTATTTACAAGTGACAACATTTCTCTCTGGTGGTATTCTAGCTAATTCCCAAGTCTGATTCTTTTAAAGTGACGCCATATCATCTCCCATGGAAGCAAGCCATTGGACAGACTCAGTACCCATAACAGTTTCCTTGTAGGTGGATGGCTCATGAGGATCCACTTCCTTTGCAACCTGTAAAGCATAGGCAACCATGTCCTCATAGCCATATATTGAAGGAGGTACACCAAAATTAGCTCTTCTAGGGCGATTAAGAGCTAGATTTTAATGTTCTACAGATGATGATGGAGCAACTGGAAAATCTACCACTGAAAGTGGTTGAGAAAAACTCTCCTCTACTTCACAACTAGCCTCAGTCATTTCCTGCTCCACCTGTTTCTCGACACCACAATCTACTGGAATAGTGAACTTCACAGTTGGGTTAAGCATGGAATTTTCATCAAAGACAACATTCATACTCAGAATAACCCTCCTTTCAGAAGGGGACCAGATCCTATATCCTTTCACACCATTCCCATAACCTACAAATACTCCTTTCTTTGCTCTTGGCTCCAACTTCACCTCATTGACATGATAGTAGACCGTGCAACCAAAAGTTCTCAAAATAGAGTAATCAGCAAGCTTCCCACACCACAGTTCATAAGGAGTTTTCATATTTATACCTGTGTGAGGTCCACGGTTAATCAGATAGCATGCTGTGTTAACTGCTTCAGCCCAAAACATTTTTGTTAACCCAGCATTTGAGAGCATACACCGAGCTCTCTCCAGTAGTGTCTGATTCATACGTTCTTCTACACCATTCTGCTGAGGTGTATTCCTAACCGTATGATATCTGGAAATCCCCTCAGTCTTGCAAAACTCATTAAAATCAGACCAACATAATTCTAGACCATTATCAGTTCGTAACCTCTTGACCTTCTTCCCAGTTTGATTCTCCACTAATGCCTTCCACTGCTTGAAGATCTTGAAAGCATCACTCTTATGCTTCATTATGAATATCTAGGTCATCCTTGAATAATCATCAATCAGCGACAGAAAGTACCTATGACCCCCCAAAGACTCTACACGTGATGGCCCCTAACAATCAGAGTGGATGTAATCAAGTGTGCCTTTTGTTCTATGAATCGCTTTGGGGAACTTTCTACGATGTAGTTTCCCAAAGACACAATGTTCACAAAACCCAAGATCCTTTATCTTATGCCCACATAGAAGATCATCTTTAGCAAGAATTTGCATCCCCCTCTCACTCATATGCCCAAGCCTCATGTGCCACAACTTTGTCATGTCTCCTTGGTTAATCTCGGAGGAAGCAACAACAGCAGAATTAGATATCGTAGTACCTTGTAAAAAATACAAAGTGCCCCGCTTCACACCTTTCAGAATCACACTTGAACCCTTGTAAACATGTAAGGCTCCACTTTCACCTTTGAAACTAAACCCCTTCTTGTGCAAAAGACTTAGAGATATCAGATTCTTCGTCATGTGTTGAACATGTCTAACTTCGTTCAGTGTACGAAAATTTCCATCATGAGTCCTAATATTGATCGAGCCCATCCCAACCACCTTGCAGGTAGAGCTATTGGCCATAGAAATATTTCCACCATCCATCTGCTCATAGGTTGAAAACCATTCCCTCCTAGGAAAAATATGGTAAGATGCTCCAGAACCCACACATCAGTGTAATGTGTGTGACCATCAGCAACTAAGGCAATATCCTCTTCGGAATTTTTACCATCTTCAACAACTGCAACAGTACCTGGTGCCTTCTCATGTTGACTTTGTCTCTTCTTTGGACATTCATTCTTCTAATGTCCCTTTTCCTTATAGTAATTGCACACATATGTTGGTTTCGAACCCCTACTAACTGGTTTCTTGGGGAACTTCTTTTTCTCCGGTTTACCATATCCCTGATGGTTATTTGCAATTAGCCCAACAGCCTGACTATCCGAAACAGTGTCACTACAGCTATGTCGCAATTCTCTACTGTGAAGGGCAGATCTAACTTCTTCTAAAACCAATGAACCTTTACCACTAATGAAAGACTCCCTAAAGTTTTCATATGATATTGGTAAAGAAACTAACAAAATCAAGGCAGCATCCTCATCATCTATCTTAATATCAATATTACGCAGATATAATAATATTGCATTTAATTGATCTAGATGGTCTCTAAGAGGTGTACCTTCTTGCATACGCAGACTGAACAGACGTTGCTTCAAAATCAACTTGTTGGTTAAGCTCTTCTTCATGTATAAAGTCTCCAGCTTAGACCACAAACCAGCAGCGGTTTCCTCCTCAGCCACCTCAGTAATGATATCGTCTACCAAAGCCAAGAGCAATGTTGAGTGTGCCTTTTCTTCCAAAGACTTCATATCAACATGTGGTAGGACAGGGGCAGGCTTCATCAAGGGAGCCCATAGGCCGTGTTGTTTCAACAATGCCCGGACCTTGATCTGCCACAAACTGAAACTATTCCTCCCAGTAAACTTGTCGGCTTTCAAACTTTTACCTCCAACCATCGTTCTTGCCTGAGCAGATCTGAACAACCCTGCTCTGATACCAATTTGTTATAACGGATGCAAGAACAATGATAAAAATCATAGTAAAAGACAGAATGAAAACGACACCCGATTTAACGTGGTATCCAGTAAAATTGCTGACGAATCCACGGGCAGAGCCACTGAAAAATATTTCACTATAATCGTTGATACGGATTACAGATACTCAGAATAGTTTAAGAGAAAACTAACACCCAAGCCCCTTTATTTATAGAGGCAGGTCAATTACATTTTCCTTTTTACTTTTTATGTGGGACAAATACCCATAAAGAATATTCTAGGCAAAAAAATCCAACAATTAATAATTATCTTTAAATATTTTTTTTCTATTTAGTTTTAAGAAATTATCACGAAATGATTAGTAATGGTCATAAATTCAATTTAAGGTGTTTTTAATATAATCAATTATTTTATGTTTGATCTACTGACAGACTCTTGTCTAAACTATTATAATAGTTAGTTAAATACAAAATTTTTATAAACATAAAAATGATTTTTTTTTTTAAATAAAAATAATATAATATATAATGAATAAATAGTTTTAGAAGACAAAAGAAAAACATGAAGGATTAGAGAAAACGTACAAATAAAAGAAATAAAAGAAAGATAAGGTAATATGTTAATAATGATCATCCCATATTTGTCAATAAATGTAAAATAAAGCCAAATTGTATGTAGGAAACCTGAAAACGTTACGGATGGAGATGATAAGTCATTTTCAATAATAGAGTTGTATAATCACAGTGTTAGCTAACCAATCACATAACAGGATTTTAAATTATGGCCGAGCCTTTCAAGTTCTTTAATTCAAGAAACGGGTTCTTGATGCTGGAATTCAACACTCTAGCGCAGCGGATATAGAATTAGAGGAGAATTCGAGGTTAAGGAGAGAAGAGCCGAGGGGGAGGAGAGAAATACCACTAGATCACACTTAGCGGTCCAAGAAGGGGGAGGAGGGCCGAGAGATAACTTAAACACCAAGTTCCAAAATATTCAATTCATAGCCCCAAAAAGTGGGGTGGGCATCACCATTTAAAGAGGCTGATTTACCCAAGAGTATTCGGTTACAACAAACTTCCAACATAACAGAATTCGGTTTCAAAGAAAGATAAAAGAGAAAGTAAACAAAACAGAATTATTCCATAAAAAACATAAACGGGCCCATATGAACACTTGGGCCGAGAGATGGATGCATAAAATATTTTAGGACCGAGTTTTTTGATGAGCCGCACGTAACATAATTCCCCCCTTCGAGGTTCGTCGCCCTCGACGAAAAGAACGTGGTCTGGTCAGCCTCTAATATGCATCTTCAACTTCAAAACTATTGCTTCGGTCGGGCTTCGGTCGGGCTTCGGCACATTCAGCAAAGGTCGCAGCATAAGACCGTATTTTCACAAAAAACTTTCGGCAGAATCGCTTCAGTAGTGGAACTGGCAGGGTCCTTGCGGTCCTTTGCGCTGCTGGGTCGCTTGCCACTCCGCCCCTGTCTAGAATTTCTGTGCACCCAAGGTCGAGTTTTTCAGTATTTAGAGCTGGCCTTGGTTGCTGCAATGTCCCCAGCGCCTGGTGCAAAAATAATTTCTTCCAACTTCGATTAAACTCCATACTTGGCTCAAAAATCCAGGCCAAGTCTTTTTCCCGAACCAGCATAATAGCAGCATCGAACGAGCCATAGCTTCTAATTAGATCATTAGGAATATCTTCCAAAGTCATTGCAGCTAGTGAAACAGTTTGGCCTTCGGGCTTACTCTTTACTTGCGTTTTGGCAGCAACAATATATTCATCTAAGGTCTTTTCCAATTGGTTTCCATGCATCAAACTGGCCTGCGACCGAGGAATCCCTTTAAGGACCGTGGTTCTGTCTTGCTTATCATAGGATAGGGTCAGCTTTTCAAAGTCCCAAGAAGACGGGCCTAGAGTAATCAGCCATTCAATTCCCAATACAATATCATATCCGTCCATGGAAATTACCTTCATTTCTGTTTGGTATTCATTGCCTTCCATCGACCACTTCAAGTCCTTGCACACACTAGAACATAACACATTAGAACCATCAACCACTCTAACCGATTGCACCTGGGTTGCTATGCTTTTGTGGTCTATTTTCTCCAAAATCCTGCTATTGATAAAATTGTGGGTGCTGCCTGTATCGATCAAGATCACCACCGGCAGGTTCCCAACTTTGCCAAGAATCTGGAGCGTTTGGAAAGCTTTAGACCCGGTCAAGGCATGTAAAGATATGGCTGGTTCATCCCTTGGGCCGAGCAATGAAGGTAGATCATCCAAAACAGGTTCTTGGTCAGGTTCTTTATCTTCTTGATTGGCCGAGACCATGAATAACTTTGATTTACACCTATGGTTTGGTTGCCATTTTTCATTGCAAGAATAGCATAGACCCTTCTTTCGCTTTTCATCCATTGAGGCTGAGTCTAATTGCTTAACATGGCCCTGGTTTGCATTGGAAGAGGACCCGTACGATGAATTCTTGAAGTCAGTATTGGTGCTCGGCCCGGCTGTGTTGGTATTGGATGGCGTGGGTAGCAATGATACTTCAGCGCTGTACAAGTTACCACTGCTCATTAAGGACCGATATGTTGCTTCTTGGACTTTAGCCATGGCCATTGCTTCGTTTAAAGAATCTGGAAATCGCAGCCTGATGCAGTTTGCAATTTCTTCCCTTAGACCGGACAAGTAACAATCAATGACGTAGTCCCTTGGCATATGTAACAACTTTTGAGAGATCGACATGTACCGGAGATTATATTCTTGAACCGACCCAACCTGTTTTAAATTCATTAGCTGTCTCATTGGTGTATCATGTATAGATGGCCCGAATTGAGTCATAAGGTCTCTTTTGAACACATCCCAAGATAAGGCTTCCATATGATTTCGGTTTTGAAGATATGACCCGTACCACATTCTTGCTTCGCCAGAAAAATGAATGGGGGCAATTTCTAATTTAGTGGCATCCTTAGTTTTGTCCACCCTGAAAAATTGCTCGGCAGATATTAACCAGCCCTCGACATCAGACCCATCAAACCGAGGAAAATCGACCTTGGTTAGCCGAGTAGGAGGAGCATAGTATTAATCGCGGTTCTGGCCAGGGTGCGGGGGCCTAAATGGTGAAGGACCGTGGCAAGAATTATCATCATAGGGTCTGTGGCGGGGTTCTTGCATGTTTCCAGATGCCCCGCTCTCAAGGGCCGCCATTCTTTCTTCGGCCACATCAAATCTACGGTCTATGGCAGCTTGCATTGCTGCTGTTTGCTGGGACAAGTTTTCAATCAGGGCCTTGAGCGCATCTATTTCCGATTGCTGGCGAGTTTCTACCATGTTGAGAATCGGCCAGCTCTGATACCAAGATGTTAGGATTTTAAATTATGGCCGAGCCTTTCAAGTTCTTTAATTCAAGAAACGGGTTCTTGATGCTGGAATTCAACACTCTAGCGCAGCGGATATAGAATTAGAGGAGAATTCGAGGTTAAGGAGAGAAGAGCCGAGGGGGAGGAGAGAAATACCACTAGATCACACCTAGCGGTCCAAGAAGGGGGAGGAGGGCCGAGAGATAACTTAAACACCAAGTTCCAAAATATTCAATTCATAGCCCCAAAAAGTGGGGTGGGCATCACCATTTAAAGAGGCTGATTTACCCAAGAGTATTCGGTTACAACAAACTTCCAACATAACAGAATTCGGTTTCAAAGAAAGATAAAAGAGAAAGTAAACAAAACAGAATTATTCCATAAAAAACATAAACGGGCCCATATGAACACTTGGGCCGAGAGATGGATGCATAAAATATTTTAGGACCGAGTTTTTTGATGAGCCGCACGTAACAGAAACCTGAAAACGTTACGGATGGAGATGATAAGTCATTTTCAATAATAGAGTTGTATAATCACAGTGTTAGCTAACCAATCACATAACAATTCAACGTTTTTTTTTCATCAATATTTACATTAACCGGGTCAATCCAAATTAAAATAGTTATTTCTTTTTCTAAATAATTATGAAAATGGCTCCACAAAGGATAAGTGTCAGAATGGATGAGTCTGACACAGCTAAAGTTTTATCTACAATCCGCATTAATTTACATTTTGTTATTATTTTTTTAAAATATTCACTTTCTCTTTCTAGTCTTATTAGTAAGACATTAATCACTTAGGCTAGATGTTTATCAGAACCAATTAATTAATCATCTCACTTTAAACTTACTTTATTTTATAAATATAAAATATATATAATTAAAATTAATAATATTTGTAACCACTAAAATTTAATTTATCAAAATTATAAATTATTTAAAATAAATAAAATCAAAATAATTAAAATTAAGATCAAAACATGATTAAATAATTAATTGAATTAATTATTTTAATAATTAATGGTCGAAAAAATAAAAATAAAATAATTTGGGATAAATATTTTATTATTTTATCTCAAATTAATTATAAAAAAAATTAAAAAAAAATTAAATAAATAATGTTTTATAAA
The DNA here is from genome assembly GCF_907164915.1 of Impatiens glandulifera. Taxonomy (NCBI): domain Eukaryota; kingdom Viridiplantae; phylum Streptophyta; class Magnoliopsida; order Ericales; family Balsaminaceae; genus Impatiens; species Impatiens glandulifera. The sequence continues at coordinate 19,680,959 of NC_061868.1, forward strand.
AGTTATATCCATTTTATCCCAAAAATTATTTATTAAGTTCAAAAAGATATAAAATAAAATAAATGAACAAATAAATTTAATATTTATTTAAAATATTTTGTATATTTTATAGGTTAAAAAGGAAGAAAAAATGAATGAAAAAAAAAAACAATTTCAGTCAAACACCAAAACTGAAAAATGGCCTGAATCAGCTCCAACCGAAACAAGGAGGAACCAATGCATCAAAACTCACACCCATCGAATGAACGCTGGATTATCATCCAATACATAACAACCAACCATGTAGCCCGCTCCAACGAAAGAAATGTGATTTCGTGCATTACTAAATCAACTAATGCGCGCCTCAATTCCGTTAGTCCAGACGCAACAAAATTCCCAAACACCTATGGAACGCGGACGGAGTGTCAAACGTCCGCGCTTCGACCCAAAATGACGTCGTTTCGCCTAGTTTGTCTTCTTCCTCCTGATGAGGAATATGATAAGAACAAATCTCATCCTTAATTTTCAAAGATAGAACTCCGTCGTTAGTCCACCATAACGGTTTCGAAAGCTAAAATTATCACCCTACCATGGTGATCATTTCTCCTACGATCATATGCCTCATCATGGCCTAATCGGGCAAATTGGATGAAGAATAGACAAAACGTCATTGATGTCTTTTGACTGAAATTCAATCCACTTGGTCGATGAACCTTAGGAGGCTATAAATAGCATCCTCTGAGCAAATCAAAGGCAAGAGATCCACTATAAAGCCCTCCATCACTCCAACGAAAATTCGCCATTGAAGATCTTCAAACTTTTTCTGAAATTTCAAAAAATTCATGTAAGGTTGTAAGTTAATTCAAAAATTCAGGAAGCTTCTTAAATAGTTAAGGAGTGTTCTCTAACTCCAAATAAGTTTACAATCATACTGTAATTCGATATTCCAATTTTAATTGAAATATTTACATTTTAGTTCAACCAGTTTCATATACTACTTGATAATCTGATTTCTTGATTAAAAAACGATCATAGGATCATTTATAAGCCTTGTGTTGAAACAAACACGAATCAATCAAAATACCCAAATTTGATTTTATTTTTTTTAAATTGAGTTTATGTTATTGAGTTATTGCTCGAGAACAACAACCCAAAGCTTCCTATAATGTTTCTAAGGATGTTGGGAACATATTTATACCAACTCAAAACCATCCGGATCATGTTTGATCTAAAACTAAATTTTAAAAAAAAAATAAAATTTTAATTCTTTAACTGGTTAAAACGAACCGCCAATGTTCATGTTTTGGTTCCATTCAACCATATGAAGCATAAGGAAGTTATTAACAAATTTCTTATGCTCCATTAAATCTTAAAAACAAAAAACATATTTTTTGTATCAAAACTATTTGAGTTGAGTAAGACATCAATCATCCCAATCGAATGACACATCAATATGACATTATAAATGATCTTTGAGACTATGCGAAGCTTCCCATGCCTTTGAATCAACGAACTAAGACCTCATTCAAAAAATATCAAACCTGTAGCTTGATGTTCTTGGCGACTGAGGAAGGTTAGCCCAAGGATAACTTAGGACCGAGAGCACTTCATACCCAAGACCGAGTAAAGTTAGCTCAAGGCTAACACAAGACCGAGATTTATTCGCACCTAGATCCGAGGAAATCTAGCCTAGGGCTAATCCAGGATTGAAGAATTCATTGAGCCCCGACCGAGGATTCTCGCACCTCGACCGAGGACTCCCAAGATTAAGGACTCCCGCACCCCGATTGAAGAAGCCCGCACCTTGACCAAGGGATTTCGACCTATGACCGAGGGAAATCTCACCCAAGACTAAGAGGGTCGGTCCTAGGGCCTATTTGGTTTAAATTTTAAAATTATTTTTATAATTTTGAAACCCTAAACCATTTTCTAAAAATATGAAAAAAAATAGAAAATGATTTCAAAATATTTCATAAAAAATATTTAATAAGGGCATATTTGGGATTTATCTTTAGATCACAATACCTTAAAACTAATATTCTTAGGTACTTTCCTTATTAATCGTCGACAAAAGGCTCATGTACCAACATTTAAATATTATTTTTATAATTTTGAAACCAAAAATCATTTTCTAAAAATATGAAGAAAAAATAGAAAATGATTTCAAAAGATTTTTAGAATATTTTCATAAAAAATATTTTGATAAGGGCCTATTTGGGATTTATTTTTAGATCATAATAGCCTAAAACTAATATTTTTAGGTACTTTCCTTATTAATCGTCGACAACAGCCTCATGTACCAACATTGAAATATTATTTTTCTAAATTTAAATACAAGAATAACATGTGCATGTCTAGGGTCTGAAGAATAATTGGTTAAATAAAACGTAATAAACCAAATTTTCAAAAGCCAAGACTTTATAAAGTAAAAACCATTTTTAAAATGGGTACGAAGGATATAACGCGAAAGTCATTTCCCGAGTATCACCAAACACTAAACTTAAAAGAGACTCTAGTCAAAAATACGTTTGTAAACGTATGATTTTAAAAATTTGGGTCAAATTATTTTGACTAAGTGTCAAAGTACTTTGACTATTGGAATTTTGATGATGAGTGTGTATAAAATTAATTTAAGTCGTCTAATCGTTTTTGGTGCAGGTGTATCGAAAACAGGTTATATTAGACTAAGTCTAAATGAGGTTCATTAGACTGATTGGCTATTAGATGCATTGAGTTAGACGTGTAGTCTAACAGGCGTACTTAGACGTGCAGTCTAACGGATACGCAGTTAGACGTCCAGTCTAACAGACGTAGTTAGACGTGCAGTCTAACAGACGTAGTTAGACGTGCAGTCTAACAGATACGCAGTTAGACGTGTAGTCTAACAGGCGTAGTTAGGCGTGCAGTCTTAACAGGCGTAGTTAGACGTGCAGTCTAATGGATACGCAATTAGACGTGCAGTCTAGTAGAAGTAGTTAGACGTGCAGTCTAACAAATACGCAGTTAGACGTGCAGTCTAACAGGCATAGTTAGATTTGCAGTCTAACAAACGTTATTAGACGTGCAGTCTAACAGATACGCAGTTAGACGTGCAATCTAATAGGTGTAATTAGACGTGTAGTCTAACAGGCGTAGTTAGACGTGCAGTCTAACGAATCCTGTTGGGTCAAATTATTTTGACTAAGTGTTGAAATAATTTACCCACTGATATTTTGATGATGAGATAATCCCTGTGTTTTGATACAAGTGTATTAAGACAACATGTCTTTAGACTTGAATCTAATGAGGGTCATTTGACCAATTTTGATCTCCATTCGCATTGAATTAGACGCTGGTCTAATAGAATTAGACGTACAGTCTAACTCATCGAAGTTAGACGTGTAAGTCTAATAGACGTGTAAAGAATTAGACGGGTAGTCTAATGAATACACGGAATTAGACGTACAGTCTAACTCATCGGAGTTAGACGTGTAAGTCTAATAGACGTGTAAAGAATTAGATAGGTAGTCTAATGAATACACGGAATTAGACGCTAGTCTAATAGAATTCGACGTACAGTCTAACTCATCGGAGTTAGACGTGTAAGTCTAATAGACGTGTAAAGAATTAGACGGGTTGTCTAATTAATTGAAAGTTAAACGTGGGTCTAACTCCTTTAGACAAGTCTGAGGTAGAATCGGAATTAGACGTGGTAGTCTAACTCAGTGGAGTTAGACGTACCAGTCTAATGGTTATTATAATTAGACGGATTGTCTAATTAATTGAAAGTTATACGTGGGTCTAACTCCTCTAGACAAGTCTAAGGTTGAACCGGAATTAGACGTGATAGTCTAACTCAGTGGAGTTAGACGTACCCGTCTAATGGTTATTGATATTAGACGGGTTGTCTAATTAATTGAAAGTTAGACGTGGATCTAACTCCTTCAGACAAGTCTGAGGTAGAACCGGAATTAGACGTGGTAGTCTAACTTAGTGGAGTTAGACGTACCGGTCTAATGGTTATTATAATTAAACGGATTGTCTAATTAATTGAAATTTAGACGTGAGTCTAACTCCTTCAGACAAGTCTGAGGTAGAACCGGAATTAGACGTGGTAGTCTAACTCAGTGGAGTTAGACATACCGGTCTAATGGTTATTATAATTAGACGGATTGTCTAATTAATTGAAAGTTAGACGTGAGTCTAACTCCTTCAGACAAGTCTGAGGTAGAACCGAAATTAGACGTGGTAGTCTAACTCAGTGGAGTTAGACGTACCCTCTAATGGTTATTGACATTTGACCAGGCGGTCTAATAGACGTTTTTCATCAGAAGGAGTTGACTTATTTCATTAGGCTGATCCGTCTAACTGAAATACGTCTAATGCTCTGTTCAAGCAATACGCTTTAATCTAGCATTTCTCCTACCCACGTGCTATAGCTGTACCCTATTTCTGCTACACTTTCCTGTGAAGATTAGTACAACAGCTATATGCATCCAATCAAAGAATGCCACGTAAGAGAATTTTCTTCACATTACCCGTTTTGCAGGTACATCCATGATGGAATATTCGGCGCACTACCAGTTCGGTACGGCCACGTTCCTTGTGCTCAGAGTCTGCTGTGTACAATGAAGGCTCTCCAATGGAAGAGAGCCACGTATCATTCTTGGAGATTCGACCGTTAGCTCTGATTAGTATTTAACCAATCCTTAGAGCTACGGACGAGGCATCGGTTTTAAAAAGCAGCCTTACGAACAAGCATTCAGATTTTGCAAAGAGAGACTACTCAATCATCTTGCTGAACTTACTTTCTTGAAGCTTCTTTCTGATTGTACTGTGTGTGAATCGAGAGAGAGCTAGAATCAAAAACACCATTAGCTGAGTGATATTCTTCATCTTCTTGTAATTGAACAGAAAGTGTTTTGTTCAATAGTAAGCTAAGTGTGTGTGTAAACTATATTTGATTCTCATCATATAGTGAATCCTTCTGGTGGTTGGAAGAAGGGGCGACGTATGAGAGTTTCTCCGAACATCCATAAACAAACTGTTGTGTTCTTCATTTTCTGTCATCTTTTCATATCTCATTTTGTGCTTCAAACCCAAGTAAACAATTCGTCCTTGAATCTGTTTCAAGTGTTTACACAAGTTTGCGTAGAATAGAAAGCGAATTAAATCCTTAACAGGATTTCTTTCAAACTGTTTTTCATAAGTCTTCATCCTTAGTCAGACCCCCATCTCTATCGATAAAGCCGATCCTATCAGATACGCAGTTAGACATACAGTCTAACAAACATAATTAGACGTGCAGTAGGCGTAGTTAAACGTGCAGTCTAACAGGTGTAGTTAGACGTGCAGTCTAACAGGCGTAGTTAGACGTGCAGTCTAACAGGCGTAGTTAGACGTGCAGTCTAACAGGCGTAGTTAAACGTGCAGTCTAACGGATACGCAGTTAGACGTGTAGTCTAACAGGCGTAGTTAGAAGTGTAGTCTAACGTATGTCAGTTAGACGTGCAGTCTAACTCCTTCAGATTAGTCTGAAGGGATGCGTAGTTAGACGTGTAGTCTAACGTATGAGAGTTAGACGTGCAGTCTAACTCCTTCAGATTAGTCTGAAGGGATGCGTAGTTAGACGTGTAGTCTAACGTATGAGAGTTAGACGTGTAGTCTAACGTATGAGAGTTAGACGTGTAGTCTAACTCCTTCAGATTTTTTTTTTTTGGGAACTGTAATTAGACGTGTCGTCTAATCCCATTAGATTAGATGGTATAATGGATCCTGCTATTAGACGTGGGCATCTAATTTATTAGACGAGGTCGTATAAGTGAAATACGTCTAATGTCATGCTTAAGTAGTTGCTTGAAGCTAGCACACGTCTACCCACGATCAACTAGTTATACGCTACTCCTACTTCACTTTCCAATGACGATCAGTACGACAACCAGTTGCAACCAATTGATTAATGCCACGTAAGAAAATATTCTTCCCACTACTTGTTACTTTCAGGAATATCCTAGAAGAATATTTGGCGCACTACCAGATTGGTACGACCACGATCCTGGTGCTTAGAGTCTGATGTGTACTATGGAGGCATTCCAATGGAAGCTCGACACGTGTCATTATGGAAGATTCGATCGTTGGTATATGTTCCCTATTTAAAGATCTTAAAGGACAACGGAAGAACTACTAGACACAATTGCTGAACACTGAGAAATACGCATATGAGAGATCTACTAAATTTACAATCTTAAGAACTGCTTTCTTGCTTACTGTGTGTACATCAAGAGAGAGATAGAATCAAAGTATTGTCTAGCTGAGTGATATTCTTCAATATAATGTAAGTTGAACAGAGTTTGTTCTGTTCAATAGTGAGCTAACCTTGCAACTATATTTGATTCTAAGAAACATATAGTGAATCCTTCCGGTGGTTGGAAGAAGGGGTGACGTAAGAGAGTTTGCTCCAAACATCCATAAACAAACTGTTGTGTCATTTACATTCTGTCATCTTCTCATTCTTGGTTCTTAGCTTCAAACCTGAGCAAACGTTTCCGCACTTGAATCGTTCAAGAGTTTGCAAAGGTTTGTGTAGAATAGAAAGTGATTTAAATCCTTAACATGATTTCTATTAAACCGTTTTTCCGAAGTCGTCATCAATAGTCAGACCCCCCTCTCTATTGATTACGTCGATCCTATCAAATCAATTGGCAGCTCTTATCAAATAAATAATCTTTTAAATTTATTATTTTTAATTAATTTAAATACAAATTTCTTTAATCAAATTTTAAATTTAATTATTTTAAATCTAAAAGATAATTTGAAATTTAATCAAAATTAATTATTGTTATAATTAATTTCAAAATTTGAAGACATATTTCTATAAATCTTTTAAAAATATATTTTATTAAAAATATATTCTTGACACACAAATTGATGTTGAGATTTCTCGAACCTCGTGCTTTATTAGTACAAGGGTTTTCTAGGCTTATAGCTCTTTAGCAACTCTACTAGGGATTAAATTGTTTAACTTGAAAATGTAAACTTAGTTTTTGAAAAATGTTTTTATTACGTTTTAAACTTAATAAGCACATATTTCAAAGTATATCATCTAATAGATGCATATGTTTTTATCCTAATAATTGTTTGGGTCTACAAAAGCTACATAACCCTAAATTACTTTTAGTACACCATATAACATGGTACTTTTACAAATTATGGGAAAAAATTATCGAAGAACAACGACAACTTGTTACAATCTAAGTGATGTTGTGAGAGGAAAAACTAGAATACCTGGGATCAACCCCTCTCTTTGACAATGATCATCCAATATGACTTAGGTATTATGGAGTTAGGAGAATATTCCTGATTGAGTTGATACTTCCCGAATTATGGCGGTTTTAACCCTCCCCCTACACTATCGATGAGTGATACTCTCTTATGATTCACCTTGCAAAAAAAATCTTGGATACTCTGTCCAAACCGGTTGTTTGACGTGCCCAAACAACTAAACATCGTCACTCAAATCCTTACGATACTACTGTATATGTATTATGTGTATACATTTATAGTCGAACAACTTGAGTATGTTTCCTTTTCAAAACAAAAAGAATATTTTTTTAAATTGTTTTCAATGTTCAAATCTCAAACGATGTCTATGCTAAGCGGTATCGCTTTGATCTTTTGGATTGACAACTTCCACGGAAACGACTAGAATCATAAGATTTATAGACTGACTTCCATCATGAAGTTTATCAACTTCAGAATAAAAAAGACTTTCATGATGCAAATGCAAAGGAGATAGAGCCATATTTCCCAAACTTTCTTCATGGGGGACAGGCATATGTGTCAAACCAAAGATGAATTCATGGCTATCTTATTGATTAACAACAAGAACATCATACACCTCAAGCCTTTTATAGAATCGATGTCATTAAGAAAGCTGCTGCAAGAGAAATATAGACACACAAAACAACATTTGAAACTATCCTGAAAAATACTACAATTGACTTCCAAAATGAAAGTCAGAAATGGAGAACTTCCTTTAACCTTGGACTCATCAATGATGACGGTAACCACACTCATGGCTCATTTCTTCATAACCCCATCAAATGAAAATCATCCTCCAAGATTTTAGAGGTGGCCTACCATCTAGGTATAGGGAATAAGGACCCCTTAGGTATTATTCTAGTAGAATAGTGTTATATGAATCCTATTTGACCCCCTCCTTGAGTGAAAGAGGCTCCCCTCTAATACTCTACATTTTTCTGCTCGATAAACCCAAACACCTTCTACAAACGATCCTTGATGATTCTATATTCCATACTCTTTAATATCAAAGGATAAGAAAAGTCATACATGAGCCTCTCATATGAAGCGATGACACTGTTTGAGAATTACTTCCACGGTATCCCATTAAGAAGATGGCCTACATGATGGACGACGAATAATGATTACACTCATGGTATTAGAATGGGCCAATTGTTACCACACCCACGATCTTTTCAAGTAATTTGGTCGTGACAACTTGCCTCCTTATATAGGAAATGTCATCACCATAAATAGACCAATCGACCACAAGTCTTACGCTGGTTATCTAGATAAATGACATAATGTCTCAAAGATGGGAATCCCAAAGGAATGAAGAATTACCTAACGAATATTATCGAGGAATATGAGCGGGCTAGGAAAAATTAAGAGGAGGAGAACTCAAGTGTAGGAATAGGCTATAATAGGACTTAAAACCTATAGCCTTTGTTGTCACTTTTCTCTATCTGAATCTCTCTATAAATACAAACAAGAGAGATGTATGTGTGTAATAAACTAATTGAGTATTGTTTTTTTATAATAACTCGTATATTTTCAAACTCATAATCAAAAAAAGATTTTCATTCTCTAGGATTAATTTTACATGCATATGCATTGCATTACATGGTACTTACGTTACAAATGCAAATTCTTGTCTCCTCTTCTTCAATCAAAGTCTACGATTGTGAATAGTCATTATTGCCCCAAGGAAAATAGATCCAAAAATCGAATGTTTAATTCATCACAAAATTGATAAAGAAACCTTGTACCTGAATTAGTCTTTATGACTAAATTCAAGGAAATGAGGGAAAATCTCTAGTATGTGACGGAACAACTCGCACTAATCACGAGTTATTTGTTTAATTAGCAAATGTTATCCACATCCCAAAACATTCCTTCTTCTACCCAATTTCTTACCTAGTCTATCTTAGTCGTGTTCACCCCTATCAATCCTAATCATACTAGTCCTCAAACTCAAGAAGAAGTCTCCTACAACTAATACTCATAAGATGATTTTGATCGAACCATAGAGGCTCGACATAAGAATCATGAAGATGAGCTCAATCCCATGTGACCACATGGAAAACCCATTATGGTGTCTGATCATCCACCCTCCACCGAATATGAGCGCCAAATAACTCAAGTTCGAGTCATGTAGGAAGAAATGTAAGCACCACTAGACAAAATGCTTGAGGGCAAAATCATTAACGAACATTATGATTGTAAAGATACCATGAAAACAGCTGAAAGAGAAATCATTCCAATAAGTATTAAATTATGCGTCATATCCAAGTAAATTGGAAAAAGTGACATGCCCCTCTTCTTTAAGATTTATACCTCCGTAATGAATCCATTGCGACTCGGAGAACCAACAGTTCTACACCTATTTCCCTAGTACCTCGATAATGCCGTTCTACGTTGGTATCACCAATAAAAGGTAGTGTATTTGCAAACCATCGAGGAACTAACTACAACATTTATAGAACATTTTAGTATGCACCTTAATCGGGAATGACTAGAAAAGAGGCTAAAAACATTAAGCAATGGGAAAATGAGAAATTCTCGGTCTTTATAGAAAGGTGGAAAGTCATAGCCGAAGAAATCGATTCCCTCTCAATTGAACTACCACAAATCAACATGATTCTAAAAAGTGTCAACAACTGATATTCTATAGGATTTGTGGTCAAGACCTTCTAAACATGAAAAGGCTGTTAAAATCAGGCAATAATCTCGATGGAGTGATCGAGAAAGAAGGAAATGAGGGAAATGCAATTAAAGCTTATCAACCTACGAGTCGATTTCTGAAGAAGGAAAAAACTAAAGTACACCAGGTGACAACCACTTGGCATGAACATCCTCCTACAAAGACGGGCCCTAACAAGCCTCCATTAGCCAAGACAGGAATGTAAACCCCTACCAAACCCATGACTCAAAAGGCGCCCAGACTACCTAGAGTCTTTGATGATATAAGTATGCCTTTGAATCAGGTTATGGAAATTCTTCAAAAGAATAACCTAATCAAATATCTTACCCCAAGAACGGACAAACCATTCTTGGGAAAATATGAGGGTGCTTAGTGTGATTATCACTAAATGAAGGAACATGCTACTAATAATTGTAGGACCCTCAAGCATATCTTTCAGGACTTGATCGATCAAAACATTACCGCCAATCTACAAATAGCAAAGAATACTTCAATGGTCCTCATAGACAATGGTTCGACTCTCAACATATGTCTTTGTAGGACTCTTGAGAAAATAGGAATCTCGAGAGACAAAGTCATACCATCTAAATTATGTGTCATAATTTTTATAGCTCACAACGAGATATAATGGGTTTCATAAAATGCACCACCCAAGTGGCTGATATATCCTTCTAAGTCGATTTTTTGTTATTAACATGCAACCGTCATATAATCTTATTCTAGGAAGACCATGACTGCATCATGCTAAGGCACTAGCCTCCATGCTTCATAAAAAACTAAGATTCATAGCCATTGACCAAGTTATCACGATCAATGATTATACTATCACCGCTATTTTCATTAGATCAACTCACATTGACACCCCAGAAGTTGAACTAAGCGGATTCAAGATATGTCCAATCTCCCAAGAAGGTAAAGACTCATCTCATTATCCTAAATTTAGCACATTTAGCCTTCCATCCATAAAAATGATGTGCAAAATGGGATATTTCCCTAGCATAGACTTAGGCCTGAATACCACTAGCATACCTTCATTTCCCCGGTTTTTCTACGACTCGAACCACATTGATTTAGGATATATTCCAACAAGATTCGAGAAATCTGCAAGAGGAAAATATCCAAACAACACATACCCATTCCTCCAACCCTAAATGGAAAGTTCATCCACAAAGAAAAAAACACATTATACTTTGACTTCCCTTAATCCTTTACCAACCCAGATTTATAGAGACGTTTTCTAAGTCTCTAAATATTTTTAGATTGTTCCAATAATACTAACTCTTACATTTGTGTGATTAGGAAAAGAACGGAATATTGGAATGGCGCCCTATAAAACCTAGCTTGGAACCACACGACGACTAATCGAGTTAAAGAAGTCAGCATCCTCTCTAGTCTACATGGAACCGACGTCCATTTATTCGTCGATACTTTAATTGACGGAAGAAAAACTCCACACCCTCTCATGTGTAGAGAGGTGTCAAATAATTTATATTGTAAAGAAGTTAAGGATAATAGTCTTGTTAGAGTATCTCTTCCTACATGTAATAAACTCGTTGATGTGATAAAAGAATAAGATTTTGAATGTACGACGAGTAAAGATGATCTTTCATATTATTCTGAGATAAACTTTAAACAAAACACTTCTTAGAAAATGAGGACGAAACTATCTCTTCTGTTGTAAAGACAAGTGAAATAAATATAAACACGACCAACGATCCTTAAATCGTATTAATTACCAAAGTTGAAACAATTTGTTGTAATCAAACTCGATTCGAGAGAGGCACTCTATAAGTAAGAAAAATTTACTTACCCGATTTATAAATAATTTTGAATAAAAAATCAAAAAAAATAAAATTAAGGCCAAAATATGATTGAACAATTAGCTGGGTTAATTATTGTAATATTTAAATCCCGATTAATTAAGATAATGGCCAATAAAATAAAATAAAATTTGGGTAAATGTTGTACTTAATTTATCTCAAATTAATTTTAAGAAAATTAAGGGGAATTAAAATAAATAATTTAAGATAAACAATTTATCCATTTTATCCCAAAAATTATTTATTGAACACCAAAAATATAAATAAAAAAAGGACAAAATAAATTCCATATTTATTAAAAATATTTTGTATATTTTATAGGTTAAAAATGAAGAAAAATGGATTGAAAATAATCAATTTTAAACAAGCTTCAAGACTGGAAAATTGTCGGAATCTATTGTAGCAAAAACCTAGAGGAATCACTAGACCTCACAATCATCGGATGAGCATAGGATTATCATCCAATGCCCAATAACTAACCGCATAGCCCACTACAATGGAAAAAAGGCGCTTTTGTGCAGCACTAGATCAACTAATGCGCATCTTAGTGTTGTTAGCCTAGACACAACATAACATGGACGATACGCGGACAAAGCGTCAAACGTCCGTGCTTTGGCCCTAAACGACCCATTTTGCCTAGTTTGTCTATATCCTCTCGAAGACGAACAAGATAAGAGAAGATCCCATCCTTTATTTTTCAAAGATAAAACTACGGTGTTATTCCACCAAAACGGATGATTGAAAAGCTAAAATGATCACCTTACCTTGATGATCATTTCTCCTACAATCACAGGCCTCATCATGGCCTGATTGGGCAAGTTGGATAAAGAACAGACAAAACGTCATTGATGACTTTTGACTGAAATTCGATCCACTTGGTCGATGAAGTAACCTTGAGAGGCTATAAATAGCCTCTTCTAAGCAAACCAAAAGTAAACGATTCAGTCTCAAGCCCTTAATCATTCTTGAACAAAAATTCGCCATTGTAACCCCCGAAAAACCATTGTCCTGGAAAAGCTCGAGTTTCGAAAATTTCAACATTAGTTTGTGTGTCGGGAATCTTCTTTTAAAATAAAACATTATTTTTAAAAGGTTTGTAAATGATCCCTGACATCTTTTAAAATTAATTAAAAATAATTAATTTGGGGTTCAATATTTAAATAATTTGGGAATTTGCGGTAATCAAATTACAATTTAATTTTTTAGAAATCCATTGTTTAAATTAATTAGAAATAATTAATTTAAAAGATTATTTATTTGAAATAGAGGGACCAATTGATTTTTGAAAATCAATAAAAATGGCATACGTGTACAAACGTATTGGCTAGAGTTTCTTTTAGTTCATAGTTTGGTGATACTCGGGAAATGGCTTTCGCGCTTCATCCTCCGTACCTATTTTAAAAACAGTTTCTAATTATAAATTTGACTTTTGAAAATCGGTTGTATAACGTTTTATTTTTACCGATTATTCTTCCGGTCCTAAGCATGCATAAGGTTTGTGCGTTATTTAAAGAATTGTAAAATAAATATTTAAATGCTAGTACCTATTTCTGATGATAACTTAGGGAAAAAAGTATCTTAAGAACATCAATCATTTAAAAACATTAGGGTTTAAACATAAATCACAAACGAGCCTTTATCAAAATATTTTTTTGTGAAAATATACCAAAACAATATTTTGAAATCATTTTCTAATTTTTCAGGATTTTTAGAAAATAGTTTGAGATTCCAAAATTACAAAAATAATTTTAGGATTTTGAAAAGGGAACCAAACAGGCTTTAAAACCAGTGTCATAATACCTTGGTTCGTTTTCATCAATCGGGGTTCGAGACCCTCGATCAAACCCATCAGTCCAGGTTGAGAAGCCTCGGTCGAGGTGTTAAGGACTTTCGGTCCTCGACTAGGATTATTGGTCGGGGGTGTAAAAACCACTGATCTTGGGTTAACCCTGGGCTAACTCTATCGGTCCTAGGTTTGGGAATTCTTGGTTGAGGCCGAAATTACTCGGTCATGGGTTCGACTTCATGGTCAGATATCTTGGTCTTGGTGGAAGTCATTGGTCCTTAGTTCAAGAGTTCTCGGTCCTTGATCTAACCTCTTGGTCGGATGTAAAAATCATTAGTTGGACCTCTCAGTGATAGCTGAAGAACGTCGATCGGATCTCTCGGTCCTAGGTTAAGTTTTATCAGTCGGACCTCTTGGTTCGGACCAAAGATCTACAGTATGATCTCTCGGTTTTCTATCGGATCTACCGGTCCTCAAGAACATCAAAATTGCAGGTTTTGCAATTTTGTCGGGGCTTTGGATTTTTTGATCCAAGGGTGTGAGTAGTTTCACAAAGCTCTGAGAAACATTTAGAACATTACACCAAGGTATCAATCGACCTGGGTGATGATCAATTGTTCAAGATAGTTTGTGGTAAAAAATCAGGATTTTGGTTTTAAAGTTATTTTGAAGTGTAAGGAGTTAGCCAATAGCTTTCTTATACTCCATATACTTTATTGGTACCAAAACAAGAACATTTTATGTTCGTTTGGACCAATTCAAGAACTCAAAAATTTCAATTATTTTGAAATTTTTGATTTTGATCAAACATTATAGGGATGGATCAAACATAATCCAAACAGTTTCCAAACATCATTACAATTATGTTAGGAAACTTTCCGGGTTGTGATCCTCAAAGATTGACCGAAGAACAACAAACCCGATTTTTATTTTTTAAAATTCAAATTTAGATTTTGTTTTAAGACCAATTAATCGGTTCTAACTTTCACAAAAAGCTCAGAAATGATTCTAAGATTGATTTCCAATAAAAAAATATAACAACTACAACATACAAGCTTATGTAAACTAAAATATAAAAATTTCAAATTCAAACTGGAAATATGAATTAAAGAGTAATTGGAAGCATACCAAGGATTAGAGAACACTCATTAGACCTTAGGGAAGCTTTGGGGATGATCAGATCCAAGTTGTAAGGCCTTATGCAGAAATTGTAAAAAATCCGAATGCTTGAAGCTTTAATGACAGATTTTTTTTTTGATTTGAAGCTTCAAAGTTGATCTATTGGCTTCAGATTTATTTAGGGAGGCTATTTATAGCCTTCTTGAGTCGGTGGAAGCTTCAAGTGGATTGAATCAGTCAAAAACTATTAATAATGTTTTGGTTGTTCTTGGATCAACTTGTCGAAATAGGCCTTGATTATGCCTAATTGTGTAAGAGAAAAGATAACTGAAATAGGGTGATCATTTCACCTTTCGAATTAGCTAGAAAGATTAACTAATGGTTGAGTTCCATCTTTCAAAAATCAAAGATGGGATTCGTCCTTATCCCTCCGGTAATCGTGTCAATGAAGAGAAACTAGGCGCAAAATGATGTTGTTTCGAGGGAAAACATGGATGTAGAGTGTTCTGTCCACATTCTGTTTAGTTCCATCAGCGATCGGGTGCTCCATTAGCGTTTTAGCTAACGGGCGTTAACCGATCCTGTGTAGCGCGGACGCACAATCCTTTGGCTACAATAGACTACGAAGGCACGTATGGGCATTAGATGAAAATTCAGCACTCATCTGATGGACGCGGTTATAGCTGTAGCCTTCCTCTAGGGTTTTGGGTACACCCGATTAAAATTTTATTTTATTTATTTTAACGCTTAAGGGTTTATTTGAAATTTATTTTTCTTTCACCCTTTTTGACTTTATTTTGATCTTTTTAAATACAAAATATTAAAAAAATATGACAAACAATTTGCCAATTTTTTTTGGTATATTTTTGGTCTAAATAAATAATTTTTGGGATGAAATGGGTACCTTCATTTCATCCTAAATTATTTATTTTAATTCTTAATTTTTTTAAAATTATTTTAAGATAAAGTGAGTACAACATTTATCCCATTTTTTTGGCCATTTTCCTTAATTAATTAGGCATTAATTATCACAATAATTAATCTAATTAATTGTTTCAATTAAGTTTTGTCGTTGGGGTTAATTATTTTGATTTTATTTATTTAAATATAAATCAAAATAATTATCTTAATTTTATAAAATGGATACGTAATTTTTTAGTACTTATAGAGTGTCCCTCTCGAATCGAGTTTGAATACAACAAACTGGTTTTAAAAACGTTGATTCGAGTTTGACATCTAACAATAAGTTAACTTGTCCAATTTATAATGTTGGTGTTTAGAAAGATAGAACCTGTAGCATGCTGATATTGGAGTGACCTGGCGATGCTGTATATATCAGTTCGTCAAGGTGTTTCCAAGCTTTGATTTAGAGATCTTTCCTTGGTGATTATCCTAACAAGGATAATTCTTAGGAATCATGTTTTACAAATCTCAACAAAGTACCTATAAAATCAATGGGGTAATGATTATCATAGGTATTGAAACATCAATTCCTATTTAATATGAATATAAACAAATTTATTCAAGATAGTCATGTATAAATAACTAAGGTTATTTGTCAAGAGATATGAAGGGAACATGAAAGTTCTAATAACATTCATGTGAGTTACTAACAAGTAACATTCAGAGTATCATATGTGTATGATCGTGATACTATCAACAAATAAGTCTTGTTGAGACCTAGAAAGCTTACTTATGAGACTTATTAACAAGTAATACATTTGAGCGATCATATACAAATGATCAGAGTACTATTAACAAATAGATTTATCGCGGAAACTAACGAACTTGCCAGAAAGGTCACTCATAGTTGCGGTTCAAGAAGATCATGTATAAATGACAGTGGTACTATCAACATATCGTGTTTGGGAATTATAAGGAGAATACCTATTGAAAAATAGGATTTTTAGCTGGAGTGCCTATTCGGAAGATAGGGTTTGAAAATGTACCAATCGAGAGATAGAGTTTTAAATACATATTGGGTGATAGGGTTTTTCGTATGGATCATATACATATGATCTCTAGTCCTTGTCGACAAACAAGATTCTTAACGGGTCATCTTACAAATGATCTATGTGCTTGTAGAAAAACGAGGCTTGGATACTTATCAAGAAATAGGGTTTTGTTTTGAGTACCTACCGAAGGATAGAGTTTTAAATACCTATTCGAGTGATAGGGCTAGAGATACCTATTTAAGTGATAGGGTTTTGTTTTTGAGATATTTGGTCTCATTAATGTTGTGAGAGGGGATATCTATCAAGAGATAGAGCTTTAGAGAAATCGTATATAATCGATTCTTGACCTATTGACAAATAGGATTTTCAGGCGAAATCGTGTACGAATGATTAACGCACTTATCAACAAATATGGTTTCTAACAGAACCAGATACAAATGATGTCTCGACCTATTGACATATAGAATTTTAAGACATAATCGTGTATGAACAATTATCGCACTTATCTACAGATAGGGCTTCTAACGAAACTGTATACAAACAATTTCTCGTCCTATGACATAAAGGGTTTTTAGACAGAATTGTGTATGAACGATTAGTGCACCTATCAACAGATAGTTTTTTCTAACAGAACTGTATATAAACAATGTCTCAAACTATTGACATATAGGGTTTTCAGACAAAATCATGTATGAACGATTAACACACCTATCAATAGATATGGTTTCCAATGAAACTGTATACAAACAATGTCTCAACCTCTCGACATATAGGGTTTTCATATGGAACTATGTATGGACGATTAACGCACCTATCAACAGATAGAGTTTCTTATAGAATCATATACAAATGATGTCTTGACCTATCAACATATAGGATTTTTAGATGGAATCTTGTATGAACGATTAGCGCACCTATCAATATATATGGTTTCTAACATAATCATATACAGTTGATGTCTCAACCTATTGATAGATAGGGTTTTTAGACAAAATCGTGTATGAACGGTTAACGCACTTATCAACAGATAAAGTTTCTAATGAAATCATATACAAATGATGTATCGACCTATTGCCATATAGGATTTTCAAAAGGAATTGCGTACGAACGATTATCGCACCGATCAATAGTGTTAGGATCGGGATCAACAATATAGACTAGAGTCTGACTATTATTGAACGCTTACACACGCTTCAGGTTATATTAACTTTGTTAGAAGTTAATATCGGTTTCTATTCTTTGCAAGACGTCACAAACTCTTGAACTGAGTTCAAGTGCAGAAATGTTTGTTTCAACTTGAAGCAACACAACAAGATTAAAGTATTGCAAAAAGAGGAAATACACGACACAAAGGATGTTTATAGATGTTTGGAGTAAAAGCTCATATGTCACCCCTTTTTCTCAACCTTGAGAAGGATAATCACTAGAAGATTTGATTGAATACAACACTTGTACACAACCCAGTCGAACAACCAGGATTTAGTTACTGTCTATTTTTGAACTCCTAACACACACACTCTGTTGAACAGAAATGGATTCTATCAACTTACAATGCTAACAAACTCACACAGAATATGTAGTATTGTAATACAATTTTAACACTTTAACACACGTGAAACCTTTTGGAACTTTTTGAGCTTGAGAGAGTTGATGACTTGTTATCACAAAGGTAAGGCTCGTAAAAAGATTTTCAAAAAGATGATGAAGCAGATTGTCCTTTATTCTCTTAAGTAGGCAGATGTCAACAGACATATTTTGTTGCTCAATGTATATATCTGCTTCATAAGACATTTGTCTTGATCTTGATTGGTTGAGTTCCATAATAGTACATCAGATGAGATGTTCTTTAATCTTGTATGTACTTGGATGATAGTAAGACAAATTGTCATTAATGGGATCATGATGTACGAGGAGCGTATATCAGAGGGTTTAACTTGTCTTTGATTCTTTTAGCATATCTTTGATGCTTCCAAAAGGATCTTCATATGTCTTTACAAAGAAATGAAAATAAAAACTGAGGACGCATAAAGTTGATGTCTATAACTACTGGAAGTGTCTTTATATGGTCCTAAGGCTGGTAAATTGTGATAAGCAACAAAAGCCGGAAGCGCTTCAATACAAATATCGGGCGCGCTTCTTATATAACCGAAGTTATATAATATCATAAGATAAAACCGGCATTCTTTGCAAAATACCGATTTGCAAAATATCGGACACGTGCTTTGCAAAATACCGAACTAATATAGAATACCGGTTACGTGTTTGTAAAATATTGGTTTTACAAACTACCGGTAATGCTTTATAAAATGCCGAACTAATATAAAATACTGATTCATAAACTATCTACGCTTCACAAAATGTCGATTCATTACCGGCTACACTTCACAAAATGCTGACTCATAAACTACCGGCTACGCTTCACAAAATGTCGATCCTATAAGATACCGATTTTATAGATAATACCGAATTTTGGTCAAAACCGACTTTAATCAAATACTGGACATCTTTTTCTTTCTGGATTTCTTTAATCTACATAGAGTTAAATTGACATAGTTAAATTCTTATATATAAGCTAATAGTTAATTAATACTAATATTTAATTAACTATTTTAAATTAACAATTTTTCCCTTTTTGATTATTTAAATAAAATATTTAAAACCTGGTTGTTTTATAATTGTTGGTAAGTTAAGTATCTATTTAATCCTATTTAATCTAACAGTTTCTTCTTCTTTGATTCTTTAGAATAAATTATCAAAGCCCGTTATCTATTTCTTAGCAATTTCTCCCTTTTTGATAGTTTTAACCTAAAACCATCAAAACCAGCAAATGATCAAAACATAATTAACATTTCATAATTTGACTTTCATGTTTGATAACTGAAATAGGTAATGTAGTTAGTCAAAAACCAAGAGTTCAACAAAATCATTTTAATGGGTTCAAAGTTGAGAGACATAGAGAAGAAAGACATGAGTAAAAATATAGTTTTTAGCGTCTCCCTTTTGAGGTTCTCTTGTCGATGTCCTCTCTCACTCCTTCCATAAAGGTGCTACTAGGTTGACCTCCGGTGTTACGCCCACGACCTCTACCCCTTGGTGGTAATGGAACAGGAACATTGTTAACAGCAGAACCATCACCTCGATGTAGCCAACGTGTGGAATGAGTGCTTTATGGAATTGCCCGTTGCTATGACATCTGTTTAAGGGTCAGGTGGTCTTCATCATTCTCTTGTTGTTTGGCAGCCTCAGCGGCCGCATTTTCTTCATACTAGAGACGTCGGGCTAGTGCTTCATGTTCTCTTAACTTTTCAGCATCAGCAACATTTTGAGACTTAGCCATTTCCAATATTTGAGATGTGAGAACCTTAACGGCAGATTTGGTTTCATTTTAAATATCATATGTTCTCTTAAAGAAAGGTTCAAACTTCTTGATATCTTGTCGCATTTCTTGTCTCGGCCTTTCTAGCCCTTGGTTGTACGCATTAGATGAGGACGTTTGTTAGTTCTCCATTCGATACGGACGTATCTTAAAAGACTAGAAAATATCTTGCCAAGGGGCTATAACATCCATAACAATTTGTCAGATATTTGTCGGTCTTCGTATTTCTTCTTTGGTGGTAGATTGAGTGGACATATGGGATCCGAGAGGAATCGCTCGGATAGGTTGAACATGGTGGGAACTTACTTGAATTGATCTCTCCGGTCTAATCGGTTCTTTGGACCTCTTATCCCTAGAACTATGAGTACTTTTAGATATCTCTTTGGATTTAGAAGACTTAGCCAAAATGGAGTGAGTAGGGTTCGACTGCTTCGGATTCTGAACTTCAGTTTGATCTGGCGGAGGAAATTCATTATCGGTCGGTTCAGGGTTCTCTACTTGATGAGAGGAGGAAGGACCCTTGTCGGCTACAAACAATGGGTTATAGTGAGTTGTATCTTGTTCATCCACGTTCTCATTATTTTTAGATGGTGACCCGAGAAGACCTGAATCTGTTACGTCGGCAGAGGTAGGTTCCAAATGTTTCCTAATGCGCTCCCATTCCTTTTTCCATTCCATCGTACTACTCTCTAACCCAAGGTCCTCTCACCTCATAGACATCGGATTTTTCACATTCTTCTGCACTTGTCCGTTCTTGCCTTGATGTCTAGGCATCTTCAACCTGCATCTGTGTGATTTTAATAGATTGAGTTTCGTCTTGAGGAGGAGGCATTTCTTCAATGAAGTCCAAGGGCTCATTCTCGTCGTTATGGTTTAAATCGGTTCGATGAGAAGAGATTCCGGTTTCTTTCGAGTTAGAACATTCACCACCATCCACATACTTGAGAGTAGTGGAGATATACCTCTCCAGTAGGCCATTAAGGTGATTAATCACATCCGCGTATGTTTTCGCCATGTCAACAACCGGATTGAAATTCAACTAACATCCTTTGAAGAAATGAAATATGGCACGACCCCTTGAATAGGCTTCCACAAATTCACTTCGTCTTAGGGCTACGACGACAGACCTTGTTTTAATGATGGAGAAGATTGACTCTTCCAAATCTAGAAGTTTCGACCACTTCTCATTTTCATCGATATATGGGAACACTTCACTAAAGCTCATTCCCAATCTGAGATTCACCCAAGCATTGAACAAATTGATTTTTACCATGGCATCATCATCAGCTTATGCAAGTATTAGTTCGATAGATGTCTGAGCCTCTAGAGTAACATCAAGAGGCGAGTCAGGAGGTGGAGGAGCGATACCTTTGTCTGGCTTACCTTTGTCTACCTTAGCAACGTCCGCTCGTTTAGGTTCTGGAATCGGTTCTCTTAGCTCGATTCCCCTTATTGTTCGCATTTAAGCAAAAAAGGAGAAACATCTTAGAGTAGGAACCTTTGATATGAAATTTTCATTTATAGTAGGCATGGTGTGTAGGATTCCTTGTGGAAAAGTCGGGATATGACTGAAATCTTCATTAACGGTTAATATCGCTACATGAGTAACAATGGGGGAAGAAACCACGTCTGGAATAGAAGCTTCCTTCTGAAAAGCTTGATTGATTTGGCCAACTTCAGACCGGTCGGTTTGAGAATCTTTGGACTGGTCGGTTTCAATAACAAATTACTGATCGGTTTGTGGACCATCATCTAACTAACTGATAGCAGCAGGATCAGCTTCCATGATTGTATCATCAATTTATACAGATTGAGCCTCTAAATTCGAAGCTCAATCGGAGCGATAGGAGGAGTAAAACCTTCCTCCTGAACTTTAACGTTTGCCGACACAAACGCGACATTAAAGAGAGGTGGAATAGGGATATTTTCCTCGCGCTGAGGTCTTTTTTGAGAAGATGTAATTTTACCTGTTTGTCTAGGTCTGCTTATAACAACGATGTTAATGTTGGCGGTAGACTCGTCGTTTGATCTAAGTCTTTTTGATGATACGCCACGGGTGGAGGGATTGATACGTTTCGAGCCGCCCATTGACCTTTCTCTTGCCGATTTCACATCGGCAGTCTTTCTGCCACTTGACTGTTGGCCAGAAGCCTCGGAGTTAGACTCCTTGCCTTTATTAATCCTAATAATATATCGACCAATAGTGATAGTAGTCATGATTTCCCTAGATTTTAACAAGGTACCTAGATCGGTAGTCAAATACACATGCCTCGGAATCCATCTAATATGTACTATAAAACCAAGGCTTTGTTTGGTGTGAGGAGACACCATTTCACACAAAGTGTTAAACAGAACGAGTCCCCAGTTTATTCTATCTCCCCTTACTATGGAACTCATCATATCAAACTTATATTGAGTAATAGTATCGTAGTTTCCTCCTTTCTGAACTGCTCAGCTGACTTGGTAGGTGCAAGGGTTGCTGGTTCCATAGATGAAACTAATGCTCTAGTCACGTTCGAGGATGATGGATCATCTTCATTCCTTGAGTTCATCTCAAACTCATAAGCCTTTAGATCATCGAACAGGTCACGCAACTGCATCTTGTGGACGTTTCTAGACTCTCTCATTAAGGTTGTCTTAACTTCCCAGGCACTTGGAAGAGCTTTCAATGCCTTGACTATGATTTCCTTATTCCCATAAACTTTTCCCAAGATGGAAAGTTCATTGACAATGCTTGTGAATCGTTCATCAAACTCGT
Organism: Impatiens glandulifera; assembly: GCF_907164915.1. Lineage (NCBI taxonomy): Eukaryota > Viridiplantae > Streptophyta > Magnoliopsida > Ericales > Balsaminaceae > Impatiens > Impatiens glandulifera. The sequence goes on from NC_061868.1 coordinate 19,703,734, forward strand.
TCATTATTTCTCCGGGATACATTTTGATATTATCGAACTTCTGAGTGGCAACCATGATTTTGTTCTCTTTGGTTTGTTTGTTTCCCTCATTGAGTTGAATGATCTTCTCCCATACTTCCTTGGTAGGTTCATGCTCTAATCTTTGCAAACATATTCTTATCTAGGGTACCATATATAGCATTTCTGGATAAGTTATCAAGGTTGTTCTTCCTTCTATCGTCATTTGTCCACTCGCATCATTCCTTTTCAATCTTGATCGGGCCATTAGTAATGACATACCACATGTCATCATCTAGCGAGGCCAAGAACACTTGCATATGTAGCTTTCAATCAATGAAATCTTCGCTTTTGAACATAGGGGGCTTGTTGAATGAAGACATGATGATATTTGAATGCTTGAGAATAAAAACTGATTTCTCTGATACTACTTGTTAGGATTGGGATCAACAATAGAGATTCGGGTATGACTATTATTGAACGCTTACATACGCTTCAGTTGATATTAACTCTATTAAAAGTTAATATCGGTTTCTATTCTTTGTAAGACGTCACAAACTCTTGAACCGAGTTCAAGTGCAGAAATATTTGTTTCGACTTGAAGCAACACAACAAGATTAGAGTATTGCAAAAGGAAGAAATACACGACATAAAAGATGGTTATGGATGTTCGGAGTAAAGGCTCCTACGTCACCCCTTCTTCTCAACCTTGAGAAGGATAATCACTATAATATTTGATTGAATACAACACTTGTACATAACCCAGTCGAACAACCAGGACTTAGTTACTGCCTGTTTTCGAACACACTCTGTTGAACAGAAATGGATTATGTCAACTTATAGTGATAACAAACTCACACAGAATATGTAGTATTGTAATACACCCTTAACACTTTAACACCCTTAACACTTTAACACATGTGAAAGCTTTGGGAACTTTTTGAGCTTGAGAGAGTTGATGGTTTGTTATCACAAAGGTAAGACTCGTAAAAAGATTGTCAAAAAGATGATGAAGCAGATTGTCCTTTGTTCTCTTAAGTAGGCAGATCTCAACGGACATATTTTCCTGCTCAGCAAATATATCTGCTTCATTGGACATCTGTTTTGATCTTGATTGGTTGAGTTTTAGAAATTGTACATCGGATGAGATGTTTTTTGATCTTGTTTGTACTTGGATGATAGTAAGCCAAATTGTCATTAATGGGATCACGATGTACGAGGAGCGTATATCAGAGGGTTTGACTTGTCTTTGATTCTTTTAGCATAACTCTGTTGCTGCCAAAAGGATCTTCATCAGTCTTTGCACCGAAATAGAATTAAAAATTGAGGACGCATAAAGCTGACGTCTATAATTACTGGGAGCGTCCTTATATGGTCCCCAAGGCTGGTAAATTGTGAGAAGCAACAAAAGTCGGAAACGCTCTAATACAAATATCGGGCGTGCTTCTTATATAACTAAAGTTATATAATACCGGAAGATAAAAACGGCATGCTTTGTAAAATACCGATTTTATAAAATAATGCACTGATATAGAATACCGGTTACGTGTTTGTAAAATACCAATTTTACAAACTACCGATAACGCTTTGTAAAATGCCGAACTAATATAAAATACCGATTCATAAACTACCCGCTACGCTTCACAAAATGTCGATTCATAAACTACCAGCTACGCTTCACAAAATGTTGATTCATAAACTACCGGCTAAGCTTCACAAAATGTCGATTCATAAATTACCGGTTACGCTTCACAAAATGCTGATCATGTAAGATACCGCTTTTACAGATAATACCGAACTTTGGTCAAAATCGACTTTAATCAAATATCGGGCATCTTTTTCTTTCCAGTTTTCTTTAATTTGTATAGAGTTAAATTGACATAGTTAAATTCTTATATATAAGCTAATAGTTAATTAATACTAATATTTAATTTAACTATTTTAACTTAACAAATAGATAAGGTTTCTAACGGAATCATATACAAATGATGTCTCGACCTATCGACAAATAAGGTTTTCAAACGGAATTGTGTACGAACGATTAGCACACCTATCAATAGATAGGATTTTAACAAAATCATATACAAATGATGTCTCAACCTATCGACAAATAGGGTTTTCAGAAGGAATCGTGTATGAACGATTGACGCACATATCAACAAATAGGGTTTTTAATAGAATCATATACAAATAATGTCTCGACCTATCAATAGATAGGATTTTCAGACAGAATCATGTACGAACGATTAATGCACATATCAACATATAGTTTTTCTAACCGAATCATATACAAATGATGTCTCGACATATCGACAGATAGAGTTTTCAAACGGAATCGTGTCCGAACGATTAGCGCACCTATCAACAAATATGGTTTTTAGACAGAATTTTGTACGAACGAGTAACGCACCTATCAACATATAGAGTTTGAACAGGATTGTGTACGAACGATCTCTCGTACCTATAAAAGGATAAGGTTTAAGAATACCTAACTACAATTAGGGTTTTTAGCAGAATTGTATACGAACGATCTATCGCACCTATCAACATATAGGGTTTTGGGTACCTAACTACAATTAGGGTTTAAAACATGATCGTGTACGAACAATCTCACGTACCTTTTGAGAGATAGAATTTTAGATACCTAACTACAATTAGGGTTTAAAATAGGATCGTGTACGGAAAATCTCATGTACCTATCGATAAATAGGGTTTTGGATACTTAACTACAATTAGGGTTTAAAACATTATTGTGTACGAACAATCTCACGTATCTATCGACAGATAGGGTTTTGGGTAACTAACTACAATTAGAGCTTTAAACGGGATCATGTATGAACGATCTATCACATCTATCAACATATAGAGTTTTGGGTACCTAACTACAATTAGGGTTAAGAAAGTTCAGAATGAGGATCAGTTAGCCCATGTTGCTAAGCACCCTGGGGATGGAAAAGCGAAGGCTAGTGGGATATATAATAAGTAGAGAGCTAAGGAAACCAAAGGGTTGAGTATGAAGAAAATGAAACAGCTAAAGCAGGTCTAGGTGCAGAAAAGGGTTGGGACTAGGCATGGTTAGTGTCATGACCAGATATCAAGTTAGTTGGACCATACGTATGGTGTTGAGTTCGAACGAACTGATAATAATAAACATTTTCGGGCTTCTCTTGTTGAGGAATGTGATTGTCCCCAACAAAACCGAAGTTTTGTCGGTCAGGTTCGTGAAATATGCAATCAGGACCGTGTCCCCTCTAGTTAGGACCGTGTCCCTTCCTATCGAGACTGTGTTTCCCCTAGTCTGGACAAACATGGCATGAAAAACCTTGGTCTCACTCCTGAAACCAGCCAAGAGCATGGTGCTCCTATTCGGGACGGTGGTGATATTGTCTAGGATTGCAGTGATACTGCTCAAAAATGTGAGGATTCTTCCTGGGATTGTGGTGACATTCTCTAGGACCTGGATGATATTGTTCAGGACTATGGGGTTTTTACCCAAAACCGTGTCCAATGTTTGAACAATGAGTCTGATTGGCACAACAACTTCTCTAAGGGTACTTATTGTGATGATAAGATTAATAGTCCTCTAAAACCTATTGGTATTGGAAATACCGGTCCTATCTCTTTACAAGATCGTGGGCTCACTCTATAGGACCACATCCTGTCTAACAAGGGCCATGATGGCCACTGTCAGAACTCGGTCATCAAGGGAGATGAGCAGCTATATTCCAACCAAAGGTCTCCAAATATCTGCACCCACAAACCATCAAGTCAAGACTATTTTTTGCCTAATCATGACCTTGATTTCAGTTTTTATGATCGCATCTCTGCTTTTCAGAATGTCCCTACCACTCATAATGATGGGGTGTTGGGTCTTGTCCAGAATCTGTCTAGTGAAAAGGGAGCCTCATTCTCAACTGTTAAGTCTCTTGATCAATGTAATATTAGTATGGGGTCTGAACTCTTAGTTCTAAAGGTCGATGATCTTGGCAGCACTCCAAATTGTCATAAGCTTGTTGTTGCAACGAATGACTTAATTGCACCTTAGGAAAAGGATACTCCCTATGATTCTTTAGGAACTGCTAAGATCCCTATTAAAGACTGTGCTTGGAGTTCTAATAGAACTGAGGAAGACTTAATAACAAACTATGCTTATGTCACTTATTAGTCTGAAGCTAATAATCAGGCGGGGAATGTTATGGTGAAGGATTACATGGACAATAATGGGTGTGAAAAGCATAAGAGTAGAGTTGGTCTTCAACATGTCTTAAGTAATAGTGATTTGACTGAGCTGATCACTAGAGAGCGCCATATAGTGGGTCCTAAGTCTGCTGGAGTTGAATCTAATCGGTTTGATCGGTCTAAAATGAATATAACCGAGACAATTGTATCCAAAGCTGCTATGGTGGGTCTACAAAAGTCTGTAGGAATTGATCTTGTTATGTCTGCTGAGTAAGAGTATGGTTCGGATTGGGTCGGGAAGGATACTTTAGGGTCGGTTATCAAGATTGTATTAGCTGATTCTTTCCAGTTGGTGGGTTCTAATTCTGAGTTGCCTTGTTTATATGAGTCAAAGGGGGTTGATGATGATATAAGAACTAATCGAACTAATGAGGTTGTGTTGGCAGGTTGGTCTAAAATTGTTAATTTTGAATTATTTGTCTTCAAGGATGATGCGGTCGAACATTCTGACATAGCTTATTCGGATGGGTATGTTGAAACTGAGAGGTCTCTTCCAACAAATCCTGGACTAATCTTGGTATATGTGGTTGTTCCTAGTTGTCCGGGTGAAGCTAACCTGGTTGGTGATAGCCGTGAACGTCATGTCCTTGGATTGATGGGCGGAAACTTATTTAACTCTTATAAAGATGAATCTAATTCCTTCGGCAGCCCTACCTATAATGATAATCAGTCTATGGCTATTGAAGATAGCAAAGATAATGACTCTTATGGATTTTCTGAAAGTGAATGCAGTGTTCAAGAAGATCATAGAATGGCTAGGTGTTTTGCTAGCCATGAAGATAATGAAATTTAGGAATCCAACCCATATATCCATTCATGAATATAATGACATGGAATATACGGGGCCTCAATGATTCTATCAAAAGAAAAGAGGTTCGAAGGATTATTGAGGAGCAAAAGCTTGTTGTTTTTGGTATTCTTCAAACCAATGTGAAGGAACGCAATGTGGATCGCATAAAGTGCCTTTGTATGGACAGCAATTGGCATTTGTTACACAATTCTAACAACAGAACTGGTAGAAATTGGGTTGCTTGGAACACTGATGTGGCTGATGTCAAGATGATCTACTCTTTTGATCAGGTCATCATGGTTGAAGTCAAGGGCAAGATTGATGATAATCGATTTCGGCTGGCTATTGTTTATGGTTGTAACTCGGGATCGGATAGAAGGATTTTGTGGAATTATTTAAAAGCTAATATTGATGATGGGGACCCTTGGGTTGTTTTAGGGGACTTCAATGTTACTAGATTTGAGAATGAAATAAGCCCTAAATCTGATATCACTCAAGATATGATCGACTTTAATGAGTGCATTCGTGATATTGGGTGCATTGAGCCGACTAACTCCGGCAACCTGTTTACTTGGTCTTCTATGAAGGGTGATGAGCAAATCAAAATAAGCAGGATTGACAGGGGTCTTATTAACTCGACTTGGGCTGCTAAGTACCCTAGAAGCCATGTCCATATTCTTAACCCGGGAATTTTTTATCATTGTCCTCTTAAGCTTTATTGGGAAAAGGATAAGAAAGTGAAGCGTCCGTTCAAATTTTTTTATTTTTGGATGGAAAATGATAAGTTTAAGGACATTCTTAATAAGGTTTGGAGCACTCATGTGGATGGCTCCATGATGTTTCGTGTATCGGAAAAATTGAGGCTTCTTAAAATCAGCTTACTATGTTTGACCGAAGAAAATTCAGTAATATATCTAAAAGGGTCATGGCTACGAGAGATGATCTTGAGAAGATTCAATCCCGATTTCTTTATGATGACATTGATGATATTCTGAGGAAAGAGGAAAAATCTGCCCTTGCCACTTTCAGAGAGCTTAGTTCTATGGAGGAGAGTTTTGCGAGGCAAAAGTCGAGACAAAACTGGATTTCTCTTGGGAAGAAGAATACGGCTTTCTTCTACCGGAAATGTTCATCTAGAAATATTCGGAATAATGTTCAAAGGCTCATTAATGATAAGGGGATTTTGTGCACGGACAGGACCAAATTCAAGACTTGGCTGTCCAATTCTATTGTGGTCTCATGGGCACTAAAATCGGGCAGCAACTCAATCAGCTTAATACACTTTATCAGATTGTTGACAATAGAATTACATTTGAGGATAGTTGTGACCTTGATAGGGTTGTTTCGAGAGAGGTGGTTAAAAAGGCTATGGCTAGCATCAACGGCAATAAGAGCCCCGGGCCTGACGGTTTCAATGCAAAGTTCTTTAAAGCCAATTGGGATATTGTGGGTAATGACATTACAGAGGGGGTTCTTGAATTCTTTAGAAATAGAAAAATGCTAACCCAATGGAATGTCACTTTGCTTAATCTAATTCCCAAAAATTTCGTGCCTAAAAAAATACAAGATTTTCGACCCATTTCTTGCTGTAATGTTGTGTATAAAATCATTTCTAAAATTCTTGCTAAACGCTTTCAAAGAGTTATTTCCAAGATAGTGAGTCTAGGGAAATCTGCTTTTAAACCTGGTAGGTCTATATCGCATTACATCCTTCTAATGCAGAATCGTCTAAAGGGTTATGGGAAAAGAAAGATATCTCCTCGGGTTGCGTTTAAAATCGACATTCGTAAGGCTTTTGATTCCGTTAAATGGGGAACTATACATGATTTTCTTGTCGTTGCTAGTTTTCCTAGAATCTTTATTGAATAGATTATGCAATGCGTCTCTACCTTCCGTTTTGTAGTTTGTGTTAATGGTGTTCACGGGGGCTATTTCAAGGGCGAAAATGGTGTGAGACAGGGCAATCCTATCTCTTCTTACATCTTCATATTGATCATGGAGGTCTTTGAGAGTGTCTTAACGACATTCCGAAAGAATTGCCATTACACTTTCCACCCTTTCTGCGAGGAGGAGAAGATCACTCATTTATGTTTTGCAGACGACTTGTTCTTACTTTCTCATGCCGATGTTGAAACCATTAAAACTATAAAAGACGCGCTTAACTTCTTTTCTGATGTTACAGGTTTATCAATTAATGTAGATAAAAGTGCAACGTTCTATGGCGGTGTTGATGATGAGACAAAGGCAAGGATTCAAGACATCATGGGCATCCCTGAGGGTTTGTTCCTGGTCCGGTACATGGGGATTCCGCTCACGACAAGGAAGATTCATGTAGTACATTGCAGGCCACTTATAGAGAAGGTCAAAAACGTGATTATGGGTTGGGCAGCCAAGAAGTTATCTTATGCGGGAAGGATTGAATTAGTGGGCAGTGTTATAATGGGGATTATCGGGTATTGGTCTCAACAAATTGTTCTTTCTAAAAAGGTGATGCGGGAGTTTGATACATTATTACGTGACTTTATTTGGGGCAGCCACGGCCATGGGGGGAAGAAAGTCAAGTGGACTGACGTGTGTAAGCCTAAGGACGAAGGTGGTGTGGGATTAAAGAATTGTGTCGAATGGAATCGTGTCATTACTTATAAGTATTTATGGGCCTTACAATCTAAGAAGGATTCTTTATGAGTGAAATGGGTGCACTCCCAGTTTATGAAACGTGAAATGAGCATATGGACGTGCAAAATTACCGACGACATGGCTTGGTCATTAAAGAAGATATTGAAGCTTAAAAACAGAATTGGTTCGATCTTTGACATCCGAATTGGTGATGGGGGTGGCACTCTGTTTTAGTACGACCCATGGTTCGAAAACAAACCATTAATTAGTAGAGACGAATTTCGAGGCCTAAGGATCAAGAGGGATTGTGCGGCTTCCACAGTCCATGACATTCATAGCGGGCTTTGGGTTTCGGTTATTACTAGAGTCTTGGAAGGAAAAAGAGTTATTGATCATTTGAATGGTCTCAATTTTTGTAATATGACTGATGTGTACTTGTGGAAAGCGGAAGAAAATAGGAAAATTAAGTCAGGTGCGATTTGGAACATCATTCGGGAAAGAGGTCAATTAGTGGATTGGGCTTCTTTGTATGGTCATCTAGAGTTATTCTGAGACACCGGTTTATACTTTGGCTTGTCTTCCGGAGAAGGCTTAACACTCTTGATCGCATTCTTGTCTACATGGATATCCCGGATCCTAGTTGTGTGCTATGTGGTGGGTCATTGGAAACTATTGATCATCTCTTTAGGGGCTGCCCGTTTACTAAATCCATTTGGAATCTATTCTCCTCGTCCATGGGAATTGGTAGGTTGTCAGAGTCTTGGGATGAGATCACTATTGTTGTCCACACCTTCGCTAAAGGTAATAAATTTTGTGTCAATGTCTTTAAATGCGGTTTTATAGCCATTGTTTATCATTTGTGGGCTGAGAGAAACACTAGAGTTTTTGGGAGAGTTCGTCGCGACGTCGGGCGTGTATGGGGTGACATCATGTTTGATTGCGGTGCGTTAATCGGTACATGGAGACGGGTTCCCAAAGGTGAGCGTGAATGGACCCTTTGTCGGGAGTGGAAAATCGATTATGATAAAGTCACGTCTTTTAATTGTTTCAAGGCTAGTTAGTTTCTTATGATTGATTGTAAGTCATGTGTTTGCTTAGTTAGAATTGTTTGAATGTTTGTTTACTTGAACTTTACTTTAACTATCTAGGTTTGTTAGAAAGTTAAAGGAGACTATGTCCGTTTTTTTCCCGTTTTGGGATTTTAATTAAATGACACTAAGTCGTTTTCCCAAAAAAATTACAATTATGGTTTAAAACGGGATCGTGTACGAATGATCTCACGTACCTATCGATAGATAGGGTTTTGGATACCTAATTACAATTAAGGTTTAAAACGGGATCGTGAACGAACGATCTCACATACCTATCGACAAATAGGATTTAGGGTACCTAACTACAATTAGGGTTTAAAACGGGATCGTGTACAAATGATTTCACGTACCTATTAATATATAGGGTTTTGGATACCTAAGTACAATTAGGTTTAAAACAGGATTGAGTACAAACGATCTCACGTACCTATCAATAAATAGAATTTTGGATACCTAACTACAATTAGGGTTTAAATTGGGATCGTGTACGAACAATCTATCATACATATCAACAGATAGTGTTTTGGGTACATAACTACAATTAGGATTTAAAATAGGATCATGTATGAACAATCTCGCGTACCTATTGAGAGATAGGGTTTTAGATACTTAACTACAATTAGGTTTAAAATAGGATCGTGTATGAACGTTCTCACGTGCCTATCGATATAAAGTTTTGGATACCTAACTACAATTAGAGTTTAAAACGAGTTCGTGTACGATTGATCTCACATACCTATTGATAAATAGAGTTTTGAGTACCTAACTACAATTAGGGTTCAAAATAGGATCGTGTACAAATAATTTCACGTACCTATCGATAGATAGGGTTTTGGATACCCAACTACAATTAGGGTTTAAAACGGGATTGTGTACGAACAATCACACATACTTATCGATTGATTGAATTTCTAATACCTAACTACAATTAAGGTTTATAAAGGGATCGTGTATGAACGATCTCACGTACCTAAACCTTTATATTTGTGTGATTACGAAAAGAATGGACTATTGGTGCGTTGCCCTAGAAAACATGGCTCGGATTCCCAAGACAGTTGATCTAGCTCAAGAATCTAACTCTCTCAGTTCTTAAAGAAACCGACTCCCTTTCATCTGTCGATACTATGATTGACGAAAGTAGAAATCTTTCTCCTTTCATGTGAGTAGAGATGTTAAATACTGTATATTGTAAGAATCCTAAGAATAATGATCTTGTTAGATCAACTTCTCTTACATATAATAAACCTCTCAATGTAAAACAAGAATTATACTTCAAATCTATGAGTAAAAATGATCTTATATTTTACTTTAACTTAAACTTCGAAACCAAACACTTCTTAAAAACTGAGGACAAAAATGTCTCTGTAGCGGAAAAGACAATTAAAATCAATTTAATCATAGCCAACGATCCTCAGATCGTACTGATCAACCAAACATTAAACCCCAAAGAGCGTCTAAAAATTGTTGAGCTACTAAAAGCAAACAAAGACGTTTTCACCTTGTCATATAAGGACATGCCAGGCATTGATCTAAAGATCACACGACATCATATTCCTCTATATCCTGACGCTAATCTAGTAAAGAAAAAACTCAGATGGATGAAAGAGGAAGTCGTGAACAAAATCTGAGAAGAAGTCGGAAAGCAATTTGAAGTTGGATTTCTCGGGGTAGTGGAATATCCTACATGGATTGCTATTATAGTCCCCATCCTGAAGAAAGATAGAAAGATACGTGTGTGTGTAGATTAACTAGATTTGAATAAGACCAGCCCTAAAGATCATTTCCCGCTACCACACATTGACATATTGGTCGATCATGGTGCTAGTCATGAACTATTATCATTCGTAGATGGATTTTCAGGATACAACTAAGTCTTGATGACCTTGTAAGAAAAGAAAAAGACCGCATTTATAACATAAGTAGGAACCTTCTATTATAAGGTCATTCCTTTTGGTCTTAAGAATGCTGGAGCCACCTATCAAAAGGTCGTCACCATGATTATTCATGACATAATCCACAAGGAAGTGGAAATATATATATCGACGACATGATTTTCAAATCGAAAGATCAAAAAGGACATGTTCTAAACCTCGAAAAAATCCTACAATGAATTAGGAAATATCAGCTACGAATCAAACTAAAGAAATGTACATTCGGAATCATAACTAGTAAAATGCTCGGCTTCTTAATCACACAAAGGGGCATCGAAGCTGATCCCTCTAAGATTGAAGCTGTTAGGATTGGGATCGTCGATAGGGGACCGGGGTCTGGCTAAAGGAGACCGCTTAAACACACACACACAATGGTTGGCGCTAATCTAGTTAAGAATTAATACCGGTCTTAACACTACACAGGCTGTCACAAACTCTTGAATCGGGTTCAAGGACAGAAATGTTTGTTTCAACCTGAAAAACACACACAGATTGGTTAAAGAAGAGAGTAGATAAGGATCGGTTAAAGTGAGGGAAAACCGGTTCGATTGGTTTGGTGACCGAAAATGAATGAAGAACACAAGACACGGATTTTATGGATGTTCGGAGATAAAAACTCCTACGTCAACCCTTCTTCTCAAATAATGAGAAGGATATTCACTAATAAATATTCAACCACACAATACAATACATAGTCGAGTCGTATTTACTGCTCGATATTCACTTTACAACATTCATACAATATTGTTATACACTTTTACAAAATATGTAAAATCCACAGAACTTATCAGTTTGTTCTTATCACTCAATATCTTTGTATATTTCTCAAAGTATGTTCGCAAGAGTGAGAAAGCTGTGAAAAAGCTTTTCTTGTTCGTTAGTTCTTCGTGTGACCAAGAGTGTTTTCTTAATCCCGTTAGCTTCCTTTTATAGTGGAAATATGACAGCGGTCATATTTATCTCTCTTAGATAGTTGGTAAAAAGGATCAGTAATCCGGTGGAAGCTTCCCAAATGATGATGTCGTGCCAGCTTGAATTAGGTAACTTGTATGTTTGTGTTTTATACACTTGACAGTTGTTCATTTGCCGGTTGCCTTCTCCTTGAAGGTTGCTTCTGGATTTATACTAAATTCGGTAACTGTTCATCTCACAGCTTCCTTCAGTCTAATCAGTAGACTTGTTTCAGAATACAAATGACGCAGTCTGAACCTTTGAAGATCTTTCTCTACACATTCCGAGGAATATATGTTTATATCAGCACGTCAACTACCAATGTATTCGTATATTTGATCATGATTTAATCTGTCCGATGAGTATATAAATTGCCTTAGAATTTGATCTTGACCAGACACATATCGATTGATAATCTTAACTGGTCTTGAATTTTAGCCGAGTCGGACTTCCGAGAATATGAATAAGTTGTTTCGATTTGAGCTGTTTTGGAAGAATAGTTTTGACCGACCAGGTTGAAATATGTACATGCACATAGAGTTGAAATTTAATTAAGTTCTTTTAGATATTTAATTACTTATTAATTAACTTATCTAATTTTTCTAACAATATCTCCCTTTTTGATTATTTAAGTTAAATATTCAAAATCCTATAATCGATGGCCGGATTTTAAACGAACTTATATTTATTTGGCCGGATTTTGGGAAATAGTTTGTTTTATGGGGAACTGTATTTGAGAAGAATTTTGTATGAAAAATTTTGTATACTTAACAATTTCTCCTTTTTTGATATTTTTACATAAAAGTATCAAAACTAGTAGGTTGAAACCGAAACCGAAAATTTTGTATTTTTCAAAAATATCATAATTTCCCAAAATAGTCGTAATTTATATTATATATAAGTTTGAACCGAATAATATAAATTTCCAAAATATCATAAGTTATAATTTATAAGATATATATATATATTTGAAACGGGAAGTTTAATGGTTGAGAGTTTATTGGTCACTTTTGTCTGGTTCGTTAATCATGTCCATGGCCTAGCCATATACGAAACCCGTTCTCGGAGCGGTAGGATCTTGTAAACTATTATGCAGTTGACTTGAGGTCGGTCAAGCAGGAGCTTGGTAAGATGATGTTCTCTGACTTTACATGAAATGTTCAACCGAGTCAGCTTTAGTTCCTTATTTTGACCGGGTACTTGAGCAAACAGATTGCAGTGGAACTACCAAGGTCAGTGTGGTTGAAACTGAAGGTCGGTGCTTTCTTGGATTCAGAGGTGCAGCATCTTCCTCTTCCTCGTCAGCAAGTGGATTATCTGAACTACCGGCTGGATTCGTAGCCGTCTGAATACTTGTCTATGCGGCACCGGCTAAACCCTTGTTACTTGTGCTCTTTTTCTTTTCTTTGTCTGAGGCCTTGTCTGTTTGGAAATCGAAGTGGAAGTTTGTCTTCTTTCTTCATTTGCCACGGCTAAAATATGTTGTTGTTGAATGTTTCTAGCTGCATCGGCGTTTTCTTGTACAGCCGCTTTAGGATTATCCTCCTCGTCTTGAAACCTCTAGGCTAACTCTACGTTAGTAAGTTCGATTTCCTTGGCTAGTCGTGTCGTTTCTTCCTCATCGGCCTAAATCTTTTTGGCCGTTTCTTCATCTCTTCTTATTTATTCTTCATGGGAAACAGCTTTAACTCTTGCCAACTCGTCAATCTAAACCGACATTGTTGGCACCATCTCTAGAGTTTGAGACGTGACCTTTTCAACATTCTCAATTTTAAAATCGGTCGAAGAAGCCCTAGCTTCCAAGGATGCGTGCCACGATGAAGTCTTAGCGTCCAGGGTTGTCTACCATAAGGCCATGGAGTCCTGAACCGTTTTCTGGATGAACTCCTTCATTTCATCAAGAAATGGAACAATAACCCGATTCTGTACCGAGGGCGTAGAATGAACCGATAATGATTGGGTTGTACCGGCCTGTCTTGGAGGGTTGTTCTCTATAGAGTCATTTCGGTTAGGAGACTTACCCGATGAAGACTTGTCAGTAGTTGTGTCCTTGCCTTAGACATTTTCAGTAGATGGAGAAGTCGTTGCACCATCTTTGTTTTCGGAGACGCGGGGGGAGATTCTAGTTGACTTTCTTTATGTTCATCCCTTGCCGGTCTGGATGACTGACTGACCTCAAAATTTGTTTGTTTAGGCTATTTCCCGTGTCGGTCAGTCTCTTCAACCGGAGTGAAGTACATTGCAACATTCCTCTCGATTTCTTCCTCCATCCTCATGATATCGGCTTGAAGTCTCTCTTTAACCGATTTCAGGGTGTCAATCACATTCTTATATACCCCGGTTATTCCACCCTTAGCCATATAATTTTGATGGGCAGTTTCCATTGTCGACGTCAGTATTTTCAGTTTTGTGTTGGTTTCTACCAACTTTGCCCTTGACATGTCTACCGGTACGGTTGATGTCTTGGCGAGCTCAATTACCTGTTTCTCCAAGTTTATAAAAGTTGACCACTTGTCCGCTTCAGAATGATCCGGGAGCATGTCTTCGAATAGAACTTCAGTCCTTAGTCTCGACCATTCATAGAAGCAGTTTGATAGGTCGTGAGCATCGTTCGCAACCATCTTGAAGACACCATCCAAAATTTCATCGGCTCCATGATCGGTCATTTGAGAGTCTGGCATTTCAGAGTCTAGAATGGTTGTGTTGTTAACCTCCTCCTCAAGAGTCGGATTTTGATCACGTCCGGTTGAAATATTCTTTTCACCAACTAGACCGGTTGGACCTCCAGCGGTGTGGGCACTCTCATGTTCCGGAGAATGTTTACCTAACATCTCTTCTTCATTCCCTTCAGCCGTCTCGTCGGCTTGTTCAGCATGTCTTTGAGCCGTCTCATCGGCTTATTCATTATTCCTTACAACCATCTCATCGACTTGCTCAACATTATCTACCCGATCAGTTTCAGATGTTTAACCGGTCTCAACTCGGTTACTCGTCACATCGGTTTTAATCAACCAATTGACATCTTCTACAAAGTTATCAATAATTTCTGACGTTCTCTGTTGGACCTCTAAAGTCGCAGGCCCAACATGTTGAATATCGGAGTTTCTAGGTACATACGTAGTAGCCGGAGTAGGGGTACTTACCTCAGGAATAGGAGCTTCTTTGGATTTAGATCGGCCGGTTATGCTAGCCGACGATTCAGCACGAGTCGGATTTTCTGGATTGAAGATTTTCCGGATTTTGAACAGGTTCGGCTTGAATCTGAACATTGGTCGGAGTGGGGACAGGAGTACCTTCGCGGTTATCCGGTCAGGTTGATGTATCAGTATGTGTTTTATCGTTGTTGGTTGCCCCACTGGCTGTTTTTTCAGCGACCGACTTCTTTCCTTTCTTAGCCGTTTGCTTCGTTTCTTTCACCTTTGGCTTCTTAGCATTTGGTTCCTTCTCTTTCAGTTGGTTTTCTCTTGGTGCTTTGTCTTTTCCGGATCGAACCAAACTCTTCCCAATATTCACATAATTGAGAACATTATTCTTAGGGAGGACGCTACTTGGAGTGATTAGAATCTGAAGGTGGGTCAGAATCTTGTCGATCTGCACCGTATACCCTAATGGCCGGTCCTTCTTCCCAGCCACCATCTCACACAAAATTTTAAACAAAGCACCAGCCCAGATTATTTTGTTACCGCGAATAATTTCGGCCATCATTTTGAATTTGGACCGGGTAAGATTGTCGAAATTACCTCCTTTTCCTTGAATGGATTTGTCGACGATGTCAAATAGCATCCGGTATTCGAATTTCAAGGCCTAGAACAATTGGTAAATTTGATCGGAACATGGACTTTTCTTTTCGATGAACTCTACTGGTTCATTTGAGTTGGAGATCTTCTTCTGCACCTAAAAATCCTCCTCTTCTGATAAGTCGGTTAAAAAGTCCCGCCCCTCTATTGGAAGACGAAGGGCCTTTACGAAAATCTCCTCCGTTATCTGGAAGTTCTGACTTCCCACCATTGCAAGGATGACTTTCTTCTTAAGTTTGGCATTCTCGAAGAACACCTTAACTTTATCCTGATGCAGGATGAATGGACCTCCAAGGAAGAACTCCAGCCCTGAGTTCTTGATCAAATCCATCAGCCTTCGAACCTCCTCCGTTCCATTTTGTTGGATCTCTTCAAAATCAACCTGCATGATATGAAAAAATAGTGCACTATCACATCCTATGGTAAAAGTTTGGAAAAGCTTGAGAGAGATCGAGAGATAATATGTAATAGCAAGAGAGATTTCTAGAGAGATAAACATTGTGAGAAAAATAATGTTTTAGGTTCTTTTATATAGGGGATGGACGTGGCAGTTATGTCACTGAACCGTCACATCCTTTCAACAAAAGGGCGCCAACTTTCCCTCTAAAAGTTACTGCGGTAACTTTTTGGCTGTAAAAGTCAGCGGTAAATTCGGATGGTAAACAATGGGCAGTAAACTTGTTTGATGGTAAGTTTGAAGCGGTAAATTTAAAATGAACCGAATTAAAATGAACCGAATTTAATCTAAACCGAATTAAAAATGAACCGGAAAATGATGAACCGAAAAGGAATTCATGCACATTCATTTAAATTAAACGGTTTCTTTTAAGAGAAATGCAAACAAAGTCCGGTTAGATAAAACAACCGGTCGTACATCAAAATGACCGGTTGTACATTAAAATTGGCTAAATAGTCCTAAGGCCTGGATTGTATTTTCTGGATCCATCTTTCCATCGATTATTCGGTCAGAATGTTGGCCGGACTAACCGGGGTTCCCGGTCCAACGTCTTGAAGGATAGAACGAATGTACCAGCTAATATGAGGCGCATAGTCGATTCTTCTTCTAGGGGATTGGATCAACTTCTTCAAGTTATTGAAGATAAGAGAAGCCCAGTTGATGGGCATGTTGTAGGCTATTGCAACCATCATTTCGTAAACCTGTCGAGTGTAGTACTGATTTGTCACATGTCCCAAGATAGATCGTTGAATGATGTCGTGGAAGATTTCAAAATAAGGGGCAAGGTCGGATTTGAGACCGTGACAGTTGACCGGATTGGAAGTGTTGGAGAAGAAGTAAGAAAACTCCTCATGTGTAGGTATGGAAAGAGATGGAAAATCCGAAAATCCTTCGGATGGCAAATCGAAGAATTCAGCAAATGATTCTTCAGAGATCAGGAAGGGCGTGTATTGCAGGAAAACGATAATTTTTCCATCTTCCCTTACAGCGGCTTGATCGAAAAATTATGTTACTTCTGAATCCAGAATGGAGTCGGATCCTTCTAAGAACTTCCGCAGACCGGAATCGACAAGTGGTTCAAAGATGATTCCACTTGTTCTAGAGGTTAAAGTAGACTCGAAATCAATGATTAGTGATGATCGAAGGTGTGAGTTCATCTTGATAGTTTTTAGAGAAAGAAGTTTTTATGTCTAGAGAGAGACCAAAAATATTGTGTTTTTTGTTTGTGATGAAGGATTCCTTAAATAGGTGAATGATTTTGAAAACATTTAATGTCTTCATTTATTGAAGGGATTTTTTCGTTATGAGATATCTTGTCAATAGTCCCAAAGTGAATGTTTTTTGAAATTTGGACAAAATGTTCCCTTTCCAGAGAGATGTCTTGGAAAGATGTAACATAAACTATCCCATATTGACCGGTCAAGATTCTTTGAAAATCATTTAAGTGTAGACTTTGTTTGAAATGATAACTTTTTATTTTTGAAGTATTCGGTTTAAACTGAGAAGCGGTAGCTTCTCCCTGAGAGTATGCCTGGTTAGAAATTAAGCATTTGATAATTAAACCGAAATTTTAAGAATGGATTTCATTAAAACTGAAAACCTTCATAACCGAAAAACCAACAAAATAATCGATTATGGATTTGAAATACATATTTTAGAACAGATGAGTCCTAGAGCTAATAGTGGGATGGACCAATAGTCGGGGTTTTCTAGCTTTTTCTTTGTCCAACTAGTGAAGGCGTTCTTGGATCCTATCCTTTGTTAGTAGCTGGTTCGGGTAGAGGGTGGCACTTGGGTCGTGATAGATGTTGGTGTCAAAGAACATACCGCATAGCTGGGGAGCATATCCGGTTTGTCCTTTGTTGGAGATGATCATCTCATTCAGATTGTTAAATATGATCCGGGACCAGTTCACCGAAGTGTCTTCGGTGATGGAAACCATCATTTCAAAGATTTTATGGGTGTATTGTTGAGTGTTTATCTTGGCAAGAACATTCTTGCTCAGGATTTCACTCAGAATTTGGAACTCGTTTTGAAAAGAGCTCTTGGGTCCCCCAAGTGTTGATCGGAGTCCTAGAAGCCGAAAAGTGATGGCGCATCTCATTGATGACCATTGGAGGGAAGGTGAGATCAGTGAAACCTTCAGTGGGTAAACCGCAGCTTAATGCAAGATTTATCTCACTAAAAATAAAGGTTTGTCCGTGGACTTCAGCAAAGATAATATCCTCCTGAATAACCTTGGCGGTGCTAAAGAATTCATTGACTACCTTATAGTCAATAACGTACCGGTCCTTCAAGAATTTTCGTAGACCGAATCTTTCAAGAGATCGAAATAGACATTGAATTTCAACGTCTACAGATTGAGAAATTGATTCAAAGTCGACGAGAAGAACTTTGTTTGCAAGAAAGCAAGGCATTTTGATTGATGATTTTCTTAAGTATGATTAAGAGTAAGTTTTGAAGTGAGACAAGATGTGGTATTTTCTTAAGGATAATATCCTCCTGAATAACCTTGGCGGTGCTGAAGAATTCATTGACTACCTTATAGTCAATAACGTACCAGTCCTTCAAGAATTTTCGTAGACCGAATCTTTCAAGAGATCGAAATAGACATTTAACTTCAACGTCTACAGATTGAGAAATTGATTCAAAGTCGACGAGAAGAACTTTGTTTGCAAGAAAGCAAGGCATTTTGATTGATGATTTTCTTAAGTATGATTGAGAGTAAGTTTTGAAGTGAGACAAGATGTGGTATTTAAACGGCCAGGGATCGATTAGCATATCTAGTGATTTTATACTCAAAGTTAGGTATACTTGTTATTTCCAAGATAAGTAATGATGAGAATCATATATTTTGTTATATTTTCAAAACATATTGTTTAGGTGGAGTGTTGGTCTTTCATTTAATAGTGATAGATACGTGTCTTCACATTGTTTGAGATTTAGACTCTTTTTCTTTTTCACGGGATCATTTTCAAGCATGCATGACAAACAATGTCCAGCTGTCCCATGTTGACCGGAAAATAAACTAACCGAAATTAAGATGTACATAATCGGTTGGTTTTTCATGAACGGTTTTTCGAGATAGATTATTTTATTCTAAATAAGTACTGCTAGTTAGGTAGTAGTTATTCAGTTTAGAAAATAATTCCATCTATTTTATCCGAATCACTTGAACCGCTTGATTTGTGTACAGATAATTTGGTAAGTTGATTTAAGCCAGTCTCAACTGGAGACATCTGTCCGGTTTAATATATTTGACTTTTATCCCATTGATTTTTCATGCTCATAATGGATAAAGTTCTGACCGGTTTTTAAATGGAATACAGACTTTTGAAAAATATCCGATCGGTTTTCAAGAAGTTCCAAGAACATAATTTGAGAAGCGTGAGCTTCTCCCTAAGACCATGCCCCGGTTTTTCATGAGAAGAATGTTTTTGAAAAACATGCAGAAGCATTTAAGGCATAAGTTGACTGCTATCAACAAGTCCTAGAATGTTTCTAAAGAAAGAAAATTTAGCTTTGGGTAGTGGCTTTGTGAAGATATCGGCTACTTGATGATCGGTCAAGACGAATTCCAACCAGATGTGTTTCTACTACACAAGCTCCCAGATGAAATGATGTCTGATGTCGATATATTTTGTTCTTGAGTTCAACACTGGATTGTATGTAATAGCTATCACGCTGGTGTTGTCACAAAAGATCGGAGATTCCTCAGCAGTTATTCTGAAATCTTTCAGTTGCTATTGGATCTAGAGGAGTTGAGCACAACAGCTTCTGGTCGCAAGATACTCCGCCTCTGCAGTTGAAGTAACAACCGAAGTCTGTTTCTTGCTGTACCAGGAAACAAGTCGGTCACCCAGGAACTGGCATGTACCGCTAGTACTCTTTCGGTCTATTTTACAGTCTGCGTAGTCAGCATCAGAATAGCTAGTTAGGTTGAAACTAGAATCCTTTAGATACCACAGTCCTACATCTTGAGTGCCCTTTAAGTATTTTAAGATTCTTTTGGCGTATAATGTGATTGTTTAGGATTATCTTGGAATCTTCTACATACTCCGACCGCAAACAAGATGTCCGGTTGACTGGCTGTTAAATACAGTAGTGAACCAATAATTTCTCGGTAAGCCGTAATGTCTACTCCTTCACCGTCCTCATCTTTATCTAACTTAATAGATGAACTCATAGGAGTGGCGGTTGTAGAGCAGTTGTCCATTCCGAACTTCTTTAGCAATTCGGCTGTATATTTGGATTGATTGATCATTGTTCCTCCCTCGATCTGCCTAATATAGAAACCTAGAAAGAAACTCAACTCCCTCATCATACTCATTTCAAATTTATCGGTCATTATTTTTTAAAACTTGTCACATAGCTTAGAATCGGTTGAACCGAAAATTATGTCGTCCACGTAAATTTGAACAAGTAAGATATGTCCCTTTTTCTCAAATTTAAACAAGGTTTTATCTATTGAACCTATGGTGAAATCATGATTGAACATGAATTTTGTTAAAGTATCATACCATGCTCTATGAGCTTGTTTTAAACCGTAAAGGGCTTTGTCCAACCGATACACATGGCTAATTAATTTTGGATTTTTAAAGCCTGGAGTTTGTTCAACGTAAACCTCTTCATTTAACTCACCATTTAAAAATGCACTTTTAACATCCATTTGAAAAACTTTGAAGTTTTTGAAAGCTGCAAAGGCAAGAAAAATTCTAATGGCTTCAAGTCTGGCCACAGGAGCAAATGATTCTTCAAAATCAATGTTTTCTTCCTGTTTGTATCCTTGGGCCACTAAGCTGTCATTGTTCCTCGTAACCAAACCGTTTTCATTGAGTTTATTTCTGAACACCCATCTTGTTCCTATAACTGATTGATGTTTCGGTTTTGAAACTAGATGTCAGACTTTATTCCTCTTAAACTGATTCAGTTCCTCTTGCATTGCTAAGATCCAGTCGGGATCTAACAATGCTTCATCCACCTTTTTCAGCTCAATTTGTGATATGAAAGCCGAATTTTCATATTCTTCCAAGAGTTGATGCCTAGTTCGGGTGGGTGATGAAGGTTACCTATTATAAGCTCAGGAGGATGATCTTTATTCCTTTTAAGGTTCGGTCCGGTAATATCTCCCAAGTGACCGGTTATCTGATCAAGGTTAGATATATCGGTAGGCTGAACAGAGTCAAGTCGACCAATTTTCTTAGTGGACACTGAGGTGTCAACTTCTTACTATGAAACATCTTGATCCGGCTGCGTTTCAGCATTAACCGTTTGGTCATAGACAAACCTTCTAAGAACCAGAACCAGAACCTCATCTTCATCATCAGATTGAATATTCAAATTTTCCAACTGATTATGTAGATCAAAGGGTGATGCGGTATTACTTTCAACCGATTCATCAAAAAGAACATGCAAAGATTCTTCAACAGTTAAAGTCCTAGTATTATATACTCTATATTCCTTACTAAATGCCGAATAACCCAACATTATACCTACATCGAATTTAGCATCAAAAGCGGTCAAATAATGTTTGTCGTTGATGTCAATGTAACATTTACAGCCAAAGATCCTAAGATGCCGTATGTTAGGAATTCTGTCATAGTATACTTCAAACGGTATTTTATTTAACCGTTTATTGATCATAGATCGGTTTTATATATGACATGCAGTTTTGATATTCTCAGCCCAAAACTTTTGAGCAATACCCGAATTGGCTATCATGGACCTTGTGGCTTCCTTGAGAGTTCGGTTTCTTCTCTCGGCCAGTCCGTTTTGTTGAGGAGTTCTTACACTAGACAACTCGTGCCTAATACCGGAATCCTTAAGAAATGCAGTTAATGTACTATTTATAAATTCGGTTCCTCTATCACTTCTAATCTTATTTATTCGTATTGATTTCTCATTTTGTAATCTTCTAAGCAGTTTAATCAAGTTTGGAGTAGCTTTATTTTTAGAAACCAAAAATATCACCCAAGTGAATCTAGAGTAATCATCAATGACAACCATAGTATAATGCATACCGCCTAGGCTTGTGACCATAACCGGTCCAAATAAATCCATGTGAAGCAATTCTAAGCATCGATTTGATTGATAATCCCCTTTATTTTTAAAAGTTGTCTTTATTTGTTTCCCTATTTGACATGCAGAATATACTTTATCTTTTGCAAATTTCATGTTAGGCATCCCTTGAACCAACTCTCTGGTACAAATAACATTAATATTTTTGAAATTCAAGTGGTTTAATCGTTTATGCCAAAGCCAGTTTAAATCATTTTTGGCTATCATGCAAACCGGGTTTTCAGTTTTAGTTTTCGAGTCCACTTTGTAAATGTTTCCTAAACTATTTCCGGTTAATAAAACACTGCCCTGAGAATCTTTAACTAAACATGCATGTTTGTGAAATTCAACTGTATATCTTACATCGCACATTTGACTAATACTTAGTAAGTTAAAATGCAAGTTTTCAACGAGAAGTACATTACTTATAGTTAGGTTGTCATGGACAATCTTACCCTTGCCCACGTCTCTACCTTTAGAGTTATCACCGAAAGTGATCATTGCACCGGCTTCCTGAATAATATCAGTTAACAATGTGTTGTTTCCGGTCATGTGTCTGGAGCAACCGCTATTTAGATACCATTCTGAATTTCCTAACTGCTTGTTCTTCTTAATCTGCAAAAAATAAATATTTACACATATTTGGTACCCACATTTACTTTGGTCCGTGGTTGATTAGTCCCTTGGGAATCCAAACTTGAATTAATCGGATGACTTTCCCAGTAGTAGTTTTAATGATTTCATTGTTACCTGGCTTAACATTTCTCTATATGCCAGTAAGTATCTCATTGTGTCGTGGTGGTGAATGTTCTACACTCCGACCTGTAGTGACCTAAAGCATTACAATTATAACATCTAACGTTAGATTTATCACCGTAGTTGTAGTTGTTTGATGGTTAACTCTTCTTTTGAATTTTCCAAATTTTCTCGCAAGCATAGTCATCGTATCCTCGGTAAACTTTTCAGCGGTTCGAACTGGTGCTGGAACGGTTGGCTCCAAGAATGTCACCAAAGCTTTGGTTGCGGTTGACGTTGAGGCTTCATCTTCGATCCGAGATCTCATCTCGAACTCCTATGCCTTCAAGTCTTCAAAAACATCGTGCAGTTTCATTTGCCCAAGGCAGTTAGATTCTAACATCACCATGGTTTTTATGTCCCAAGCACTAGGAAAAGATCTTAATGCTTTGACAATAGTTTCCTTGTTGTCATATTTCTTTCCAAGTGTAGACAACTCATTCACCACATTTGTGAACTGATCACTAAGCTCCTTCATAGTTTCTTCCGGCTTTATTTTGATATTCTCAAACTTCTGAGTTGCCACCAGTATTTTGTTCTCTTTTGTTCTTTCGTTTCCCTCATGAAGTTGAATCACCGTTTCTCAGGCTTCCTTTGTAAACGTGTAATCTCTGACCTTCCCGAAGGTATTTCTATCTAGAGATTTGAAGATATGCCTCATGCAATGGTTGTATAGGTTGTTTCTTCTCCTATCTTCAGTTGTCCATTCACTTTTATCTTTCTCGATCTTTATTGGACCTTCTTTTAAGGATGGACATCATATCATCATCCATGGTAATCAGATGTAGATACATCTGAACCTTCCAGTCGACAAACGCCTCACTTTATAGCATAGGGGGCTTCTCATTGTGAGTCATGTTTGTCATCTTTGTGTTACTTGAGTGTTGAGACTGGCTACTCTGATACCACTTGTTAGGATCGGGATCGCCGATAGGGGACCGGGGTCCGGCTAAAGGAGATAGCTTAAACACACACAACGGTTGGCACTAATCCGGTTAAGAATTAACATTGTTCTTAGTTTTGCTTAGTAAAGAGGTTATGCTTAGTTTTATCCCACAACAATTAGGTGGGCATCCATTGAATATTTTAAGTGGAATTTAAGTGGAACTAATGATATGTGGGCATCAGAGATTTTGTTTGTGCTTAAGAATGATATGTTTAAGAATTTGACAAAAAGAAGGAGATTGAAAATCTTTTGAACCCTAATCCCAATAATGTATTTGATTAATTAGTTTCGATTGGTAGGCTTATTATTGACTTTCACGAAGAATGAGTTTCACATAGAGGAAAGAAAGTGAGATACTAGTTTACATGTAAAAAAATATTTTAAATAAATAAAATAAAATGTGAAATAATTTAACAAATTCCTATATAAATTATCGTGTTAGTGCAAAGTATTAAATATAAACTATAATTTTTCAAACGATAAAAAACTAGGAAATGCATAAATTTGACAAAAATTTTCAACAAAAGTCTTAAATTTGTCATTTATTCAAAACACTAAGTACTTAGTATTAAGTGATGACATCTTTATTGTTTTAATTAAACGTTATAATTTGGGATAAATGACATATTTAGGAGTGTAGTTGACGAGTTTTGTAGAATATAGAACTCTCCTAATATTTTTCCGTTTAAAGAGCTCTCTTTTACCTTATTTGGTTATATTTAGGACTCACACTTAATCCGTTAACTTATTTAACGTTATTGACACTAGTTATTTATTTATTATATTTTTTTAACATTAATAACAAAACCTAAATTTATTTATTTATTTATATTAAAAAATAACAACTTAGTTCGATAGACTCGATTTATTTGAGGATGTTAGTTCCAGTCATGGTGGAAATGAAAATCGATTGAAAAGCCCGGACTAGACTAGGTCATTGTTGGATTAAGAATAATAAATAAATAAATAAATATAGGTTTTGTTTGTTACATGTTTAAAAAAATATATTAAATAAATAACATGTGTTAATAACGTTAAATTCGTTAACATAATGAATGGGAGTCCTAAATATAACCAAATAATGTAAAGATAATACTTTAAACGACACAAAATTATGAGAGTTCTAAATTTGATAAAACTCTACCACTATAATTTTATTCTGTTTTTTTTATAAATTTTTTTTAGTCACATCACTATTTTTATAACCATTTTATAAACTAAATACATTTCTATATCTTTATAAAATTTAAGTTCTAAAAAAAAAAACTTGATAGTTAATTTAATAAATTAAAAACTCAAACAGTCTACCTTTTTCTTCAAACAAATTATTTATTGAACAACCCAAAAAAGTAATATGAAACAAGCCCTTAAACAATCCTCTTTTCTGCAAGACTAGAAGTCTTAATCCCTTGTAAAGGATATTAAAAGATGTATTACAATACAATACAACAACCAAATTTATTTTTGAATAAACCTAAAAAAAATGGAACATTTTTTTACCACAAATCTTTGTAAAGAAATTATCCTTTTACATAATTTTCAAAATATACCAAGGAACTTACACAACATTGACAATTGTTGTTTCACATATACTATACTATACTTACTACAAGAAACTAAAATGATCCTTCAACTTAGAATATTACACATCCCTAAAACAACTTGACAGTTACAACTATTTATCAATGTGACAAAAGCACTAATAAAATGCCCTAGTTTTTACTTTGTTGTCTATTCTTCCGCCGCTCGGAAGAACTGCATCAGCTTCAAAGATGAAATAGAATCCTGAACACATCGAAAATAACACCAAATTATGAATACCACAAATTCAAATTCCTCAATAGCTCATGAAAAACATTAATTATTATTATGACCTGCACTTTTAAGTCACATTCATCAAGGAAATTAAATCCCGTCGAGCAATTCTTCAATTCTTCGGGATTCTTCATCCAATCCCTGTGTGCATTGCTCACTTTGATTTTCTGTTTAAACACCTGTCACACAAACAAACGCTTAACTTATAAGAAGAAGAAAAACCTGAATACAAAGAATCTGGATATAGAATTGTGTCGTAATGAAATTATATTTGGAAACTAAACTTAGTATAAACTGATATAAATAGATCCAAATCTGCATACTGAAACATAATTACATGCGTTTACTGCCATGAACTAAGAAATTATTGTTTAAGTTTCATATGGCTAGACATGCAAATGCAACGACTATATACTTAGCTTATGCTTGTTTGATTCAGCTCAGGGCTAGTATCATTAAGTATCGGCTAAACACTCACACGTCTAAGTGTATTCGATACACTTAATCACTCCAGATTATCCAACTTATTCGCAAAACGCTCAGGTATGTTTGATTCTATTTATCCTCTGTATCTTATTCGTTAAAACTACTTTGGCAGCTTATTACACAATCGCGGCTTATTTGTGTTCATAAGCTTAATCAAACTATCCCTTATTCTCCGTGAATAAGTTGTTCCAGTAGCTTGAGCGAAAAAAAAAACTATGCGCCTAATGATTTTTTTCTCTCTATGTATACCTCCAAAGTGATTAGCGAATAAGTTATCACATCTTTGGAAAAAATCCAGTTAGAAAACTACCAGATGTACTTGAATGATTAGAAAATAAGCTAAATCAAATTAACCCCTTGTGGGTAACTGATCAAATTTTCTATCATAGTCAAATTCTATTGTCACAAACAGTTTGACAAACCTCAGAAAGATCAATAGATGGTTTTTGCAGGTCTTCTCCAACAATAGCAATGCCTGTACCCTGGCACTCAGGACAGTAGACAGATTGCTGTCTTCGCCCGGGTTCTTGTACTGCTTCTTTTCCTTTAGCTGCCAAGTTCCTTTTAGATCTCCTTCTTACCTTCGGGGGAATAACTGCCTGAATTGTGTGTTTCGTTGACTCGAACAGCAATATCCAATGTATGAGGCAAGATATATGAAACAGATGAAACGCCTGCAAATAAAACAATATTTCATAATAAGCTAAATCAAACAGACGCAGGGCATGTTAATTTGTAATATTCGTAACAAGATTCTAATTTCTAGAACCTACCCCGTTTAAATTTCTGCTACAGCAAAGAAGTCTTCCGGTTTGCATGTTGAGAATCGTTCCAACATCTTTACCCGGAAGCAACTTTTGTTGACAGATACCACACATTCGATTTTCAGCTACTATTCGTTGCTTTCGTCTCAATTCTTTCCTGAGTGCTTTGCTCGAAACTAGGTTTGAATGAAGAATCGGGTCGTCAAGTCCAGCTAATAGCATCGTTGAGCTGGAACCATTTGAAGAATAGATTAAGCCTTCTGAATCAGAAATAGACTTCTTCTTTCTTTTCTTTCCACCGTTCTCATTTCCTTCATGGATGGCTTGAGAATTAGGAGGAAGCAAGTATTTGACATCATCTAGCAATCCTTTTACACCCAAAATGTAATAGTAAGAAAACGTTACAATAGAGAAGTCATGTAATGGAACCGCTAGGATATCTTCGTCGGATAGATTCTTTTTCCCAAGCCATTCACACCATAACCTAAGAACTCCTTTCGAACCGTCATCTTTCTCATAGAATCTTCCGCCAATTTGACCAATGCCTATCGATGTCACTTCTAAATCAGAAATTTCTTCCTTCAGCAATACTCCAGGGATCACCAGACCTTTGGCACGCACATTGTTCTTGCTTGAATTCTTGCGAATCAAATTTTCATCGTAACAAACAAGAGAGAGACCGTTTTCCTCTCCAACGTTATCATCTGAAAGCAATCTGGTCTCTTTAGCAGTCACTGCTGTTAACTTTTCATGGAAGAAAAGCACACCATCGTTAAATGGCCATGGATTTGGTTTCAGGAGAGTGAGTTTAGCACCGCGAAGGCGTTGATTGTGGAGATTTCCTTTCAGATGATCATACAGAACAGTATCGCTATAACATGGAGCTAGACACAGAGTGCAGAAGAATACAAAACTCTTTCCATCTTCCCTAAGTTCTACATATTTATGCCCTTGCAACCTCACACTATCGAGAGTTCTTCTTGCCAAGATTTCTTTTAAATTAGAAGCATTATTCTTTGGAAACCCTAATTCTTTCTTTTCAGCCATTCAATTTTTCAAACCCTAATACTCTTGAACACAGCCAGTTTAAGCCATCATCAGCAACCCAGATTCAAGAACAGCGAGAATACAGTTAGGAATGAGGCATTGATTAGATCCGGTCAGGTCAGGACAGAATTGAAATCTTGGAAAGTTGAGTATGTATGTATGTATGTCCAATTTGAGAAAACCCAGCATATAAAATAAAGATAAAAATCTAACAAGACCTGAACTTACAACTACTCCGTTGATTACTCTTTATGGAGTCTTTTGGAAACCGTCGAGCTATTTGATCGACTGCGAGAACTACGTGATGACGAACGCTGGAAAGAAACGAATGTGAAATATACTGTTCAATATATTTCATCTCCATTCCTTCAAGAGCCCGTTGGATTGAAGAAGGAGAACAGAAGCCCGATTGAAATCAACAAGATGATGATGATGATCGGATTCAGCCTTCAGACAGATCGATAATCAAAATTGAAACCAAAAAAACACGCTTTCTTCAAGGGTTTTCGAATTAGTTATGATTATCATCAATTCATCATCATCATCATAAAAAACAAGCGGATGATGTTGGAAGTTTTCCAATACGGTAGGGACTACGTTTAAGAATGTGTTCTTCAGATTTATGACCTTTAGATGAGATACCTAATGTTGATTATTAGCCTTGATTGGTGTTCCTATTTTGTCCTTTTCCTCACATGATTATTTAAGAAGGTAGTTGGAATTACATTTATTAAATGTACTTCATTAATTTTATCATTTTGTATTAATTAAACAAATATCTATATTATTATATATCATAATAAATGAAAAAAGAGTTAATAATTTAAAATTATTATTTTATTAAGATAATAATATTGTTTCCTAAATTTTATATCAATTTTCAAATTAATTTTTAAAATATATAATACCTAATTTTAAATATATTTCTCACTAAATTTATAAATGAATATAATTACTTAAATATAATTTATGCTATTTTTTAATTATAACTTTTATTTTAATAATTTATTTTGTTTAATTTAATATAAAAAAACATTTATTTTTTTACTTATGTTTTAGAATAGTAATGTAATTCCAATTAACTAATAAAAAACAATAAAATGTTTTCTTAAAATATAATAATTAGTTTACTTTTTATTTTATTATATAACTTAGTTTTTATAGTAATTGATACAGGGGAATTTGTATTATATATCTTAATTTTTATACATATTTTATATTTTATAGTTTATCGAAAGTTCGA
Source organism: Impatiens glandulifera (assembly GCF_907164915.1). Lineage (NCBI taxonomy): Eukaryota > Viridiplantae > Streptophyta > Magnoliopsida > Ericales > Balsaminaceae > Impatiens > Impatiens glandulifera. Next base: position 19,732,756 of record NC_061868.1, read on the forward strand.
TATAAGAAAATTCATATATTTCATTTATCTTAATTTCGGTATACATTAATCGGTATACCTTAATTTCAGTATGGTATCAATGTATAACATTTGATTCCTAAAAAATATATTAACTTAAACAAAACAAAAAAAAAACTAATTTAATATAGTTATTACATAAATTTTTTATAAAACTAAAAATTAAAAATATTTATCATAAAAAACTAATTTAATATGGTTCCTCATATTTTTTTTTTTAAGAAAAAACTTATTTAGACGTATATATTTGTACAACTAACTCACTCAAACATATTAACTAATAAAATTATCAAAAATTTTGATACAAACATTTAGCATTTATTAGAAATAGAATTATTTTTTATTTTTTAATTTATATATTTATTAATTAATTATTAATATATTTTATTTCTCCTTCTTTTTCATTAATTAAACCATTTAAATTTATCTTATTTCTTAATTTTTTATTATTTTTATATTAATTTCTCTTTCTTTATTTTATCTCTTTTTTTATCCGTTTTCTATTAGTCCTCAAATTCTTAATTTTGAAAAAAATTTAGAAACTTATGAATTTTGTTCTACTGTAATATTTTTGTGAAAAGTTTCTTTTTTTTCTTTCTTATTTAATTTATGAACAAAAATAAAATTGATAATTTTTTATTTAATTTTTTATTCATGACTTATAATAGTAGGAAAGAATATTGTTTTGTCTAATATTTGATTATTACTCTTTAGTTAGATAATAATTAGATAATAAGTTATTAATATTACTCAATTCTTGATTATTAATTTGTTTATTTTTATGTTGAAGGATTATTGTTGTTGATAAGATAAGTCACCATTATATTAAATTATTTTTTATCAAACAATTTTAAAATAATTAATAATAAATGTTAATATAAGAAAAAAGACATAAAAAAAAATATAAAGTTAAAATAATTAGTGATGAATGTTTATATTTATATAGAGTAATGATATATACAGCACCCTTAAGCATCTTCCCATATCACCTACCTAATTTGAAAAGGAAAAAGAAATAAAAAATATTTTTCTCTCTCTTATATTTTTTTAAAGATATATTTTCTCTTTCTTTCCAAATGAGTACCCTTAATCACCTTCCCATATCACCTATCTCATTTGAAAAAGAAATAGAAAATATTTTTCTCTCTCTTATATTTTTTTTAAGATATATTTTCAAATGAGGTAGGTGTTGTGGTGTTGTATAAGGTGATCATTACTCATTTATATATATATAATAATCAATAATATATACTCATATAAATAATAAGAAATTATTAAAAAAATTGATTAATTAATATTTAATAAAAAATAAATAAAATATATTAATATTAATTAATAAATATATATATATATATATAATAAAAATTAACTTGATTTACTAATATAGGCTACATAAACATATTTTTTTATAGTACATAATTTTTTATTATTTCATACGATTTAAGTGAGTTAATTGTCACACGATAAAATTCGACTCGTGTGGCACTAAGTTAGATCGACTTAAATTCTATCTAGTAAGTCTTTTTAGACAATGCAAGAAGTACTTAAAAAGAGAAAGAGCTTAAGAATAATAATTGTATTAATATAATACTTGATGTTTACAAATTATACCTTTGAGGTATTTATAGAGCTAATTACAACTACTACATTTATGATACCCTCAACTACCATATTAATGATATAATGTTCAACTACCACATTAATGATATTCTCTCAACTACCTCGTTAATGAGCCTACTTCCCAACTACTACATTAATTACTCTAGGGCATGCATTCTCCAATGTTTCTAGAATATTTTTTTAATGGCTTAGACGATTAGGTCTCCCTTGGGCTAGAAAGATTAACGCACTATGAGGCCAAGACTTTAATGAACCTCTACATTCCCTTGAATGGACCGTGACACCAATTGGCTGTAACATTCTCCCCCACCTAAGTCATGGTCGTAGGCTCGACCTTGGACTGATACCCTTCAATCTTTTGTCTGAATTGCCCTAAGTGATCATTTCTTTCCCGACTATTCTCGATATCGGATAGACTTTCCCCATATGCCGCTTGTTTTTAAACGATCTCTCGTATCTGCGCACAAGCCCCTTGAGCTCAATTGTAGAGACTTACATTGTTGCGGGAGTAAAATCCTCATTCCTCGCCCCCTCCTTAAACCCGACTGCATTCCTCTTCAGATCTGTCTATTTCTTCATCTTCTTGGTGTCTTCGTCCAAAGATGCCCGAGCAAGATATGCTTCCTCTCCTAAGGATTTAGCGAGAGTGGAGGTGGAGTGACTTTGACCAACATAACCTATGGCCAAACTTTATGGAGTTGTTGGTTGTGTGGTGTCTTTAGCCATGAGCCCCTCGAAGGCCTCCACACACGTTATATGGACTTCCTCATGTACTTCCTCTTTTCCCTTGGACCCGTCCTCATCATCCATCCTAACAAGAATGGTAAATGTATCTTCCCACATTTGTGACCTCGGTTGAACCGCATTGCCGAGAGCTTAACCATTCCCTTTGATAATGTTCTTGTTGGTATCACACTAGTCTTCCCATAATCCAAAATGATTAAGAAATCAGAATAAGGCATTATACAAGCATATACCTAATCGAACCTCTATAGTCCCAACACTACATCGTAGTCATTCATAGGATTAGGGACTAACGTAAACAAGACCGTTCCCTTCCAGTCCCCGATCCTAGTGTGCACTTTCTTAGTCTTCTCGCTCACTAACTTGGTTGTTGTATTCACGGACTTTACCATCCCTCTCGTTGGGTAGATGCGAAGACCCAACGCCTTAGTCACTCCTCCACACATGAAATTGTGAGTAGCTCCAGTATCCACTAGTACTTTGATGTACCTTTCCTCGATCAAGGCATTCCACGAGCATCGAGCCCCTTTTTGTTCCCTTGATTGGTTCTGCAACACTAGCCTTCACAACATTGAGAAGTCTTAAGGACCCTATTTGACTCCATTTTTTCTCGAACTGCTGCAACCTTTTAACCTTTGAACGGGCACATGAACTTTATGTGGTTGGTGGAACCACAAATGTGACAAGTCATTGGCTTACCTGATTCGTTAGTTTGCCTTCTCGAATTGTTGTTTAACTTCCACTTCTTAGATGGGCGGTATCCCCCACCTTTCTCCTTATCATTTGGGAGGTCTCCCCCACCCTCCTCCTCGTCATCTCTGATGAACTTCGGCCTGTCCACAGACACCTTGAGCTCGATCAACCTCTCAACAACCCTAATTACCTCGTAGACGTTCTGAACCTTGGCTCTTTGGAGTTCTAAATGTACCCAAGTAGGTCGTTAACAAACACAGACAAAGCCTCATGTTCCGTTAGACTATGTAACTCGAGCATCAATTTTTGGAACTCCTTCACATACTCATTGATGGTCCTGTTGTGCACAAGTTGACTTAGCCGCTTCCGTGCCTCAAAATCGGCGTTCTTTAGGAAGAATTTGTGCTTGAACCCAGTTTTAAAGTCTTCCCATGTTTCCATCCTCAATGTACCTCGTTCAATGTCTGCTTCACGCCTTCTCCACCACAATAATGCCATCTCTATCAGGAAGAAAGAGACCGTCTACAACTTGGTGCGATCATTAAGTATGTTTGATGCCGAAAATATCGTACCATGTTCCAAAGGAAGTCCTCAACTTCTCTTGCATTCCTCGAGCATTTGAACAAAGTTGGCTTAGGAACATCCATTCGATGAGGTGTTGCACCTCGAAGTTCCCCTCAATTCCACCCAATTCGACCTTCCATCGCATCGAGCCTCCCCATCATTTTCCTTAGGAAAGCGTTGATCATCGCATGAGTTTCTCCTCGGATTGTCTCGAGTACTCCCTACTGGATATCATTAACCTCTCCTTGAATCAATCCCATTACTTCGTCACAAATGCTACAATTCAAATTGTTAATGATCCCCATGACCTAATTCACCAACTTTTCACTTATCTCATCCAACACCATCACTATATCGGTCATCGCGCTAAACACTTCGAGAGCTTCTTGGTGTTCTCTCATGACTTTTTTAAGTCGGGTCACCCACGTTTCCATGACAGCACATCTCTCGACGGACTTATCCCTTTTGGATCCATTGTCCTTATGTTTGTCGGTCGAAATCTTAGTGATGGTAACAACACTTAAATCCATCTCTTACAGTTTTAATGCGGAAACACAACCTTGTTCTGATACCACTTGTCACAGGATGATATTCGACCCGTGTTGCACTAAGCTAGATCGACTCAGATTCTAGCTAGTAAACATTTTTAGACAATGCAAGAATAATTTAAAGAGAGAAAGAGTTTGAGAATAAGAATTGTATTGATAAAATACTTGGTGTTTACAAAGTAATACCTTTGATGTATTATTTATAGGGCTAATTACAACTACTACATTTATTATACTAACCAACTATCATATTAATGATATAATGGACAAGTACCACATTAATGATATTCTCTCAGTTGCCTCATTAATGAGCTTACTATACAACTACTACATTAATTATTCCAGGACATGCCTTCTCCAATGCTTAGAGAATACTCTTTCTAGTGGGCTTACTTAGACGATTGTGCCACCCTTGGGTTAGAATGATTAGTGCACTATGAGGCCAAAATTTTAATGAACCTCGACATTCCCTTGAATGGACCGTGACACCAATGGGCCATAACATAATTGTACAAATACATACGTCTAAGTGAATTATTATTTTTTAAAATTTAACCATCTTAAAAATTATTAAATATTAAAAATTAAATTAAATTATAATGATGGAAGTTAACAAAAAATAAACATAAATAAAAAAAATTAAGTTAGACTCTATTAAATTTATTTAATAAAAACACTTTAGAGTAAAATAAAATTAATTTTATACATAGAGATGGCATATTGAATAATATTAAAATTGACATTTAAAAAATTTTAAAAATATTTAAAAACAGATGGAATAAAACAAAGAATTTAAATAAAAATATAATTTTGAATTCTCAACCCTATTTATTTAAAAATAATTTATGGAGGATATAAGATATTATCTTTCAAGTTTTGGGGTTTTTTCTTGCCCCTCTAATTAAAGCTAAATAGTATTTTAATAATAAAATTTTAGTTTAATTTTAATAATTAGTTTTAATTTAATTTTACTTATTTATAAACATAGAATTAAAATTTAAATGAGTAAACAAACTTGCCCAAATATGTGAGAGCTTCTGGTTCATAATTCTCAGGGGACATTGGGAAGGGCAGCTGGACTCGCTCTTCGTTTAAGTAATGTTGTTGTTATTGTTGGAATTAAGCTAATTCCATTAATGAATGGAAATAAGATTGTAAATAAATAAAATCAAATAAAATTCACACAAATTCAAACGTGAATTAACGGTGAATTTAATCCAAATTATAATTAAATATTAATTGTTCAATTAATATTTAATGCCTAATTAGAAAATTAAAGCATAATGTTAGGATAAACATTTAGCTTTAATTGGCCTATGGGCTAACGTATGGACTCTTCAATCAGCTAGCATTAGCATTGAATGTCTAACATTGCATTTCTGCAAATCAACGTATAGGCTGATGTTAATTAATTATGGATTAATTAACAAATGAATGAGCAATATTTATTGCTAATAAACGTTTAGATGGTTTTATTTACAGGTTTAATTCTCAGCAACATATACCCATTTATTATTCATTTTACAGAACTTCATCCTTCATCTTTCTCACTCTAGAATTCCAAAAGCCTTCTTCTTGTTTTGTGAGTGTTCTTCGAGTTCTTCGCTCGATATTTTCCGTTGAAACCCGGTGATAGTTCAGGTACTTTATCAAGCTCGTTGTGTAGTGATTCCGGTGCTGAATCACTACTAGATTTGTTGTACCCTGGGAGACAGCCATCTGTGACAAGCTCTAGCACACGGGGAGACGGTGGAACTGTTTTAAGGGAAATGTGTTTAACACATGCCTCGAATCAACCATCAAATACGGTGATATTGTTCTTCGTATATCTTATTTTATCTTTATTTATTTGTAACATCGTATGTATATATATTTTTCTGTTATTTCAAGACATTATTTCTAACAATCTTAAAACAGTTCCGTGTGCTAAGTTATTTTGTAGCTTTTGCCGTCGAAAATCTTTGTCTTTGATGTTTCAGAAATACGAGTCGCGATGTTGCAAAGGAGATGATGGCTTATTTCGATAAGATAAAGTTGTTCATCTAAAGGAATAAAAGAATCTACAAATAAAGATAAGTCTTTATTGTATATATATATATATAATGTTAATTATTATTAATATTATTTGTATGAAAGCTTACATTTATAAGCTAATATTCTAAAGAAAATGATGTATATTTATTATACAAACGTTTTCTAGAAAATAAATTAGAAAACAATAATTTATTTTATTTTTAAATAAATATTTGTTGGTTATTAAAATTATTAATAATAATGAATGAAAATAAGAAAGTAACTAATATGTTAGATTTCAATTTTCAAAAAATTAATGGTGTTAAAATTAATTATAATTAAAACACATGGTTTCAGTTTTAAAATAATTAATTATTATATATATATACATTCTTAAATTAATTAAGTTTGATAATTAAAAGAATGTGATATTAAGGTTAATAACTAAGAAGAGATAATATATTTATTTATATAAGTATATATATATATTGTCTTATATTATATTTTGAGTATGATGTTAAGTTAAATGTGTAATATATTTATTTGTTGACAGAGTTTAGTCAAATATAAAATATAATTTGTCTCCTAAAAAAGACAAATTGTTGTAAAAGTGCTAGAATGACGAAAGGATGTATTGGCGTAGTGGTTCAAAGTTCAGACACAATTGTGCGTGGCGGAAGGAAGGTCTCGTGTTCGAATCTAGTTGATGAGATGATTTCTTTTACAGAAATCAGATTTGCTAAAATGACTATGGTCATTGTTGTTAAAAACTATTCCAATTTCTTGTGTAGAAATTGTGAGTTGAATGGGGGTAGTCAATGATTTCTTTAAATCAGACTAGCTAAAATGACTTTAGCAACCATTCCAATTTCTTGTGTAGAAATTATGAGTTGAATGGGATAGTCACACCATTCCAAATTCTTGTGTAGAGATTATGAGATGAATGGGTAGTCAATGATTTCTTGGTAGAAATCAGACTCGTTAAAATGACTCTATCCATTGATGTTGAAGATGAATGGAGTAGTTGATGATTTCTTTATAGAAATCAGACTTGAGTCATTGTGAAAATCATTATAATTTCTTGTGTAGAAATTATGAGATTAATGGGATCGATAACGATAAAAAAAATAATAATTATGAAATGAATTGGGGATCCTAACGATTTCTTATGTAGAAATTTAATTTGCTAAAATGACTTTGTCATTTATATTTTGAAGCATTTTAATTTCTTTTATAGAAACTATGTGATTAATAATGACAAAAAATGAAGGTCATATGTATGATGAGATTAAATAAGTTGTTTCTGTTATAACTTATTCTAATCATGTATTTAAAGAGACTCGGCTATGTTAATCAAAATTGACTTCGCCATAATTTGTCTCGGTGAGAACAATTTTCCCAGATTTATTTTGAGCATGCATAATTGCTTCACGCCGATTATTGTTCAAAACATGGCAATGTAAGTTTTCGATTAATATATGAAATATATTTGATTATGTGCTAATTGATTATTAATATAAATCATGCATATTAGCTAATAATATGATGATTCATGTTATTCATAATAAGTATGATTATCTAGAAATTTATATATATATATATATATATATATATATATATAAATTAAGATTTATTTTCTATCTATTTTTATTTTAATAGATAATTTTGAAATTTGTCACTAATCATGTGTTCTTTGATTGGTAAAGAATTGTTATAGAATGTTAAAGGTCATCTAATTAATTAAGAAACGAATAATTGATGACATGAATATTTATTTTTATAATTAGTTAGTTTTATATTCGATTAAAGATAAATGATCAACATTCTAATTAAGTGTAATAATTAATATTTTAATTAATTATTATGTATTTTTTAAACGGTATTTTTAATGATAAATGAAGTTGTATATATATTTGTTTAAGAATATATATGACATATTATTTATCTGATTACGTTTCTATGTTATTGACTATATATATATTATAGTTGTTTTGTCATCGTGTTGACTAAAATGAAAGAAAAATAATATATAATATCATATATATGGATATATTAATTTTGGTTTAAATATATTTGATAATTTTGAAATCAAATAATTACAAGCAAAGTATTGTTTGATTTGAGAATAATGTGGCAAACGTGCCGATATTCCGGGATGCAAACGTGCAACCGAAAATAAATGTTTAAGCGACTTCGGTCAAAGATGCTTGAAACATTATGATTTATTTTGTATAAATCATGTGATACGGTGAATATTTATTTGATTAAATATTATAATTTCTTTTATAGAAATTAAGTGTTGAAATAAATATTTTAATTGATTAAATATTTTAATTTATTATTTAGAGATTATGTGAAGAATGATTTATATATGAATAAACATTCTAATCTCTTGTATAGAAATTATATTTTATTTAATTAAATATTTATGATATAGTTATCTTATTCATTGTATGATAAGTATAACAAAAGAAATTTTTAAAAGAATTGTGTGACAATTTCTTGATTAGAAAATCATTGATCATACAAATGTGTGTGATTTAAAAGAGGATACCAACACGAATGTGGGGGCAAATATTTTTATTGATTATAATACAAAAATAATTGTGTATATTATGATAAATAAAAAGATAATTCATTGTTAGAGAAATATGTTCTCTATAAAAGATAAAGTTGCGCAACTTTACAAAAAGAAAGAAAATAACAAGAAAATGTCTTGTTTATATTTGCTGAGTTGGTATTCAAATCAATATTTTAGATTTGAGGATTTTGAAATCAAGAAATGTGTCATATTTTGACATTATTTTCATAAAACTTTGAAGAACCAATGTCTTCAAAAATATTTTATGAAATAAATGAAAAAGAAAGTTTATAAAGTCTTGATATGACTTATAATAAATTTTATAATAATGATATAAAAATTTGATCATACTTTTATTAAAAAGTGGATGTGACAATTATATATATCATGAAGACAATGAAAATTATTTCATTACATGTCTTTTGTATGATATTTTTATCGTTGAAAATTACGATAAAA